>NC_090887.1:15272730-15317730 GCF_036669925.1 Montipora capricornis | reverse complement strand
CAGTAGTTGAAACCAAAGAGAGAAACGATCCTCGCACTTTTCTAGACAATTTAAGCAATTGTGTCAAAATTCAGGTGGTTCCAAAGGTGCAATTCTCTACCAACTCAACTATGCCAAGCCACACAGCTGGAAGCGGGTAAATTTGTTGGGCTCATGTGTTCCAGTGAAAGGAGTCAATGAAAGAAATGTAGATATTACAATGAAGTGCGGGCTATTTTATAGTTATAGCGCGAAAGGGAGCGTGATATCGCCTAATACTTAGCCGACGAGGCCAAGGGCGGAGTCGGCTAAAATTAGGCGATGTCACGCAAGCTTGCGCGCTATAACTGTATTATAACTTAACATATTGATAACAAATGAAAGATTCCAAACTTGTAACACTTGTGTAACATTTGTGAAGCGGCGCCGGTCCGTGATTTTCACATTCTCTTGCGAAATCTAAATCTTCGCCTCGTTGGCTATCTATCATCTCATCTCCAACGCGCGCTCATGAAATAATTGTTAAATAGACGTCATGTAGACTTGCATCTATCGAGAACTTTATGACCATATTTGGGCAGTGTATCAATGTGTTGATATATAAAGATTAATGTCTTCATTTGTTTCGGTACAGTAGTCATTAAATTTGTTCTACAGCTAAGCCAACCAATGCCATAGGCCAATTTCTGAGATGACGTCACAAACAAATTTTCTTTAATTTATGCCGTGCAGAGGAGTTTCTTCAGTGACGTCATCTCAAGAACGAGGCCAATATTGCATAGGGTCTGTCTTGGTTTAAATGACTGCAAAATACATTTTGCTACCTCTACAATGCAATGGAAAGGAAACGGGAAATATGTCTGTTGAATTATAATTTCAGCTATGTGCACAAAGTTAAAAATTATATTTGTTTTACTTCTTCATGTCTTCTCTACAGTTTGTCTCAACGAGACAAAGGATATCCAAAAAATAATAACAAGTAAGAAATGTCTACATTGTATTTTACTTTGCATTACAAAGACATCAAGCCAACAGTGCCAAGATCTCGTCTTCCTTCAATGGTTCCAAACTTCACTGGCCGACAGAGTGAATGCAAAGAGATCGTGGATCTCGTGAGTTCCGAACTTACCCGAATCGTGACGATCTGGGGCTCACCCGGGTTCGGAAAAACATCGGTGGCAATAGCGGTGGGGCATCAACTGCAATCTCAAGGCTTTCCTGTTTGTTTCCTTTGGTCACGAGGACTCCAGACAAAGGCAGATCTGACATCGAAGCTTTTCCGTCTTGTAAGGCAACCTACCACGAGTCAGAGATCAGTACCTCAGCTTCTGTCCTTGGAAGATGAGCTAATTGAAACCCTCGGCAACATTTCAGATTCCCTCGTCATTATTCTTGATAATGTTGATGATCTACTAGAGAGTGGAATTCCAAAAGTAAAAGAAGACGTCCTGCAACTATTTGAAGAAATTCTCATGCAAAATGAGAAGATAACTCTGGTGGTGACCACACGAGAATCATTTGAGTTTATGAACTTGAATTTCCAAGGTCACAAATCAGTAAGAATAAGGCCACTAGACGATACCTCATCTCATGCTCTAGTTCATGAATTGGTGCCAAATACTAGTCCCGATGACTGCGCAAGAATTGCCCAAATATGTGGGTGTGTGCCACTTGCAATGATGTTAATGTGCTCTCTAGTTTGTGAAGATGATGTTCTAACAAGTCAGTGTTTGAACGAAATCACCGAGTCCGCAACAGAAAGTATCGTCGACATCTTAGACAATCCAGATTATCCAGCTAATCAACGAATAAAGTTGCTGTATGAAAAGTCCTTCCTCCGACTTTCTCCCGCAGAAAAAGAAGCATTTGTGTCTTTGTCTGTTCTTCCGGGGAGTTTTACCACGGATCTCGCCTCAGCTGTATTGAACGTTACGGGAGTGATTGAGACCAAGAAAATGTTGCAACGACTCCGAAGAAAGTCTCTTCTCGATTCAAACTCCCACTCTGGAAAATTTGAAATGCATAAGCTCCTTCAGTCATTTGCTAAAGAAGCAGGCGAACAGCGTATGGAAGAAATAGTAGCAATTGCAAAGTGCCGTTTCCATGCGTATTTCATTTCTTGTTTCGACAAATTGAATGCTGAGTTTCTAGATGGACATTCCATGGATGCATTCGTTGCATTCTATGAGGAAAAACAGCTTTTTATAGAAAGCCTAGTAGACGGCTGCACTGATTCCAAGATAGCCGAGAATGTTTTCAAAGTTTTGATAAAAGCAGAAATGTTTCTGGACTCGCTGTTTTGGTGTTCCACAGAATCTTACAATTTTGATAATATCTACGATTCGGCCTTAAAGTCAGCCAGTGCTCTGGGAAATATACATTATCAGAGACATTTACTAGTTTCCAAAGCTTTTGCTGAAATTACTTGGGGAGCGGAAGGAAGTGCAATGCAAGTTCTAAAAAAGGCATATGAAATGCAGTCGACATCTTGTTCAGGTTCTGATGATGAAAGGAGTAAATACTTGTGTTATTTTGGCATATGTCAGCTTGTTATTGGCGAAGTTAAAAGCGGGATGCAGTGCCTACTAGAGGCTGTTTCTTTAATGCATGAAATTGGAGAGCAGAAAATTCTAAAGCTCGTTGTTCACCAAGTCATTGCTGTCTATTATCAGTTCTTAAACGACCCTTCTACCTCGACTTACTACTATAACAAAGCACGCAAAGAATGCAACTCCGCGGCAGACGAGCAACTGATTGTTATTCCACCTCTTGGATGCAAAGGAGAAGAACCAAAAAATGGCAAAAAGCTTCAAACAAACACTTTTGACTCCGGTACAAATTATTGGCCATTGCAATTCCTAGTTATATTTCACATCAGTAAAGCAGCAAATAACATCTTTGACAATGACACCAAGCAATTTGTAATCAACCCTGCCCTTCGAATATTAAATGATTTTCAGATAAATTCCAAAACCCCTTTTTATTTGTTTCATTTTTGCGGTAATGTTATGGCATTTCTGGGGTCAACATTCACACAAAAGGGAATTGTTGGCGGATCAGGTTTCGAAGAGTCAGTCGCACGTCACCAAGCAACACTCGAGCAATTCAAACATAGCTCTTCAGGCCCAGAGGAGAACGTTGATTCAACCGTGACCCTTCGTTCTCAAGAATGCAACCAGCCTCTCGCAAAGTTCTACCAAGACTTCGGTGAATTGCACCAAAGCAAGAAGAACTACTCAAAGGCTCTATATTTCAAAACCTGCGCTCTTGATATCATATTGAGAACAAATAGACAGGAAGTAAATGCATTCTTAGCCCAAAGCTACCATTCACTCGGGGTGACACAGAATTCGCTGGGTGATTTTTCCTCTGCTCTCCACTCTGCCAAACGGGCATTGCAAGTGAGAATTAAAGTGTTCGGAGAAGATCATTCAAGCACAGCTGATAGTTATCATTTACTCGGGGTCATACAGCATTCGGTAGGTGATTTTACCTCTGCTCTACAGTCAAAGCAGCGGTCGTTAGATATACGGATGATAAAAGTGTTAGGAGAAGATCATGCAAGAACAGCTGATAGTTACCAATCACTTGCGGTGACCCAGCATTCGTTAGGTGATTTCAACTCTGCTCTCCAGTCTGCCAAACTGGCATTGCAAGTCCAAATTAAAGTCTTCGGAGAAGATCATGCAAGCACAGCTGATGGTTATCATTTCCTCGGGGTGACACAGCATTCGTTCGGTGATTTTACTTCCGCTCTCAAGTCTGCCAAACGGGCATTGCAAGTGCGAATAAAAGTGTTCGGAGAAGATCATGCAAGCAGAGCTAATAGTTATCATTTACTCGGGGTGATACAGCATTCGTTAGGTGATTTTACATCTGCTCTACAGTCAAAGCAGCGGTCGTTAGATATACGGATGATAAAAGTGTTAAGAGAAGATCATGCAAACACAGCTGATAGTTACCATTCACTTGGCGTGACCCAACATTCGTTAGGTGATTTCAACTCTGCTCTCCAGTCTGCCAAACGGGCATTGCAAGTGCGAATTAAAGTGTTCGGAGAATTTCATGCAAGCACAGCTGATAGTTATCATTTCCTCGGCGTGACACAGCATTCGTTCGGTGATTTTACTTCCGCTCTCAAGTCTGCCAAACGGGCATTGCAAGTGCGAATAAAAGTGTTCGGAGAAGATCATGGAAGCACAGCTAATAGTTATCAATCACTCGTGGTGAGACAGCATTCGTTTGGTGAATTACCTCTGCTCTACAGTCAAAGCAGCGGTCGTTAGACATACGGATAAAAGTGTTCGGAGAAGATCATGCAAGCACAGCTGATAGTTATCATTCACTCGGGGTGACAGAGCATTCGTTAGGTGATTTTACCTCTGCTCTACAGTCAAAGCAGCGGTCATTAGATGTACGGATAAAACTGTTTGGAGAACATCATGCCACCACAGCTGATAGTTACCATTCACTCGGGGTGACACAGCATTTGCTAGGTGATTTTACCTCTGCTCTCCAGTCTGCCAAACGGGCATTGCAAGTGCGAATAAAAGTGTTCGGAGAAGATCATGCAAGCACAGCGGATAGTTACGATTCACTCGGGGTGACACAGCATTCGTTAGGTGATTTTACCTCTGCTCTCCAGTCTGCCAAACGGGCATTGCAAGTGCGAATAAAAGTGTTCGGAGAAGGTCATGCAAGCACATCTGATAGTTACCATTTACTCGGGGTGACACAGCATTCGTTATGTGATTTTACCTCTGCTCTACAGTCAAAGCAGCGGTCGTTAGACATACGGATAAAAGTGTTCGGAGAAGATCACGCAACCACGGCCGATAGTCACAATTCACTCGGGGTAACACAGCATTCGTTTGGTGATTTTACCTCTGCTCTACAGTCAAAGCATCGGGCATTAGATGAGCCGATAAAATTGTTCGGAGAAGAACATGCAAGCACAGCTGATAGCTACGATTCACTTGGGGTGACACAGCATTCGTTAGGTGATTTTACCTCTGCTCTCCAGTCTGCCAAACGGACTTTGCAAGTGCGAATAAAAGTGTTGGGAGAAGATCATGCAAGCACAGCCGATAGTTACGATTCACTTGGGGTGACACAGCATTCGTTAGGTGATTTCAACTCTGCTCTCCAGTCTGCCAAACTGGCATTGCAAGTGCGAATAAAAGTTTTCGGAGAAGATCATGCAAGCACAGGTGATAGTTACGATTCAGTTGGGGTGACACAATATTCCTTAGGTGATTTTACCTCTGCTCTGCAGTCTCACCAGCGGGCATTGGATGTGCGGATAAACGTGTTTGGAGAAGATCATGCAAGCACAGCCAATAGTTACGATTCCCTTGGGGTGACACAGCATTCGTTAGGTGATTTCAACTCTGCTCTCCAGTCTGCCGAACGGGCATTGCTTGTGCGAATAAAAGTGTTTGGAAAAGATCATGCAAGCACAGCCGATAGTTACGATTCACTCAGAGTGACACAGCCAATCGTTAGGTGATTTTTCCTCTGCTCTCCAGTCTGCAAAATGGGCATCGCAAGTGCGAATAACAGTGTTCGGAGAAGATCATGCAAGCACAACTCATAGTTACCATTTACTCGGGGTGACACAGCATTCTTTAGGTGATTTTACCTCTGCTCTCCAGTCTGCCGAACGGGCAATGCAAGTCCGAATTAAAGTGTTAGGAGAAGATCATGTAAGCACAGCCAATAGTTACCATTCAATCGGGGTGACACAGCATTCGTTAGGTGATTTTACCTCTGCTCTCCAGTCTGGCAAACGGGCATTGCAAGTGCGAAAAAAAGTGTTGGGAGAAGATCATGCAAGCACAGCCGATAGTTACGATTCACTTGGGGTGACACAGCATTCGTTAGGTGATTTCAACTCTGCTCTGCAGTCTCACCAGCGGGCATTGGATGTGCGTATAAAAGTGTTAGGAGAAGATCATGCAAGCACAGCCGATAGTTACGATTCCCTTGGGGTGACACAGCATTCGTTAGGTGATTTCAACTCTGCTCTCCAGTCTGCCAAACGGGCATTGCAAGTGCGAATAAAAGTGTTCGGAGAAGATCATGCAAGCACAGCTGATAGTTACCATTTACTTGGTGTGACACAGCATTCGTTAGGTGATTTTAGCTCTGCTCTACAGTCAAAGCAGCGGTCGTTAGACATACGGATGAAAGTGTTAGGAAAAGATCATGCAAGCACAGCTAATAGTTACGATTTACTTGGGGTGACACAGCATTCGTTAGGTGATTTTACCTCTGCTCTGCATTCAAAGCATCGGGCATTAGATGTGCTCATAAAACTGTCCGGAGAAGATCATGCAAGGACAGCTGATATTTACCATGACTCGAACTCGGGATCACACAGCACTTGTTAGGTTTTCTTACTTTCTCTGTCGAGTCTGACCAATGGGTGTTAAATGTTCGTACGAAGCTGTCTGGAGACTTTTTTGTTGTTTAGATGCCTGGGAGAAACTTCTTTAGCACTGCTGAAGTTACTTTTTTTTTTATAGATCACGTGGTATGCAGTTTATGATTTCACTTTGGCTTGCATCATGAGTCCATTACCCAGGTGTAAGAATCATTTACCAGGTTTGTCTTTATCAGCGTCAAAGAAGTGTCTATTTTTAGACCAGTTTTTGTGGGAAAAGAAAGAATCCTTGGCTTGAACGTGACGTCATTGGCAGCCATGTTGGTGTACTGAACAATAGCGAAAAAGTCTTTTGGGAATTTGGCTTTATTATTATACAACACGCGAGCGACATTTTTCTTTTGTTTTGTACACCAACATGGCGGTCTAATCACGTGAGTGCAAGACAAGAATAGACCAAATCGGGTAACTTAATGATGTACCCAATTCAAAATGACAATACCTGAAACAAAACGATCAATTCCCAAAGGGTTATGTTATCTTGATATCGTTTCTTGTAAGTTTTGTGTCATGTTCATGTATGCCATTGCGATGCATGCACTGCACGCCTCAATTAGCAATGGTGCACACTTTTAGTGTTCAGTGAACTTGAACTTGGTTTGAAGTGAATACGACATTGAGTTTGCCCATTTGCATTGCTTTATTGTTTCTTTTCCCGAAAAACTCGGTTTAAAAATATACAGTTTTCTGAGGCTGATGGGGACTCGGGCTAATAGACCTTATTCATGATGGCCGCCATGTTCGATTTGCTATTATCATGCAAATTAGCAACACACTTCTGAGGGGGCAAACAACACAAGTTCGAGAGTTAATAACGAACATCTTAATCACATAGATGATTTGTTTCACGTTCATTGAATGTTTATCAACTAAGTAGTAAAATAGGATGATTACACAAGGTAGTTCGATGTTTTTTTCAGTGAAAAATGAGCAGATAACGAAGTAGAAAGTCAAAATGTCAAAGGCAATCAAAAGGTATAAAATTATTCTAAAAGGTACTTACTTCTAAATTCTAAAATGCACTTTTAGCATTGTTATTTCAATATTTCGACGACCCGATTTTCCGCAATTTGCCTTTTTGCCAATGTTAGCCCCCAGCATAACACATGGCTTATTTGCCTGACAATTTGAAACCACCATGGGGGCTATCTGAATAAGGCCTATTATCTAACTTTTGGCGCGCATGGGTGATGGACTCTTGCTTACATCCGAATTAATCAGCGTGGTTGTAATATATAGAGGAAATGGTTTGAAGTATAGATCTAAACGCTGCCTATGGTAAAAATTTACTCAAACAATAGAAGAATCAGGTGATCCATGTGTTTTTCGCATTACCACATACCACATTTTTTTTATCTTTCAAGGAAACGGTGCAGATGGTTTCAAGTTTGAATAATTATTTCGAATATAACTATGCAGAATGAATTACACAAATAAATTAACTGATCTGCATTGCTTAAACATAAGATCGTTTTCATGAATGGCCAGCCCTTATTTGCTGTTTAATATGTCGTAACAAAGCCGCGTAAGACTTTCCATTTTGTGGTAACTTGTGAGAGTAAGAAGCCCAAGGAAGGGGAATAAATATCATAACCTTAGGAACAAGGCCCATTCGTGTCTTATTAGTACTTTGGCGAAGATTCATCTTTAGATTTAGAAATACATTGTTGAGTGGAGATCTCACCGGTTGCGCTAGATAACTTAACCTCCGGCTGGCCTCCAATGACAACAACAAGCTTTTGATATTCAGAAAAAACGGTTTGAAGAAGATCGAAAAAAATACCAATAGACTGTTACGCATTCTAATTCATTCTGCATTTATTACAATGTGGTAAAGTATATGATTCCGCAAGTCATGCCAGATGACATTCCTCACACTCGCACAGCATTTCAAAGAGTTGTCTTGTGGCATGACTTTAGGCTTGCCACTCGCGAGGGAATAGACTGTGTGTTACTGACCTGTTCCTGCAGGAATTGTGCTTAATTTCACTTACAGTCCTCCTCTGTTAGAATTAAATATTTGAATGGCAGCTATCACTCGTTGATGCAAAATGGTATCACTGGAGAGTTTTTAAGAAGCTATGACCGCTACGGTAACGACAACGCTACAAAACAATAACACTCATTGGTTAAAAGAGGAAAATCGTGTCGCACGTGCTGCACATTTTCAAATAATTTCTTTTTTAGAACAAAGTAAATATAATGAGCTATCTTATGGTGGCTTTTTAAATTTTTACAAAATTCGAGACCGAAAAAGTTAGCAGTAACCTTAATGACTGGTCCCGAGGGAAACAGTGAATTTTGTTTCCCTCGAATCTCAATGTTTCTCCGTGGCGCAGCCCCTGGAAACATTGAGATTCGAGGGAAACAAAATTAACTGTTTCCCTCGGGACCAGTCAGTAAGTGCTTAATATATTGAAATCGCCAAATTTGAGGTCTTAACGACAATTTTAGCTTTACAACTGTTAACCATTTATTCTCTATTTTTTCTCTGAAATACGCGAATCATTTTCATGACACCTTACTCACATTGGGTGAGATGGACTAGATAGAAAAATTGTGAAAGACTTACGATAGTGGAAAATTTTAATTTGAGGCCAAGACATTTTGATCGACGTCCAGCGCCCTCGTAGATCTAAAGTTCCCTTTTTGCTGGGTTGTCAGTATGGCAATCCCAGTCGGAAAATGAGTAATATTTCTCTGTTTTTTATTTATTTTATTTTATTTTTTTCCGTGTCGGTAAAAGTCTTGCCGTCACTCCCCTGCTAAGTGGTGTCTTTGTGCATAGAGTCTTCTGTGTTTTCTTAGGTTTGAGGGGGTTGGGGTAATGCGTAGATTTCTCTGGTGCACACAGGAGAACACTTAATTAACTTGCAATGGCATCGAAAGTGATTGTAACGCGAATGGCGTTTTAGTGCATCTTTAAACAAAATATACCCTTATGGACCTCAAGAATGGAAAGTCAATTGGATAAACAAGACAGGCGGTCAAAAATAAATATCTGGAATCGTAAAAGCGACGAGTAATGGACTTCGACAACAACCTTTCGCCCGTCTAGCCGAAATCAAAGTGAGCTGTGTCAAAGTGAAATCAAAGTGAGCTGCTTATGGGTTCAACAAAGACAGAGAAGGAATCGAACATCTTAAGTGGATCTGTGCATGTGATCTCTGTTGTCTGGCTATTTTTATTTATTTGTACTCAACTCTGTACAGTCTTCCGGTAACAATTGCAAATTTCACTAGTTCTTGTTAACCTTCAATGGCGTCGAAAGTTAGTGTAACGCGAATGGCGTTTTAGTGAATCTTTTTAACAATTAAAAAAATATCGAGACAAAACATCTTTCGCTAGTTAAAGCTAGTTGTTTTGGTTTTCAAAGCCGGCGCTTTTCGCTACTAATGGGCTATAACAAATAGCCTACTCGTAGCTCAACCAATCAGAACGCAGCATTGATGATAGACCACTACTTGGATTTTACTAAAAACGAAATATACCCTCATTGAGCTCAAGAATGGAACGTCAATTGGATGAACAAGACAGGCGGTGAAAATATATATATCTGGAATCTTTAAAGCGACGAGTAATAGTCTTCGACAACAATTTCATTTTTGTCGTTGGATATCAAGTGAGCTTTGTTTCCAATATTTTACTAACTTGGTAATATTATAACACTGAAATCAAATGGGAATTTTTTTATGAATTTAACAAACATTGAAGGAATCGAACGCCTTGAATGGATCACACTGTTTGCTGAAGTCGCATCTAAGTTGTCTGGAAACTTACATTTATTTTGTACTCAACTCTGCAAAGGTAAAAACAAATTGGAAATGGGGCAGTGAACAATTATTTGAATGAAAGCTTGTTGTCTCTTGTGCTTCATTAGGGAGCTTTAGCAATGACGACGGCAACGGCAACGAGAACGTCATGAAAAAACATAAATTCCCGTTATTGCGATCACTTCGCGACTATTCCAAACTTTTTAATATGACAAAGGTGTGGCAGTCCTTCAGAAATGAAACGGTTACGAGCGGCGGTTAATTTAGGGGAGAAAAATAAAAATTTATGTCCAAGTGCTGACGTTCTCTATAACACCTCAAACTTGGTTATTTCACGTTGTGGTTTTGCTGACGACGGCAAAGAAATTGACAAAAAGGAAAAACGCACGTGCGGGGCGTGCAAAGCTACTGCTTTTGCCTACTAAATATGCAAATTTGTAACGTTCTCGTTGCCGTCGCCGTTGTCGTTGCTAAAGCTCCCTATTATTTACGGTCAAGGTTCTTTCGAAAAGGGTTTGATGTGAACTGTCAGAAATTTATTTAATTGCGTATGCTTTGTGACACGAATTATGTGTCTTGTTTACACACACGCAATTGAAATAGGCAGGGTTTCTTGCCTATAATTAACAATTATTCCATGAGGGCGCGTTGGATATGAGATGATAGATAGCCAACGAGGCGTATAGCGCCGAGTTGGCTATAATGATCTCATATCCAACAAGCGCGAGTGGAATAATTGTTTTATTAAAAACACCCCCAAAATATAGAAAACTAGACTACAATAAAAACAAAAAGGTCCAAAAACTCACGCATATGCTTGGCCGTGTTTGTAGATCATGGTATAATGGCTCATAACCCATGATGGCTTAGCCAATCAAAACTCTCGAATTGCATTATCCAATGATCCAGTTTTTAATAATAGCAGATATGTTGTTTATTTCAAAAAAATTTTCGCTGGAAATTTTTTTTTGGGAGATTTCCAGCTTTTGTGAATTTATCATGTTGTGTAATTTTCGAGCATAACAAATTTGCATACGTGGGTTGAAATGTGATACCGGAGGATTCTCTTGGGGTAGTGCGCTGTAAGCAGCTCGTGCATAAGTCACCAAGATAAACAGGTCTGTTGGAAGCGTGCTTGAGTTTCAACAAAATGAGCCCCAAAATCAGCAAAAAATTGTAACGCTGATGAATAATAAAGTAGCTGCTATTTCCAAAACGATGGAATTACCTGGTGATAAATAACCTCGTCTTGGAGAGAAAGTTTTTGACTTTGCAGGAACAATGGCCAACCTCAAGAGTTAAGCGATTGTGATCTTTGTGTTGAATTCGCACATTTCTTGTCAAACCTTATAACGCTTCAAAGAAAAAGAAAACTAACAAAAACAAAAACCCGGTATCTTGTCTATCATTTGACACAGATGCTTCACTGTTTCGCGAGTAAACACGCCGCGGTAACTTGATCACGGTGCCAGCTGAATTCGATGTCACTTTCGACTTGTGCATCCAAAAGTACAATAACAAAATTAAACGTAGCAAAAATCTCCCAAAAATGTTTTTCGCTGATGCTAACTTTTTATATTCGCTGTCCAAAATTAATGTTGTTTTTAAGCCGTAAATTTTGTTGCTGATGACAAAATATTTTATTCTCGATCGACCTAACTAAAAACTTCCTTCTGCTCTTCCTAAAAACTGTCTCAATATTCATTTACGTTTGCATCAATATTTGTTTTCCGTAAAGCAAGCTAGCAGAATCTGTGCCTTCCTTAGTTTGCATTTTTGCCTGTTAAAATAGAATTTTCAGTCCTATGCTTCTGTTCCAATGGAGTAAACTTTTTAGGTCACCCATCCAGATACTAAACCCACCAGACATGGCTTGACTTCAGTGAACTTTTGTAATACATAGCTGTCAGACGCTCAGAGTGCATGCTTTGCCCGTTGTGATGAAACTTGAAAATGATCAACATGTCAGCCTAGAATTCCCTTTTATTTTCTTCAATCTTTCTGGGTTTAGTATTTTGCTAGAAACCTTCTTCTCAGGTGGGGGGGGGGGGGGGGTATTAACCTAAGACTTCTATCATGGCACTACAATGATATACAAAGCCAAAACAATATCGTGTACTACTAGAGCTACATATTACGCAAAGACAACTTGAAACTGCTGGAAGACAAAACGCAGCTCACTTGACAATATGGAATAAAGCGCTGTGTTACTGCACCACCACACGTACGCAATGCGTGCCTATTTTTTTCTAAAGATGACAGGATTTTTTTTGTTTCTGACAAATGATTAATAGGCTGGTAGCTCAGAAAAAGATCTGTTTCGTCGTATCAACGTGTGAGCCAAAGGGCCTCTGCTGGCACGACTTCTGGGTGAGCCCTTAAATGGTCTTAATGACCCACGACTTCAAAAAATTGCTTGAAACGCTGCAGTTCAGTACCACCCAACTCAGTCCCTTCTGTTTTTGAGTAACACGTACCACAGGCAACCAAGTGTACGCTCATGGAACGTATAGTTTATTAAAGAATTGTGTTCGTGACCGGAAACGAGTTTTTGTGTTTTCGTTACACGCAATGCAATGTCCGGTTATCGTATAACTCGGTATCACATCTTACTGGGCTAATTTCTCCCGGTATCGCTGGTTTAAAAAAAAGTGTGAAATATTTTGAAATACCATGGTAAAAACTTGTAAAGCATCTGTTTACTGGTTTTGATTGGAGTCAACGCCTTTAACGACAGTTTTAAAAGTGAACAGTTATTCTACGATCGCACTTAACAAAGTAATTGGGTGACAGAATGTGGACTTTGCACTTTAAACTTCGGACTACGGAATTGAACTGGATATTGACCAATATATTGTAACATTTAAAATAAACCTCTGAAATACTGTGAACTTAAAGGAAGTCGGCTAAAAATCATTCGAACAAAGTGTAGGCTACCAGTAGTCTCTTCATATTCCGTGGTGCCAGCTTTAAAACTTGCGTTGAGGCGTAGACTCAGTGTTCGACTTGCTGCTTATAAGAGATAAAAAGAAATGGACACTAGTTGACCATTTTTAAATGGCCAGGACGGATGGCTTTCAATCGCAGAAGTAAATCATAATGCGTCAACGCACAAAACTGGTGTTTGTCGCAAATGTTGGTCATAAATGGTGAGAGAGTTTTGACTCTCTTAGTTATACGGTTGTTTGCTCAGCGACCAAGCCTCTGAATGGCTGCGAGGCTGCCGGTGATCTTTAATTGATACAGACCACACTTCCTTTGTTAGGTCAATTGTGTTGTTGTAATTGAAACGAGTCTACATTAACATTAGAAAAGCAAAAAGGTTTGTTATATCAAAACAGGGTAACCGGCAGGCTCACTTCCATTCTTAGTCCAGGTAACTTAGATACAACTGTAAAATGGTGTATTCACGGATCATAATAAAATTTCTCGTTTCACTGTTTTGTTACTTTATTTATTCTATTTAATAGAAGCTATAAAACAAACATAAATTTCAGTCCACTACGTTTTGAACTCTTTGCAGTAACAACTCTGCACTAGGTGCCAGAGGAATGTTTTTCCAAGGTTCGAGAGAAAGCTACGCAGGTCAAAGGTAATGACTAAGAACTCAAGCTCAATACTTCTGGTATCCACGGTATACCCTCCCTCTACTCGATGCCCTAAATTACATTACAATACATTATACTCCAATAAACTCTAGAACTTTTTGGTAGATGCATTTACAGTAAACGACACCTCAGTACACGGCACGACTAAGATGAAATTTTCGCGAAGAAGCACATGCGTGTAAAAAAGCTTTTTTAGCAAAAAGAAACAACAATTTTAAAATGGCAAGACAAATGTATAGAACCTTTATAAGCCACACATCCACATCTCTTACTGATATTTGAAAATTTATTATTACACTTATTCAGTATAAAAAAAGAATTGTTTTATTCGTTATATACTGAGTCCATGGTTTTATTCAGTCGTCAAAATTATCTATCTACGGACTTGAATATATTGAATTTTGCCTAAATTTAAAGTGTTTTTGCCCATATTTTGCTCTCGATAGGATCCGGCGATGGGCGATTTCTCCTTCTAATTCACAATCCCACACTGTCTGGTCAATGTTAGATCCTTTTTGTACTGGGACCAGTTAACACCGTGACTAATCCAGGACTTAGACTTAGACATTATTCAGCAATGATTAGATATATATACCAATATGTTTTGGTGAATAATGGGCACGTTTACCAGTCAGGTGATCTGTAGTGGTTAAGTAGATAAAAACAGTTCGCTCAAACTGGGTGCTCCGGTCTCAAGTCCTGTCCACAGACAACTTTAATTTTTTTTTTCTTTTATCCGCTACCACAAGTCCTGGGACAAAGTAATCCAAATGGAGGATAATACTTCATTTGGAGCAAACTGACAATCAAGGATAATCCTTCATTTAAGGAAAAGATCGTGTTGGAATGGAAAGGGACCTGCCTTGTTTCCTCCTCGGCATTCGTCCCAGTCCCCCTTCGCGGGCCTGTCTCTTCGGTGCCTTCTAACTTCTCCACAGATTAAAATTACTCTTCAGGGCCGGTTGTTCAAAAGCCGATTAGCGCTAATCCTAGATTAAAAACTAACCGAGGAGTCTATTTCTCTACCCCCAAGTGCTGTCCAACGCTGATATTCTGCAAAAGTTTACATTAAAAGAAGTCAATCTTGAGAAACAAAAATAAGCAAACGAAACTTTTACCAAAAAGTTGAAAACGTGAAACAAAAGTTTACGCTAATCCTGGATTAAGTTAATCGGCTTTCGAACGACCGGGCTCAGAAGGTAAAGGAAAACTCTCGTTATTCAAACATCAACAATGCACATAGATGGGTTAAACCCTGCAAAGACGTACATTTCAACAAATATCGACCCTGCCAGAAATATTAAATAAATAATTATAAACACACAGCCAACTTTTCGGTTCAAAACCCACTTGTTTAAAAATAGAACAAAAAAGGCAATGGCAACGGACCCCAAGATGAAAAAACACGACATAAAAAGTCCACGACTGCTGACAACAATCGGTTCATGATTACCCCAGAGTGTTGTCTTAATAAATTATGGTACACCGAGGCAAAGAAAGATGTCAAACGTGTTACTGCCGACTGTGTTTGATACAGCCATGTCGCCGTCACCTGAGAAATAACAAAAGGAAGCGTTTCACTAAACGATGCAAAATAAAAACTTTAGCCCACTGCAAACTCCTTCCCAGGGCTATTCTCCCAGGTTCTTTCGAACCTTCAGATATATTTTGGGAATCTTTTCTCTCCTCCCTAAAAACTCTCGGGGAAAGCTTGGCTTGGAGCAGACTGTTAAATTGTTGCTTTCAGGCCGAGGAAAGGCTTTTAATGTTAACTATGGCGCCTTTTACGGACAGACAGTTGAGCCGTCATTCAGCAAATGTTTCGTGACGCTCCAAATGACATCTTATTTTAGTTCTTCAAACAACGTCATGGTGACTATTCTTTACCCCTGAACAAAGAAATGACTACTATACTGTTTCCCTCAACTATTTCTTCTAGAGTTGAGCTTCATTTTTTATGCTTACGCCTTCCGAAGTTTGATTTCAGCAGAATCACGGCGTCTGATCGCGAGATACGAAACCAGCAATATGATGAAGTGGAATAGAAAACTAGCCTACCTTTCCGAGCGATGAACAGGCTCGATGAGCAATCTGGTATACTGCTTCCAAAAGCGACGAGTGTGAGACCCATGATTGCATCCGGGATCCCGAACGTGTATCCAATAATTGTAACCATCCAAACGAGGGTGTATGATGAGAATCCGATCCAGAAAATGCAAGCTATAAAAGTGACAGCCACCCACTTGTGGCAGGATTCCTTCTTCACATCCGGAATGGTGAAATAGTACGCTATGTTGATTGGGAGGCCAATGAACTAGCATAATCTGGCCGCCAGTCCCTCCGGGGGGTTGAACGGCGTCCCTAGCGTGAGATCTGGGACCGGGCGGTGCTTTAAATGGTCACCACCACTGCCTGAGTAGAAAAAGTAACTTACTATCACTTTCAGGCGCGGCTTGCTTTCTCTCAATTTAACGCTCACAGTATCGCAAAAGCTATTCAACTCACGTGATAGAGCGGTTTTCAAATGAATGTCGTAAAACCAAAACCAAAGTAATTACTTTGGCAAATCAAAAAGGACTGAGACAGTTCAAAGTTATTACACGTAGCCGACACAAAGCGCGGGAAAATCTGCACGCGCGAGCCACGATTGGTTTTGGTTTGACTTCTGATTGGGTGAAACATTGGCGCGAAAACTTTGAACCAATCACTGAGTGAGGTAATGCAAAACCAAAGTAATTCACTAATTACTTTCGACACTCAATTGAAAACCACTCTAAATGTCCCCCACTTATGCACCCGAGCAAAGTATTCTACATAAGTTTACAATTTCTAATCATCCAGTAAAGAATTAAATCTTTTACTGGGACTGGGTGCTGAGGCGCTTTCCTGGTCGCCTGTCACGTGATCTGTCCAGGTCACGTGACCTCCAGCATTAGCTGATGAAGGCCATGGTTTATGGCCAAAGCGTTCTATGTTTCAATACACTATTTCCAGTAAAAGATTTAATTTTTTAACAAAGTATTCTACAGCTCCGGGAGACTATAAGTCAAATCCGATTAGATCAACTTTTGTGAGGAGGCCTAGACGGGAATACCCGGAGAAAAACCTGTCGGAACAGACAAGAGAACCCACAAACGCAACCTTAAAGGCCCGAGCAAATGTTGTCAACATTTGCTTCAATATCCGTTCGATTTTGTTGAATGACGTTGAACGATGTTGTCTGCTGGGGTGGTTAAACGCTTCAGTTCAACACATCATGAACATTTGATTCAACACAGCTTCACGAGAGGCCTGGTATTCAGTCCCGAGCTTAAGCCGCGTTGTTAATATGGATACGGACTTGTTACTATGAATACAGACATGACTATGTCATTAAGAGACCGCGCATACCCAACAATAGGGAACTTAAGCAACGACGACGGTGACGGCACCGAGAACGTCATCTCAAAATATAAATTCGCGTCATTGTTATCACTTCGTAAACATGTCAACCCTTTTAATATGACAAGGGTGTGGTAGTTCCGTAAAAACGACATTGGTCGGAACGGCGCTTAATTTAGGGGAGAAAATGAAACTCTATCGTCAAGTGCTGACGTTCTCCTTAAAACCTCAAATTTGACTATTTCACGTTTTTGTTTTGCTGACGACGGCAAAGAAATGGACAAAAGTGAAAAACGCACGTGCAGGGCGTGCAAAGCTACTGTTTTTTCCCACTAAATATGCAAATTTGTGACGTTCTCGTTGCCGTCGCCGTTGTCGTTGCTTAAGTTCCCTAATGTTGAAAGAGGAAGGGAGGGAGGGAGGGGGGGGGGGTTTAACGGCTTCAAGTTCATTCAACATTCGCGATAACAAAAGAAGTGTTGAATGGTTGTTGAGGCAAAGTTTAAACGCTCTTAAACTCATTCCGACGACGACGACGGCAATCAGAACGTCATCTCAAAATATAAATTCAGGTTATTGTTATCCCTTGTTGACTATTTTAACCTTTTTAATATGACAAGGGTGTGGTAGTTCCTCAAAAATGACGCTGGTCGGAACGGCGCTTAATTTAGGAGAGAAAATGAAAATACATTCTCAAGTGCTGGCGTTCTCCATAAATTAAAACCTCAAAATTGGCCATTTCACGTTGTTTTGCAGAGGACGGCAAAGAAATGGACAAAATTGAAAAACGCACGTGCAGGGTGGGCAAAGCTATTTTTTTTCCAACTAAAGGCTGGTTTTCACTAACGACAGAGTCGGGGTCAGAGTCAGAATCCAGTGAAAACTGCATTTTCTGAGTCGGAAGCAGAAACGGAAGAATAAACCAATCACAATGCTGGATTCCAAGTATTGTGATTGGTTGGTTCTTCCGCTTCTGCTCCCGACTCCGACAATCTAGTTTCACTCACTTCGGGATCATAAGCGACGGAGTCATAAGCGGAGTCGGAAGAAATTGGGAACGTTCTGGTTCTTCTGACTCCGATTCCGTCGAGCTGATGACTCAGCTTAAGACCCCGAGCTTTGATTTTCACGACATTTGATTGGTTTACATCGGTTTGCGAACGAAAATTTACTCTGCGGCTTTTCAGTGTGTAAATCTCAGTATGTATATAATAAATATAGAAGACTTCATGGAAAGTGCGCGCGTACGGTGTTTACACACTCGTTGTTTTGTATCAGAAATCTCACTCGTTTGCTTCGTTCACTTGTTCGATTTCTGATACGCCACAACTCGTGTGTAAACACCGCACGCGCGCACTTTCCATGAAGTATTCTATATTTACGACTCAGACGCAATTTTCCCTTTCGTAAACAAGCGATGCCATTTGGACGAGACAATTTTCACTGTTAAGTTTGTCGTTTGCAAATGAGGAAAAAATACTTAATCTTGGACTAGATTAGGAGCGTTTGTCACTTAGAATTTTAAGAAAACTGAGAAAAAATTTGAGAAAAAAATTCGAATTCGAATTCGGTCCAATGGTTTAATAGCAAATGCACTTAACCTCTACACTACCAAAACAACGGCTTCAAGGTGGCAATTTTAAAGTATTTAAATGAAGCTAATCCTAACAGTTTATTGACAGCTAACCGAATAAAAAAGGCTTGGTTACTAAGAATGGCATCGACCGTCAAAAATGGCATCGCTTGTTTACGAACGGGAAATTAGCGACTCCGAGTCCGTCGCTAGTGAAAACTAGCCTTAAATATTCAAATTTGTGACGTTCTCCTTGCCGTCGCCGTTGTCGTTGCTTAATAGGGAGCTTAAGCAACGACAACGGCGACGGCAACGAGAACGTCATCTCAAAATATAAATTCGCGTTGTTGTAATCGCTTCGTTACTATTTCAACTTTTTTAATATGACGGGGGTGTGGTAGTTCCTCAAAAATGACGCTGGTAGGAACGGCGCTCAATTTAGGGCAGAAAATGAAAATTTATCCTCAAGTAATGACGTTGTCCATAAAACCTCAAATTTGGCTGTTTCACGTTGTAGTTTTGCTGACGACGGCAAAGAAATGGACAAAAGTGAAAAACACTCGTGCAGGGCGTGCAAAGCTATTGTTTTTGCCTACCAAATATGCAAATTTGTGACGCTCTCGTTGCCGTCGCCGTTGTCGTTGCTTAAGCTCCCTAATCTCCTTATTATCATTGGTTAAAAGAAGAAACAAATCGTGCTGCACGTGCTGCACGTGTGGCACGCATTTTAGGAAGTATTTCTGCCGAACTCTGCACGACAACGCCGTGAAATCACCAAATTTGAGGTTTTGACGACAACGTGAGCATACTAATGTGAACCTTTCATTCGCTATTTTTACCCTGAAACTGCTCGCACCAATTTATTTTTGGGATACTTCGCCCACACTGTGGGATTTGAACGAGATAGAAAACATGTAATCGTGAAGGACATACATACGATACAGCAAAGTTCTATTTTGAGGTGAAGTTTTCGTTCATGTCGCCCAAGTAGATCAAAGGCCCTTTTAATGAAAGGCGAGTGCTCTAAACTCCAGTCTGCTATCTCTGCTTCCAATTCAGAAGTACAGATCAGTACATGTATAAAACTTACTCATAAGTGGTTTCGCCTCGCCATCATCTTCTTCTTTCTCATCTTGTTCTTTCTCTTGTTCCCGGCTTATCATCTCCTTTTTCTCTCGAAGGCTTTTCCTTTTCAGGGTCTGGTTGTTCTTTAGTGGTAACAAATTCACTCTTTTCTTCCACTTGGCTTTCTTCCTTCTCGCCAGAAGCTATATTTTCGTATCCGTTGTTAATGGCTATGCCGATACCGTTGGAAGCGTGTAAATCGGATTTGAACTCTGGGCTGCCTGTGTTCGTTATCTTGTAGACCCAAGCCTTGAAGTTTCGAGATGATCGGCGCAATATGTGATCGAATGCCCGAAAGTCTAGCATCCGCGCTCTCTGAAACAAACAACGATAAAACACGAGTGTTTGTATTTGTATTGTAGTTAAAGCTTTGAAATGGTCAACTTTAGTTGATGCAACGGATATTTTAACAAACAATCATTATTAGTAATCATCCAAGTTTCCCCAAGTCATCATCAAAGGTTGGAATAGATATCTTCATTCATTTATGGACGTTAACATTAAATTTCACTTCCTGGTTTCCTACATTTGTACATATTCACCAGTCAATAGCTACCTTAAATTCGGAGTAAAAGTACTACAAGTACATTTTTAAGTTCTGAACACTCACATTAATAATCATTGTAATTTTATTTTATCTTTAAGCCCTGTGTACGGGGGGGGGGGGGGGTACTCCCCTATATAAGGTATATAGGTATGTGCCGCCCCAAAGGGTATGGTTTTTGAGCCGTTTTGGTCTGAAAACGGGTATAGATTTTGACAATTATGGTCTGAAATCGGGTCGGGTTTTTGGGGCCGGGAACATTTACGAAAGCTTACAAACATATTTTTCTTCTCGGTACGTAACTGGAACGACTAACTGAACTGAACTTCAAATGATTTTTTTTTTCATTTAAATTGATACAAAAGATCGAGATAGATTTATGTTCAATGTTAATAGGCCTTACAATGTATAATAACGAGTCAATGTATTTTCATTCCTTTCGAGTTCGTTTTTTTTATATTATTGTTCTGTTCTGTTATTCTGTTCCCGTTAGATCGATTAGTATATCTGCAAACTGTTTTCATGACGGCACAATTTAAAGCGTGAATTATTCTAGAATTTTGTGCCTGATGCAATTCTCAGTGTTTTATACTTCCTAATAAAAAATATTATGCTTTAACGTAATATACTTTGTTGTGATTTCACTCGGATACTATAATAATGTAACGATCTTATAAAGCCATGTCTGAAAACGGGTGTATATTTGCAAGTTCAGGTCTGAAAACGGGTATGAATTTTAGAGGTCAGGTCTGAAAACGGGTGTGGAAAATGGCATGTTTAGGTCTGAAATAGGGTCGGGATTTGAAGACCCGGGCGGCACACCCCCACCAAGAATTCCGAGGAGTACCCCCCCGGGCCCTGTGTGTACACCCAGAATGGAAAACGTCTAACCAGAGACTTAATACTCCACAACTTTGTTTACTGATTACCTAGTCTTCCACCTGAAAGGTACTTGAGGTCAGCCTTCATTGTGTGAAACAACATAAGATTGAAGTCATTCTGCGCATGTCAGTGCTCACATTCATATTCTTATATTGAGTGATACTTCCATCTGCTACCTTCCAGGTGGAAGACAGTTAATCAATGCATAAAGTTTTTAAGATCTTAGATCTTACATCTATTACATTGAATTCTCTGATAAAAATAAAGAATTATTTATTATTCAGAGGACCCTCTATTAAATTAAAAATATTCACATATATAAAGTTGCAAGGTAAACTGCTATTTTAAGGAATTGATTGTAATCTCTAAAATTGCCAGCTAAGAAAAGCAGTTGATCATAAACAACATTACTCGTAACATTTAGTGACAATTTAGGATCATGTAGCGATTTTGCCTTCCATTGTTTGCTTGGCTGTTCAAATGAATTCAGCCCATGCCATTTCTTGCTGAGCTAAACTGCAGAATGCTCGGCACTTATTTGCATAAGAATAGCATGTATTGCCATAAGCCTCTGTAAGTGCCCCTAAGAACGAGTTTCTATGCCTTGTTTCGATTTGGTTTAATCTTTAAAGTCACACAGGTAGCTCGTCAAACGCTTTTAAGTTGCCTCGCGTTTCCATACAGAATGTATGTTGCGATAGACATCTATTGTGTAATTCAACATAATTTTAGAAACATGAAGGGCCCTTTGATCAGTTTTGCAAGCAGTCGTGCTCGGAATGAATGTCACGCAACGCTCCCGCCAAAGTTCTTTGGGGGAGCGTTGTGTGACATCCAAAAAACGGCTGCGAGGGAGACTAAAAGAAGTTTGGTGCGATCTACGTTGTGTTTATCTGTGGATTTTCTGCGGTCCAGCTAGCGGTGGACAAGAACCGCCGTTCTTCACACGATGATTCTGCAGCACAGGAAGACCAATTCATTCTCCTCCCGGCTTCGCTGCTCGCCATTAGCGGCTCCGCCGCCAAAACTTACTTAAAACTTTATTCCACGCGCCTAGAATACCGCCAGCTACACAGGGAATGGCTGACGTCATCGTTCACACTTCTTGTTAAACACGCGAATAGGCGGCAGAACGCACCGTGTTGTCAACGAATTGGGCTTCAAAACTTGAAAGAGCTTGCAACTTTGTCATGTTTGTTACTCAGCAAAAGCTCAGCCTTACAAAATGTATTTGTGAAATGTCTTTAACCCTCGCCGTCGTTGCCATGACTGCGGAATATTTGGTTCCAAATAAAACCAAGAGAAAATATCAAATGTCACAGTTGAATGGACTGTGATCTCGATATACGAAGATACGGTGGCCCACAGATTTTCTCAGACAAAAACAGTCAACATCTATATAAAGCAACTAGTTGACCTTGATTCCCTTACGAGTCCTTTACAGGTTGAAGGTTTGAGATAATCATCAGTCAGGGAAGCAATCCCTCGAGTCTGTTTAAGCATTATGAAACAACACGTCAGGAATTTAATGGCAACATTTGCGTGACAATGTGAGTACCTTCATTAGTCATACCATTCCTACAAAACATCATTTCTTTCACTTTGAGTTGCAGTTTACACTGATTGTGCCTACACTGGACGTCACAGGTTTGAGGTCGTTCGATTCTTTGAGGTGAGTAATGTCTTCCCCATGCATCTTCCAAATATGAAATTACAGCTTAGTAAATTTATTGAGAAGAACGGATCACTTCCGCCATCATGACGTAAACACCGAACAAGCCATTCTAATCTCCTTCTTGTAGATTTTTGCTAACACAGTAATTCTGAACTAACAATTGGTACATAAGAAAATGATATAATCTCATTATGCGCTGCACCTTACACAAACTTCTGGTTGATACACATACACTTGTTGTGGTCCAGAGATCAGTTTCATGTGGTGTCGCAGGGTTTCGTTGAACCCAAATTCACCTCTACCATACTTTATAAAAAGCCAATTAGTTGTTTCCTGCCAGTTGGAGTGCTTAGCCATGTTTTGCTTGGTATGAAACTTTTTTTACTCTGTTCGTCGTAGCAAAGCGCATTTGAGCATATCCATGCGGAAAATGTGGAAATATTCCGGTTTCATCAAATTTAAACTACCTTATTACCAGCTTTGGCAACCCGGCTCCGAATTGAGTCGACTTAAAAAGACGGCTTCAAAGTATTTTTCCTGCGCAAGCAGTATTTATTAAGGAATAACAATAAATCATGTTCCCTCCGTTATAGGCAGAACACTACGTCGACTCTAAACAGTGCTGTAGTTCTAATGTTGATGTAAGTGCATCAATTGATTACATATATCCAAGGAACTGTAGTGATAGGGCAAGCAAGAATATCCAAGGGATTCGTCCGTAGTTCTACAAGGTGAGCAGCCTGAGTAATGTATTCTGCCCATTTCCTGTATAATGCTAATTTTTTACCACAGTATCTGTTTCATATTTTGTACTGACAATCTAGTTCTCATTCTTGTGTCTAAGACTGCACCAAATGCCAGCATGTAATATATTTCCAATTCAGTTGATCGTTTTCAACTCAGTATGAATTAGGAGTTTCGGATCGTAATCGTAAATTCGAAGACAAATTACTTCCGGCAAGAATTCACGTCGAAATTTGCATGTACTTGAAGATCGAAATACTGTTCTCTGTTGTGGGCTCCGATCCTCACTGAACCCATTTTATAGTAAACGTATCTGTTGCAACTATAAACTCAAAAATCTCGTTTAAGGTCGCTCAAACGGGTTTCAACAATTTGGAGGGATGTCTTATTTGTAGGATTAAGCTTACCACACTGTTTCACTTGACGGTAATGTTATGGTACCAAATGAAACGGTAATAATTTCTTAATAAGATGGACATATTAATGTCACGTAATAAATAATAAATTACCATGGCAACAAAAGAAGCATCTAAAATGCCCTATGTGAAGGTAGCTATGAAGCTGTTCCAGATAATTTTTTTCAACTTTACAGAGAGTTTTATCTTTGCGTTATAATCACTCTCCAGCAATATAGGGTGTTTTTGGATGCCTTTTTTGTTGCCGTGGTAACCTATTACGTCACATTGATGAGTGCAGCTATTGGTGTTTTGTATGGTACCGTAAAATTGGCGTTAAGTGAAGCAGTTGGACAGATTCAATCCCTCCCAACAGTACAGTTTTTTGGAAGTGTAAAAATTGGTTTGAGCCTGTTTAAGAGGTTATTATAAAAAAGCGGCTCTATTGGCCATAAGGATTTATGATGATGAAGAGGTTAAGAAAAGGTGAATAGGGTCGCATATTTTTTTCTGAGTTAATCGATTTTGTCAGAGTCCCTCAGTATATTGTCAACTCTAATGCTAAAAAGACTAATTTGCCATTAATGGGAATAAATTTACCATTCCAAAAATCTTTCTTCGATATTTCAGCATGCTAAGGATTTTCCTAGTTTTTATCAAGCATATTCGTAGAACACTTCAAACACTCCGCGCAACATTTAGTAAGTAGATTTTTCTTAATTTAAAATTACAGAAGTGAAGTGTCTTCCAACACGTTGAAACTATTAACCTCTATCGTTTGCTAACTGGGCCTAGAAGGCCCATCGGGCCGGGCTTATCTCTGGTTACTGTACCCCCCTGGACGGATGCTGGTCCATTGCAGGGTTACCCCCAGCATTTTCGCCCGTACCCATTTATACAAGGCACCGTGACAGTAAAGTGTCTTTCCCAAGAACACAATACAATGTCCCCGGCCAGGACCCGAACCCGGACTACTCGATCCGGAGTCGAGCGCACTAACCATGAGGCCACCGCGCCTCCCTGTTTGCTAACTGGAGTCGTCCAATTAATTGCATATGACATGTCGCGATCTGACGTGGCAACGCGAGAGCGAGGGCCTCATCTCGCGAGGGTTTCCAGTACACACGCGCTTGGTTGCACTTTTTTAGGTCTCTGTCCATAAAGGCTA
The DNA here is from genome assembly GCF_036669925.1 of Montipora capricornis. Classification (NCBI taxonomy): domain Eukaryota; kingdom Metazoa; phylum Cnidaria; class Anthozoa; order Scleractinia; family Acroporidae; genus Montipora; species Montipora capricornis. The sequence continues at coordinate 15,292,438 of NC_090887.1, read as the reverse complement.
TATTTTATCTCTAAAAACACTTAAGTGTTTCATTGATTTCCCTCTTACTTGTTTTAATGAATGAAAAAAGATTGGCTGGAGTATCGAAACGCCTGAAACACTGGGTCTTCGGATTAAAACGTGGCAAGCTTCATTCAAATTTCTCCAAACCAGAGTTGCGGTAAAAATATGTTCTAACATGTTGGTTACTAATTTAGATCTTTTTGGTATGTCTACACTACATCTGATATCTAATTAAGGAAAAAGCATATTGGATAGGGCTTTTGTTTACGCATAGTGACGTTTTCGGCCCAGTTTCTGCGACGGAAGGATTCTGCGCCGCTTCAACTTAGAATGAATCATCGTGTATTGAATAGGTTTCTGTGCAAATTTTAAACTCATTTTGTAAGCCAGGCAAAAGTCGTCGACACGGAGCGAGTAATAGAACTCTTTTCCCACTGTGTCTTTAAAAAATTCCGTTTCGAACATCAAAACTTTCAAATTTATTCGCTTCTAGAGAGCATGTTAAAGTGCATCTTTCCAGAAAGAGCAATCATAGTTTCTTTTCCTGTAAGAGGAGAATGAAATGAAATCCATTTATTCATTTATTTTTGGTTTAGGTCCTTTTCGCCACTGTGGCATTGCTTTTTTATCACTAATTGGTGATGTCCTTGCACCCTTATCGTGACGAGGAGTTAAATCATTTCAAGTGTTTGTCTCTGGTTTTAAATGAATTCCCAAACGCTTTACGTCAGACTTTTAAGACGATGTGGGACACGATCATTGGGCATCGCCCTGGATACCAGCTTTGGGATGACTCCACTGCTGTGAGAAATCTCTTTCTCTCTACAGAGGGAGGGACAACTAAAGTTCCTACCAACCAGTCGTACAATGAATGGGATTGCACTGCCTTATTCCAGGCTACTATCTATGCAAAATCCTTCAGCATGCGTTACACAACACTTAGTGATTTGTATGTGAAGCCTCGAGCTATTCCTCATGGAAGTTTCCATGGATCTGTGTTGAGCCCAGTAGGTGATAATGCCGAAACCTTTGCACTATCCATTGATCAGCTTCGGCGTTTGAGGAATACGGTTTGTCATTCCTCTCGCTTGGAGATGGACAAAGCAACATTTGACCACAACATTCAGTATGCTAAAGAAGCGTTCAAGGCTCTGGGAATTTCAACTGCATCGATTGATGCCTTTGGAAGTTTGACTGCATCTGACTTTCCAATAGCAGAAGTCCGTAAGTTGGAACAACAGGTAAGGGAAGAGAAGCAAGCACACATAAAATGTTTAGAGAGCAGAAATGCAGATATGGAAAAGATTAAGGATTCCTTAGCAGCCATAAAACAGCAGAACGTGGAGAGCCTCACTGCCAACAAAGAAGAGATTGCTATGTTAGAGCAAATGGTAGCGGAGCATATAACTTCAGCTGCGGTGGGCTTGAGGATGCAACTTGAAGATATAACTGCGTTAGGGAAGGAGATCAATGACGTAAAAAAGAAGCAAGAGGAAAGGCATACAGAAGCAGAAAAAACAGGTAAAAAGTAGGACTTAAGGTAATTCCTTAGTATTGCATTGCGCATTCCCACTGCGCACGATTTTCGCGTCATTAGCGCGCGCTCGTGAGCACGTGCGCATACAAAACGTAAACTAAACCCGATAGCGAAATAAATGCTCCTTTTCTCTCAAACGAGCACGGTGACCCCCGCTTTTTTTTTTTTTCAAGTATTGCATTTTTTTAATGTTCATATCATGAATGTCAATTATTACAAGTTTCCAAAAAAGTTTGATACTAGAACAATTTCAAGGGAATTACCTTAACTGTTTTCAAGCTTCTTTCTAAAAAGCAGGATATAGCAATAGGCGTAATAAAAAACTTACTGTTTGTCAATGAAAAGATGACAACAAGGCAGACAGATCTTCCGTGTATCAATAAAAACCGTATCTTGTGTCGTTTAAAAAAAGACACAAGTCACATGAAAATAAACGAGACTGTTACATTACCGCTCGAAACTACTTGTGCACTTGCTGCGCGGTTCTTCTAGATTTGTTTTCCACTACAAAAGGCATTCTTAAGTTTTTGAAAGTGTCACAAGTGTGACATTTGTAAGACTGCGCGATTGGAAAGTGATTGGATCGACAAGTGAAGTCAATATACAGGTTCTCAAGTGGGAAGTTTTAAATCCTTTCCTTCGTTCACAAGGACTTTCTTTTCTAAGCGTTGTAATTTAAACATTTCCGAGCGGTACAGTAGTGGAAACCAAAGAGAGAAGCGATCCTCGCACTTTTCCAGACAATTTAAGCAATTGTGTCAAAATTCAGGTGGTTCCAAAGGTGCAATTCTCTACCAACTCAACTATGCCAAGCCACACAGCTGGAAGCGGGTAAATTTGTTGGGCTCATGTGTTCCAGTGAAAGGAGTCAATGAAAGAAATGTAGATATTACAATGAAGTGCGGGCTATTTTATAGTTATAGCGCGAAAGGGAGCGTGATATCGCCTAATACTTAGCCGACGAGGCCTAGGGCGGAGTCGGCTAAAATTAGGCGATGTCACGCAAGCTTGCGCGCTATAACTGAATTATAACTTTACATATTGATAACAAATGAAAGATTCCAAACTTGTAACACTTGTGTAACATTTGTGAAGCGGCGCCGGTCCGTGATTTTCACATTCTCTTGCGAAATCTAAATCTTCGCCTCGTTGGCTATCTATCATCTCATCTCCAACGCGCGCTCATGAAATAATTGTTAAATAGACGTCATGTAGACTTGCATCTATCGAGAACTTTATGACCATATTTGGGCAGTGTATCAATGTGTTGATATATAAAGACTAATGTCTTCATTTGTTTCGGTACAGTAGTCATTAAATTTGTTCTACAGCTAAGCCAACCAAAGCCATAGGCCAATTTCTGAGATGACGTCACAAACAAATTTTCTTTAATTTATGCCATGAAGAGGAGTTTCCGCAGTGATGTCATCTCAGGAACGTGGCCAATATTGCATAAGGTCTGTCTTGGTTTAAATGACTGCAAAATACATTTTGCTACCTCTACAATGCAATGGAAAGGAAACGGGAAATATGTCTGTTGAATTATAATTTCAGCTATGTGCACAAAGTTAAAAATTATATTTGTTTTACTTCTTCATGTCTTCTCTACAGTTTACAAAGTCTCAACGAGACAAAGGATATCCAAAAAATAATAACAAGTAAGAAATGTCTACTTTGTATTTTACTTTGCATTACAAAGACATCAAGCCAACAGTCCCAAGATCTCGTCTTCCTTCAATGGTTCCAAACTTCACTGGCCGACAGAGTGAATGCAAAGAGATCGTGGATCTCGTGAGTTTCGAACTTACCCGAATCGTGACGATCTGGGGCTCACCCGGGTTCGGAAAAACATCGGTGGCAATAGCGGTGGGGCACCAACTGCAATCTGAAGGCTTTCCTGTTTGTTTTCTTTCGTCACGAGGACTCCAGACAAAGGCAGATCTGGCATCGAAGCTTTTCCGCCTCGTAAGGCAACCCACCACGAGTCAGAGATCAGTACCTCAGCCTCTGTCATTAGAAGATGAGTTAATCGAGACCCTCTGCAACATTTCAGACTCACTCGTATTTATTCTTGATAATTTAGATGATCTACTAGAGAGTGGAATTCCAAAAGTAAAAGAAGACGTCCTAAAACTATTTGAAGAAATTATCATGCAAAATGAGAAGATAACTCTGGTGGTGACCACACGAGAATCATTTGAGTTTATGAACTTGAATTTCCAAGGTCACAAATCAGTAAGAATGAGGCCACTGGACGATACCTCATCTCATGCTCTAGTTCATGAATTGGTGCCAAATGCTAGTCCCGATGACTGCGCAAGAATTGCCCAAATATGTGGGTGTGTGCCACTTGCAATGATGTTAATGTGCTCTCTAGTTTGTGAAGATGATGTTCAAACAAGTCAGTGCTTGAACGAAATCACTGAGTCCGCAACAGAAAGTATCGTCGATATCTTAGACAATCCAGATTATCCTGCTAATCAACGAATAAAGTTGCTGTATGAAAAGTCCTTCCTTCGACTTTCTCCCGCAGAAAAAGAAGCATTTGTGTCTTTGTCTGTTCTTCCGGGGAGTTTTACCACGGATCTCGCCTCAGCTGTATTGAACGTTACGGGAGTGATTGAGACCAAGAAAATGTTGCAACGACTCCGAAGAAAGTCTCTTCTCGATTCAAACTCCCACTCTGGAAAATTTGAAATGCATAAGCTCCTTCAGTCATTTGCTAAAGAAGCAGGCGAACAGCGTATGGAAGAAATAGTAGCAATTGCAAAGTGCCGTTTCTATGCGTATTTCATTTCTCGTTTCGACAAATTGAACGATGAGTTTCTAGATGGTCATTCCATGGATGCATTCGTTGCATTCTATGAGGAAAAACAGCTTTTTATAGAAAGCCTAGTAGACGGTTGCACAGATCCCAGGATAGCAGAGATTGTTTTCAAAGTTTTGATAAAAGCAGAAATGTTTCTGGACTCGCTGTTTTGGTGTTCCACAGAACCATACAATTTTGATAATATCTACGATTCGGCCTTAAAGTCAGCCAGTGCTCTGGGACATGTACATTACCAGAGGCATTTACTAGTTTCTAAAGCTTTTGCTGAAATTACTTGGGGAGCAGAAGGAAGTGCAATGCAACTTCTCAAGAACGCATATGAAATGCAGTCGACATCTTGTTCAGGTTCTGATGATGAAAGGAGTAAATACTTGTGTTATTTTGGCATATGTCAGCTTGTTATTGGCGAAGTTAAAAGCGGGATGCAGTGCCTACTAGAGGCTGTTTCTTTAATGCATGAAATTGGAGAGCAGAAAATTCTAAAGCTCGTTGTTCACCAAGTCATTGCTGTCTATTATCAGTTCTTAAACGACCCTTCTACCTCGACTTACTACTATAACAAAGCATGCAAAGAATGCAATTGCGCGGCAGACGAGCAACTGATTGTTATTCCACCTCATGGATGCAAAGGAAAAGAACCAAAAATGGCAAACAGCTTCAAACAAACACTTTTGACTCCGGTACTAATTATTGGCCATTGCAATTCCTAGTTATATTTCACATCAGGAAAGCAGCAAAGAACTTCTTTGACACTGACACCCAGCAATTTGTAATCAACCCTGCCCTTCGAATATTAAGTGATCTCCAGGTAAATTCCAAAACCCCTTTCTATTTGTTTCATTTTTGCGGTAAGGTTATGGCATTTCTGGGGTCAACATTCACACAAAAGGGAATTGTTGGCGGATCAGGTTTCGAAGAGTCAGTCGCACGTCACCAAGCAACACTCGAGCAATTCAAACATAGCTCTTCAGGCCCAGAGGAGAACGTTGATTCAACCGTGACCCTTCGTTCTCAAGAATGCAACCAGCCTCTCGCAAAGTTCTACCAAGACTTCGGTGAATTGCACCAAAGCAAGAAGAACTACTCAAAGGCTCTATATTTCAAAACCTGCGCTCTTGATATCATATTGAGAACAAATAGACAGGAAGTAAATGCATTCTTAGCCCAAAGCTACCATTCACTCGGGGTGACACAGAATTCGCTGGGTGATTTTTCCTCTGCTCTCCACTCTGCCAAACGGGCATTGCAAGTGAGAATTAAAGTGTTCGGAGAAGATCATGCAAGCACAGCTAATAGTTATCATTTACTCGGGGTCATACAGCATTCGGTAGGTGATTTTACCTCTGCTCTACAGTCAAAGCAGCGGTCGTTAGATATACGGATGATAAAAGTGTTAGGAGAAGATCATGCAAGAACAGCTGATAGTTACCAATCACTTGCGGTGACCCAGCATTCGTTAGGTGATTTCAACTCTGCTCTCCAGTCTGCCAAACTGGCATTGCAAGTCCAAATTAAAGTCTTCGGAGAAGATCATGCAAGCACAGCTGATGGCTATCATTTCCTCGGGGTGACACAGCATTCGTTCGGTGATTTTACTTCCGCTCTCCAGTCTACCAAACGGGCATTGCAAGTGCGAATAAAAGTGTTCGGAGAAGATCATGCAAGCACAGCTGATAGTTGCCATTTACTAGGCGTGATACAGCATTCGTTAGGTGATTTTACCTCTTCTCTACAGTCAAAGCAGCGGTCGTTAGATACACCGATGATAAAAGTGTTAAGAGAAGATCATGCAAACACAGCTGATAGTTACCATTCACTTGGCGTGACCCAACATTCGTTAGGTGATTTCAACTCTGCTCTCCAGTCTGCCAAACGGGCATTCCAAGTGCGAATTAAAGTGTTCGGAGAATTTCATGCAAGCACAGCTGATAGTTATCATTTCCTCGGCGTGACACAGCATTCGTTCGGTGATTTTACTTCCGCTCTCAAGTCTGCCAAACGGGCATTGCAAGTGCGAATAAAAGTGTTCGGAGAAGATCATGCAAGCACAACTAATAGTTATCATTTACTCGGGGTGATACAGCATTCGTTTGGTGAATTACCGTCTGCTCTACAGTCAAAGCAGCGGTCGTTAGACATACGGATAAAAGTGTTCGGAGAAGATCATGCAAGCACAGCTGATAGTTATCATTCACTCGGGGTGACAGAGCATTCGTTAGGTGATTTTACCTCTGCTCTACAGTCAAAGCAGCGGTCATTAGATGTACGGATAAAACTGTTTGGAGAACATCATGCCACCACAGCTGATAGTTATCATTCACTCGGGGTGACACAGCATTTGCTAGGTGATTTTACCTCTGCTCTCCAGTCTGCCAAACGGGCATTGCAAGTGCGAATAAAAGTGTTCGGAGAAGATCATGCAATCACAGCGGATACTTACGATTCACTCGGGGTGACACAGCATTCGTTAGGTGATTTTACATCTGCTCTCCAGTGCGCCAAACGGGCATTTCAAGTGCGAATAAAACTGTTCGGAGAAGATCACGCAAGCACAGCCGATAGTTACCATTTACTCGAGATGGCACAGTATTCGTTAGGTGATTTTACCTCTGCTCTCCAGTCTGCTAAACGGGCATTGCAAGTGCGAATAAAAGTGTTCGGAGAAGATCATGCAAGCACAGCTGATAGTTACCATTTTCTTGGCGTGATACAGAATTCGTTAGGTGATTTTACCTCTGCTCTACAGTCCAAGCAAAGGTCGTTAGATATACGGACAAAAGTGGTTGGACAGGATCATAGAAGCACAGCCAATAGTTACCACTCACTCGGAACGACACAGCATTCGTTAGGTGATTTTACCTCTGCTCTCCATTCTGCCAAACGGGCATTGCAAGTGCGAATAAAACTATTCGGAGAAGATCATGCAAGCACAGCTGATAGTTACTATTCACTCGGGGTGACACAGCATTCGTTAGGTGATTTTACCTCTGCTCTCCAGTCTGCCAAACGGGCATTGCAAGTGCGAAGAAAACTATTCGGAGAAGATCATGCAAGCACAGCTGATAGTTACGATTCACTCGGAATAACACAGCATTCGTTAGGTGATTTTACCTCTGCTCTCCAGTCTGCTACACGGGCATTGCAAGTGCGAATAAAAGTGTTCGGAGAAGATCATGCAAGCACAGCTGATAGTTACCACTTACTTGGGGTGATACAGAATTCGTTAGATGATTTTACCTCTGCTCTCCAGTCTGCCAAACGGGCATTGCAAGTGCGAATAAAACTATTCGGAGAAGATCATGCAAGCACAGCTGATAGTTACCAGTTAATTGGGGTGACACAGCATTCGTTAGATGATTTTACCTCTGCTCTCCAGTCTGCCAAACGGGCATTGCAAGTGCGAATAAAACTATTCGGAGAAGATCATGCAAGCACAGCTGATAGTTACGATTTACTCGGGGTGACACAGCATTCGTTAGGTGATTTTACCTCTGCTCTCCAGTCTGCCAAACGCGCATTGCAAGCGCGAATAAAACTATTCGGAGAAGATCATGCAAGCACAGCTGATAGTTACCATTCTCTCGGCCTGACACAGCATTCGTTAGGTGATTTTACCTCTGCTCTGCAGTCTGCCAAACGGGCATTGCAAGTGCGAATAAAAGTGTTCGGAGAAGATCGTGCAAGCACAGCTGATAGTTACCATTTACTTGGGGTGATACAGAATTCGTTAGGTGATTTTACCTCTGCTCTGCAGTCTACCAAACGGGCATTGCAAGTGCAAATAAAAGTGTTCGGAGAAGATCATGCAAGCACAGCCGCCACTTACCATTTACTTGGGGTGATCCAGAATTCGTTAGGTGATTTTACTTCTGCTCTACAGTCAAAGCAACGGTCGTTAGATATACGGACAAAAGTGGTTGGACAAGATCATGCAAGTACAGCAAATAGTTACCATTCACTCGGGGTGACAGCATTCGTTAGGTGATTTTACCTCTGCTCTCCATTCTGCCAAACGGGCATTGCAAAGGCGAATAAAACTATTCGGAGAAGATCATGCAAGCACAGCTGATAGTTACCAGTTAATTGGGGTGACACAGCATTCGTTAGATGATTTTACCTCTGCTCTCCAGTCTACCAAACGGGCATTGCAAGTGCGAATAAAACTATTCGGAGAAGATCATGCAAGCACAGCTGATAGTTACGATTCACTCGGGGTGATACAGCATTCGTTAGGTGATTTTTCCTCTGCTCTCCAGTCTGCCAAACGGGCATTGCAAGCGCGAATAAAAGTGTTCGGAGAAGATCATGCACGCACAGCTGATAGTTACCATTTACTTGGGGTGATACAGAATTCGTTAGATTATTTTACCTCTGCTCTCCAGTCTACCAAACGGGCATTGCAAGTGCGAATAAATGTGTTCGGAGAAGATCATGCACGCACAGCTGATAGTTACCATTTACTTGGGGTGATACAGAATTCGTTAGATTATTTTACCTCTGCTCTCCAGTCTACCAAACGGGCATTGCAAGTGCGAATAAAACTATTCGGAGAAGATCATGCAAGCACAGCTGATAGTTACGATTCACTCGGGGTCACATATCATTTGTTAGGTGATTCTACCTCTGCTCTCCAGTCTGCCAAACGGGCATTGCAAGTGCGAATAAAAGTGTTCGGAGAAGATCATGCAAGCACAGCTGATAGTTACGATTAACTCGGGTTGTCACAGCATTCTGTAGGTGATGTTACCTCTGCTCTCCAGTCTGCCAAACGAACATTGCAAGTGCGAATAAAACTATTCGGAGAAGATCATGCAAGCACAGCTGATAGTTACGATTCACTCCGGGTGAAACAGCATTCGTTAGGTGATTTTACCTCTGCTCTGCAGTCTGCCAAACGGGCATTGCAAGTGCGAATAAATGTGTTCGGAAAAGATCATGCACGCACAGCTGATAGTTACCATTTACTTGGGGTGATACAGAATTCGTTAGATTATTTTACCTCTGCTCTCCAGTCTACCAAACGGGCATTGCAAGTGCGAATAAATGTGTTCGGAGAAGATCATGCAAGCACAGCTGATAGTTACAATTTACTCGGGGTGACACAGAATTCGTTAGATGATTTTACCTCTGCTCTCCAGTCTACCAAACGGGCATTGCAAGTGCGAATAAAAGTTTTCGGTAAAGATCATGCATGCACAGCTGATAGTTACCACTTACTTGGGGTGATACAGAATTCGTTAGATGATTTTACCTCTGCTCTCCAGTCTGCCAAACGGGCATTGCAAGTGCGAATAAACGTTTTCGGAGAAGATCATGCAAGCACAGCTGATAGTTACCATTTACTTGGGGTGATACAGAATTCGTTAGGTTCCTTTTACCTCTGCTCTCCAGTCTGCCAAACGGGCATTGAGAGTGCGAATAAAAGTGTTCCGAGAAGATCATGCAAGCACAGCTGATAGTTACGATTCACTCGGGGTCACACAGCATTCGTTAGGTGATTTTACCTCTGCTCTCCAGTCTGCCAAACTTGCATTGCAAGTGCGAATAAAACTATTCGGAGAAGATCATGCAAGCACAGCTGATAGTTACCATTTACTTGGTGTGACACAGCATTCGTTAGGTGATTTTACCTCGGCTCTCCAGTCTGCCAAACTGGCATTGCAATTGCGAATAAAAGTTTTCGGAGAAGATCATGCACCCACAGCTGATAGTTATCACTTACTTGAGGTGTTACAGAATTCGTTAGTTGATTTTACCTCTGCTCTCCAGTCTGCCAATCTGGCTTTGGTAGTGCTTATTTTCGATTTCGGAAAATATCATGCAAGCACAGCTGATAGTTACCATTTACTTGGGGTGATACAGAATTCGTTAGGTTCCTTTTACCTCTGCTCTCCAGTCTGCCAAACGGGCATTGAGAGTGCGAATAAAACTTTTCCGAGAAGATCATGCAAGCACAGCTGATAGTTACGATTCACTCGGGGTCACACAGCATTCGTTAGGTGATTTTACCTCTGCTCTCCAGTCCGCCAAAGGGGCATTGCAAGTGCAAATAAAACTATTCGGAGAAGATCATGCAAGCCTAGCTGATAGTTACCATTCACTCGGGGTGACACAGGATTCGTTATTTGATTTTACCTCTGCTCTCCAGTCTGCCAAACGGGGATTGCAAGTGCGAATAAAAGTGTTCGGAGAAGATCATGCAAGCACAACTGATAGTTACCATTTACTCGGGGTGATACAGAGTTCGTTAGGTTATTTTACCTCTGCTCTACAGTCAAAGCAACGGTCGTTAGATATACGGACAAAAGTGGTTGGACAAGATCATGGTAGCACAGCCAATAGTTACGATTCACTTGGGGTGACACTGAATTCGTTAGGTGATTTTACCTCTGCTCTCCAGTCTGCTAAACGGGCATTGCAAGTGCGAATAAAACTATTCAGAGAAGATCATGCAAGCACAGCTGATAGTTACGATTCACTCAGGGTGGCACAGCATTCGTTAGGCATCGCCAACTATTTCGGCCATGCGCCCGCATAACGTAAGCGGTTTCTTAGAAATCTAATTCTCGAAATGGCGTCAAATTTTACAAAGAAATGTATGGAGAGGTTTTAAATATTTCGAAAAAGTGCTCTAAAAATTGCAGATGGAACATTTGCCGGAACGGGATGCCATTATAACGACTGTTGTCTGTGTTCTGCTGTAAAAAATATAACTTCAGGCCAAAAAAAAACCCTTCATTTTTCCTATGCTTTGTTTTGACGTGAGCGACCCCTTTAAGCCTTACAAAAGCTGGCAAATATACGAAACTCCCTGGAATTAAAGACAGATACCAGTGTTCCTGTGCTTGGTTCTTCACTTGCCGGAGTGGAGACCCATAGTTGACTCTGTTCTTGACCCTAACCCAAAATATGAAGTCAGCAGCGAAATGTTTGATCCGTCCTTTTTCCCTTGCAAGAACGCAAAAAACCGATAAACCAAAGTCCACGTTAAAACTGTAAAATCCCCTGTTTTCGAAAAACGATATCTTGGCTGTCGTTTGTCCACATTTCTCGCAAAAAGTATCGTTTGAAAGCTAATTTTGTGAACTTCATCCTTCAAAGCAAGTTATTTTTCTCAGCGGTTTTGGTATGGGCCAAACTTTAATAAATATAAAAAAAACTTATCTGTACTTCACGTCACGGCGATATGAGCCCGCCGATACAAAAAGAAGAACAGCGGAAAAAGTCATTTCACGTAGGTCGGGCTGAATTGTCGTGACCGGAATAGTTGGCGATGTGATTTTACCTCTGCTCTCCAGTCTACCAAACGGGCATTGCAAGTGCGAATAAAAGTGTTCGGAGAAGATCATGCAAGCACAGCTGATAGTTACCATTTACTTGGGGTGATACAGAATTCGTTACATGATTTTACCTCTGCTCTCCAGTCTACCAAACGGGCATTGCAAGTGCGAATAAAAGTGTTCGGAGACGATCATGCGAGCACAGCTGATAGTTACCATTTACTCGGGGTGATACAGCATTCGTTACATGATTTTACCTCTGCTCTCCAGTCTACCAAACGGGCATTGCAAGTGCGAATAAAAGTGTTCGGAGAAGATCATGCAAGCACAGCTGATAGTTGCCATTTACTAGGCGTGATACAGCATTCGTTAGGTGATTTTACCTCTGCTCTCCAGTCTGCCAAATGGGCATTGCTAGTTCGCATAAAAGTCTTCAAAGAAGATCATGCAAGCACAGCCGATGGTTATCATTCACTCGGGGTGACACACTATTCGTTAGGTGATTTTACCTCTGCTCTCCAGTCTGGCAAACGGGTATTGCAAGTGCGAATAAAAGTGTTCGGAGAAGATCATGCAAGCACAGCGGAAAGTTACGATTCACTCGGGGTGACACAGCATTCGTTAGGTGATTTTACTTTTGCTCTCCAGTCTGCCAAACGGGGATTGCTAGTGCGAATAAAAGTGTTCAGAGAAGATCATGCAAGCACAGCTGATAGCTACCATTTACTTGGGGTGATACAGAATTCGTTAGGTGATTTTACCTCTGCTCTACAGTGAAAGCAACGGTCGAAACAAATCCGGACAAAAGCGTTAGGAAAAGATGATGGAAACAGAGCTAATAATTACGATTCCCTTAGGGCGGCCACACAGCATTCGTTAAGTGATTTTACCTCTGCTCTGCAGTCAAAGCATCGGGCATTTGATGTGCGGATAAAACTGTCCGGAGAAGATCATGCAAGGACGGCTGATATTTACCATGATTCGAACTCGGGCTCACACAGCACTTGTTAGGTTTTCTTTCTTCCTCGCTGGAGTCTCATCAATTGGTGTTAAATGTTCGTATGAAGCTGTTTGGAGATTTTTTTGTTGTTTAGATGCCAGGGAGAAACTTCTTTAGCACTGCCGAAGTTACTTTTTTTTCAGATCACGTTGGTATGCAGTTTATGATTTTACTTTGGCTTGCATCATGAGTTCATTACCCAGGTGTCAGAATCAATTATCAGGTTTGTCTTCATCAGCGTCAAAAAAGTGTCCATTTTTAGACCAGGTTTTGTGGGAAAAGAAAGAATCATTGGCTTGAACCTGACGTCTTTGGTTGCCACGTTGGTGCACTGAACAACAGCGAAAAAGTCTTTTGGGAATTTGGCTTTATTATTATATAACACGCGAGCGACATTTTGCTTTTGTTTTGTAAACCAACATGGCCGTCTAATCACGTGAGTGCAAGACAAGAATAGACCAAATCGGGTAGCTTAATGATGTACCCAATTCAAAATGACAATACCTGAAACAAAACGATCAATTCCCAAAGGGTTATGTTATCTTGATATCGTTTCTTGTAAGTTTTGTGTCATGTTCATGTATGCCATTGCGATGCATGCACTGCACGCCTCAATTAGCAATGGTGCACACTTTTAGTGTTCAGTGAAGTTGAACTTGGTTTGAAGTGAATACGACATTGAGTTTGCCGATTTGCTTTATTGTTTAAAAATATGCAGTTTTCTCAGGCTGATGGGGACTCGGTAAATTGTTTTACTTTTTGGGTGATAGACTCTTACTTACATCCGAATTAATCAGCGTGGTTGTAATATATAGAGGAAACGGTTTGAACGCTGCCTATGGTGAAAATTGACTCAAACAATAGAAGAATCAGGTGATGACACGTGTTTTTCGCATTACCACATACCACATTATTTTTATCTTTCAAGGAAACGGCGCAGATGGTTTCAAGTTTGAATAATTATTCCGAATGTAACTATGCAGAATGAATTACAGAAATAAATTAACTGATCTGCATTGCTTAAACATAAGATCGTTTTTATGAATGGCCAGCCCTTATTTGCTGTTTAATGTGTCGTAACAAAGCCGCGTAAGACTTTCCATTTTGTGGTAACTTGTGAGAGTAAGAAGCCCAAGGAAGGGGAATAAATATCATAACCTTAGGAACAAGGCGCATACGTGTCTTATTAGTACTTTGGCGAAGATTCATCATTGGATTTAGAAATACATTGATGAGTGGAGATCTCGCCGGTTGCGCTAGATAACATAACCTCCGGCTGGCCTCCAATGACAACAGCAAGCTTTTGATATTCAGAAAAAACGGTTTGAAGAAGATCGAGAAAAATACCAATAGACTGTTACGCATTCTAATTCATTCTGCATTTATTACAATGTGGTAAATTATATGATTCCGCAAGTCATGCCAAATGACATTCCTCACACTAGCACAGCATTTCAAGGAGTTGTCTTGTGGCATCACTTTGGGCTTGCAACTCGCTAGGGAATAGACTGTGTGTTACTGACCTGTTCCTGCAGGAATTGTGCTTAATTTTACTTACAGTCCTTCTCTGTTAGAATTAAATATTTGAATGGCAGCTATCACTCGTTGATGCAAAATGGTACCACTGGAGAGTTTTAAAAGTTTTAAAAGAGAGTTTCTTAAAAGAAGCTATGACCGCTACGGTAACGACAACGCTACAAAACAATAACATTCATTGGTTAAAAGAGGAAAATCGTGCTGCACATTTTCAAATAATTTCTTTTTTAGAACAAAGTAAATATAATGAGCTATCTTATGGTGGCTTTTTAAATTTTTGCAAAATTCGAGACCGAAAAGGTTAGCAGTAACCTTTAAAATGACTGGTCCCGAGGGAAACAGTGAATTTTGTTTCCCTCGAATCTCAATGTTTCTCCGTGGCGCAGCCGCGGGAAACATTGAGATTCTCGGGAAACAAAATTAACGACGACGTGAAAACGCCAAATTTGAGGTTTTAGCTTTACAACTGTTAACCATTTATTCTCTATTTTTTCTCTGCAATACGCAAATCATTTTCATGACACCTTACTCACATTGGGTGAGGTGGACTAGATAGAAAAATTGTGAAAGACTTACGATAGTGGAAAATTTTATTTTGAGACCAAAACATTTTGATCGACGTCCAGCGCCCTCGTAGAACCAAAGTTCCCTAATTACTGGGTTGCCAGTATGGCAATCCCAGTCTGAAAATCAGTAATATTTCTCTGTATTTTTTATTTATTTTATTTATTTTATTTTTTTCCCGTGTCGGTAAAAGTCTTGCCTGTCACTTCCCTGCTAAGTGGTGTCTTTATGCATATCGTCTTCTGTGCATATTTTGTTAGGTTTGTTGGGGTAGGGGTAATGCGTAGATTTCTCTGGTGCACACAGGAGAACATTTAATTAACTTGCAATGGCATCGAAAGTCATTGTGACGCGAATAGCGTTTTAGTGCATCTTTTAACAAAATATACCCTTATGGACCTCAAGAATGGAAAGTCAATTGGATAAACAAGACAGGCGGTGAATCTGGAATCGTAAAAGCGACGAGTAATGGACTTCGACAACAACCTTTCGCCCGTCTAGCCGAAATCAAAGTGAGCTGTGTCAAAGTGAAATCAAAGTGAGCTGCTTATGGGTTCAACAAAGACAGAGAAGGAATCGAACATCTTAAGTGGATCTGTGCATGTGATCTCTGTTGTCTGGCTATTTTTATTTATTTGTACTCAACTCTGTACAGTCTTCCGGTAACAATTGCAAATTTCACTAGTTCTTGTTAACCTTCAATGGCGTCGAAAGTTAGTGTAACGCTAATGGCGTTTTAGTGGATCTTTAAACAAAATATACCCTCATTGAGCTCAAGAATGGAACGTCAATTGGATGAACAAGACAGGCGGTGAAAATATATATATCTGGAATCTTTAAAGCGACGAGTAATAGTCTTCGACAACAATTTCATTTTTGTCGTTGGATATCAAGTGAGCTTTGTTTCCAATATTTTACTAACTTGGTAATATTATAACACTGAAATCAAATGGGAATTTTTTTATGAATTTAACAAACATTGAAGGAATCGAACGCCTTGAATGGATCACACTGTTTGCTGAAGTCGCATCTAAGTTGTCTGGAAACTTACATTTATTTTGTACTCAACTCTGCAAAGGTAAAAACAAATTGGAAATGGGGCAGTGAACAATTATTTGAATGAAAGCTTGTTGTCTCTTGTGCTTCATTATTTACGGTCAAGGTTCTTTCGAAAAGGGTTTGATGTGAACTGTCAGAAATTTATTTAATTGCGTATGCTTTGTGACACGAATTATGTGTCTTGTTTACACACACGCAATTGAAATAGGCAGGGTTTCTTGCCTATAATTAACAATTATTCCATGAGGGCGCGTTGGATATGAGATGATAGATAGCCAACGAGGCGTGTAGCGCCGAGTTGGCTATAATGATCTCATATCCAACAAGCGCGAGTGGAATAATTGTTTTATTAAAAACGCCCCCAAAATATAGAAAACTAGACTACAATAAAAACAAAAAGGTCCAAAAACTCACGCATATGCTTGGCCGTGTTTGTAGATCATGGTATAATGGCTCATAACCCATGATGGCTTAGCCAATCAAAACTCTCGAATTGCATTATCCAATGATCCAGTTTTTAATAATAGCAGATATGTTGTTTATTTCAAAAAAATTTTCGCTGGAAATTTTTTTTTGGGAGATTTCCAGCTTTTGTGAATTTATCATGTTGTGTAATTTTCGAGCATAACAAATTTGCATACGTGGGTTGAAATGTGATACCGGAGGATTCTCTTGGGGTAGTGCGCTGTAAGCAGCTCGTGCATAAGTCACCAAGATAAACAGGTCTGTTGGAAGCGTGCTTGAGTTTCAACAAAATGAGCCCCAAAATCAGCAAAAAATTGTAACGCTGATGAATAATAAAGTAGCTGCTATTTCCAAAACGATGGAATTACCTGGTGATAAATAACCTCGTCTTGGAGAGAAAGTTTTTGACTTTGCAGGAACAATGGCCAACCTCAAGAGTTAAGCGATTGTGATCTTTGTGTTGAATTCGCACATTTCTTGTCAAACCTTATAACGCTTCAAAGAAAAAGAAAACTAACAAAAACAAAAACCCGGTATCTTGTCTATCATTTGACACAGATGCTTCACTGTTTCGCGAGTAAACACGCCGCGGTAACTTGATCACGGTGCCAGCTGAATTCGATGTCACTTTCGACTTGTGCATCCAAAAGTACAATAACAAAATTAAACGTAGCAAAAATCTCCCAAAAATGTTTTTCGCTGATGCTAACTTTTTATATTCGCTGTCCAAAATTAATGTTGTTTTTAAGCCGTAAATTTTGTTGCTGATGACAAAATATTTTATTCTCGATCGACCTTCCTAAAAACTTCCTTGCTGCTTATATAAGAGATAAAAAGAAATGGACACTAGTTGACCATTTTTAAATGGCCAGGACGCCTTTAACGACAGTTTTAAAAGTGAACAGTTATTCTACGATCGCACTTAACAAAGTAATTGAGTGACAGAATGTGGACTTTGCACTTTAAACTTCGGACTACGGAATTGAACTGGATATTGACCAATATATTGTAACATTTAAAATAAACCTCTGAAATACTGTGAACTTAAAGGAAGTCGGCTAAAAGTCATTCGAACAAAGTGTAGGCTACCAGTAGTCTCTTTATATTCCGAAGTGCCAGCTTTATAACTTGCGTTGAGGGGTAGACTCAGAGTTCGACTTGTTTCTTATAAGAGATGAAAAGAAATGGACACTAGTTGACCATTTTTAAATGCCCAGGACGGATGGCTTTCAACTGCAGAACTAAATCATAATGCGTCAAGGCAGAAACTGGTGTTTGTCGCAAATGTTGGTCATAAATGGTGAGAAAGTTTTGACTCTCTTAGTTTTACGGTTGTTTGTTCAGTGACCAAGCCTCTGAATGGCTGCGAGGCTGCCGGTGACATTTTATTGATACAGACCACACTTCCTTTATCAGATAAATTGTGTTGTTGTAATTCAGACGAGTCTACATTAACATTAGAAAAGCAAAAAGGTTTGTTGTATCAAAACAGGGTAACCGGCAGCCTCGCTTCCATTCTTAGTCCAGGTAACTTAGTTACAACTGTAAAATGGTGTATTCACAGATCATAATAAAATTTTTCTTTTCACTCTTTTGTAACTTTATTTCATAGTAAGTGGCAGATTAGCCAAGACTTATTCTATTTGATAGAAGCTATAAAAGCTATGTTGCTATATAGCTATAGAAGCTGCATAAATTTGACTCCACTACGTTTTGAACGCTTTGCAGTAACAACCCTGCCCTTGGTGCCAGGAGAGTGTTTTCCAAGGTTCGAGAGAACGCTACTCAGGTCAAAGGTAACGACTAAGAACTCAATTGTCTTCGTCTTGCGTAGCGTTGTCTCGGACCATGGAAACATTCATCTGGTATCCACGGTATAACAGTTCTCTACTTGATGCCCTAAATTACATTACAATACATTATACTCCAATAAACTCTAGAACTTTTTGGTAGATGCATTTACAGTAAACGACACCTCAGTACACGGCACGACTAAGATGAAATTTTCGCGAAGAAGCACATGCGTGTAAAAAAGCTTTTTCAGTAAAAAGGAACAACAATTTTTAAATGGTAAGACAAATGTATAGAACCTTCATAAGCCACACATCCACATCACTTACTGATATCTGAAAATTTATTATTACACTGATTCAGTATAAACGTAGATTTGTTTCATTCGTTATATACTGAGTTCATGGCTTGTTCAGTTGTCAAAATTATCTACCTAATGACTTGATTATATTGAATTTTGCCTAAATTTGAAAGTGGTTTTGCCCATATTTTGCTCTTGATAGGATCCGCCGAGGGGCGATGTTCTTCTTCTAATTCACAATCCCACACTGTCTGGTCAAATGAATGTTAAATCCTTTTTGTGGACGATGGATGATGTACTGGGACCAGTTAATATAACACCATAACGAATCCACCACTTAGACTTAACCATTATTCAGCAATGATTACATATATATACTAATATGTTTCGGTAAATAATCGGCACGTTTACCAGTTAGGTGACCTGTAGTGGTTAAGTGGATAAAAACAGTTCCTTCGAAGTGAGTGCTCCGGGCTCAAGTCCTCTCCACAGACTGCTTTTATTTTTTTTGTCCTTTATCTGCCACCACAAGTCCTGGGACAGAGTGATCTAAATGAAAGATAATACTTCATTTGGAGCAAACTGACAATCAAGGATAATCCTTCATTTGAAGAACAGATTGTGTTGGAATGGAAAGGGGCATGCCTTGCATCCTCCTCGGCATTCGTCTCAGTTCCCCTTCGCGGGCCTGTCTCTTGGGTGCTTTCTAAATTCTCCACAGATTAAATTACTCTTCAGGGCCCGGTTGTTCAAAAGCCGATTAGCGCTAATCCTAGATTAAAAACTAACCAAGGAGTTTGTTTCTCTACTCCCAAGTGTTGTTCAACGCTGATATTCGGCAAAACTTTACATTAAAAGAAGTCAATCTTGAGAAACAAAAATAAGCAAAAGAAACTTTTACCAAAAAGTTGAAAACGTGAAACAAAAGTTTACGCTAATCCTGGATTAAGTTAATCGGCTTTCGAACAATCGGGCCCAGAAGGTAAAGGAAAACTATTGTTATTCAAACATCAACGATGCACATAGAGAGGTTAAACCCTGCAAAAACGTACATTTCAACAAATATCGACCCTGCCAGAAATATTAAATAAATAATTATAAACACACAGCCAACTTTTCGGTTCAAAACCCACTTGTTTAAAAATAGAACAAAAAAGGCAATGGCAACGGACCCCAAGATGAAAAAACACGACATAAAAAGTCCACGACTGCTGACAACAATCGGTTCATGATTACCCCAGAGTGTTGTCTTAATAAACCATGGTACACCGAGGCAAAGAAGGATGTCAAACGTGTTACTGCCGACTGTGTTTGATACAGCCATGTCGCCGTCACCTGAAAA
>NC_090887.1:15255230-15267730 GCF_036669925.1 Montipora capricornis | reverse complement strand
TAACTGGAACGACTAACTGAACTGAACTTCAAATGATTTTTTTTTCATTTAAATTAATACAAAAGAGATAGATTTATGTTCAATGTTAATAGGCCTTATAATGTATAATAACGAGTCAATGTATTTTCATTCCTTTCGAGTTCGTTTTTTTTTATATTATTGTTCTGTTCTGTTATTCTGTTCCCGTTAGATCGATTAGTATATCTGCAAACTGTTTTCATGACGGCACAATTTAAAGCGTGAATTATTCTAGAATTTTGTGCCTGATGCAATTCTCAGTGTTTTATACTTCCTAATAAAAAATATTATGCTTTAACGTAATATACTTTGTTGTGATTTCACTCGGATACTATAATAATGTAACGATCTTATAAAGCCATGTCTGAAAACGGGTGTATATTTGCAAGTTCAGGTCTGAAAACGGGTATGAATTTTAGAGGTCAGGTCTGAAAACGGGTGTGGAAAATGGCATGTTTAGGTCTGAAATAGGGTCGGGATTTGAAGACCCGGGCGGCACACCCCCACCAAGAATTCCGAGGAGTATCCCCCCGGGCCCTGTGTGTACACCCAGAAGGGAAAACGTCTAACCAGAGACTTAATACTCCACAACTTTGTTTACTGATTACCTAGTCTTCCACCTGAAAGGTACTTGAGGTCAGCCTTCATTGTGTGAAACAACATAAGATTGAAGTCATTCTTTGCATGTCAGTGCTCACATTCATATTCTTATATTGAGTGATACTTCCATCTGCTATCTTCCAGGTGGAAGACAGTTAATCAATGCATAAAGTTTTTAAGATCTTAGATCTTACATCTATTACATTGAATTCTCTGATAAAAATAAAGAATTATTTATTATTCAGAAGACCCTCTATTAAATTAAAAATATTCACATATATAAAGTTGCAAGGTAAACTGCTATTTTAAGGAATTGATTGTAATCTCTAAAATTGCCAGCTAAGAAAAGCAGTTGATCATAAACAACATTACTCGTAACATTTAGTGACAATTTAGGATCATGTAGCGATTTTGCCTTCCATTGTTTGCTTGGCTGTTCAAATGAATTCAGCCCATGCCATTTCTTGCTGAGCTAAACTGCAGAATGCTCGGCACTTATTTGCATAAGAATAGCATGTATTGCCATAAGCCTCTGTAAGTGCCCCTAAGAACGAGTTTCTATGCCTTGTTTCGATTTGGTTTAATCAGTCACACAGGTAGCTCGTCAAACGCTTTTAAGTTGCCTCGCGTTTCCATACAGAATGTATGTTGCGATAGACATCTATTGTGTAATTCAACATAATTTTAGAAACATGAAGGGCCCTTTGATCAGTTTTGCAAGCAGTCGTGCTCGGAATGAATGTCACGCAACGCTCCCGCCAAAGTTCTTTGGGGGAGCGTTGTGTGACATCCAAAAAACGGCTGCGAGGGAGACTAAAAGAAGTTTGGTGCGATCTACGTTGTGTTTATCTGTGGATTTTCTGCGGTCCAGCTAGCGGTGGACAAGCACCGCCGTTCTTCACACGATGATTCTGCAGCACAGGAAGACCAATTCATTCTCCTCCCGGCTTCGCTGCTCGCCATTAGCGGCTCCGCCGCCAAAACTTACTTAAAACTTTATTCCACGCGCCTAGAATACCGCCAGCTACACAGGGAATGGCTGACGTCATCGTTCACACTTCTTGTTAAACACGCGAATAGGCGGCAGAACGCACCGTGTTGTCAACGAATTGGGCTTCAAAACTTGAAAGAGCTTGCAACTTTGTCATGTTTGTTACTCAGCAAAAGCTCAGCCTTACAAAATGTATTTGTGAAATGTCTTTAACCCTCGCCGTCGTTGCCATGACTGCGGAATATTTGGTTCTAAATAAAACCAAGAGAAAATATCAAATGTCACAGTTGAATGGACTGTGATCTCGATATACGAAGATACGGTGGCCCACAGATTTTCTCAGACAAAAACAGTCAACATCTATATAAAGCAGCTAATTGACCTTGATTCCCTTACGAGTCCTTTACAGGTTGAAGGTTTGAGATAATCATCAGTCAGGGAAGCAATCCCTCGAGTCTGTTTAAGCATTATGAAACAAGACGTCAGGAATTTATTGGCAACATTTGTGTGACAATGTGAGTACCTTCATTAGTCATACCATTCCCACAAAACATCATTCCTTTCACTTTGAGTTGCAGTTTACACTGATTGTGCCTACACTGGACGTCACAGGTTTGAGGTCGTTCGATTCTTTGAGGTGAGTAATGTCTTCCCCATGCATCTTCCAAATATGAAATTACAGCTTAGTGAATTTATTGAGAAGAACGGATCACTTCCGCCATCATGACGTAAACACCGAACAAGCCATTCTAATCTCCTTCTTGTAGATGTTTGCTAACACAGTAATTCTGAACTAACAATTCGTACATAAGAAAATGATATAATCTCATTATGCGCACCTTACACAAACTTCTGGTTGATACACATACACTTGTTGTGGTCCAGAGATCAGTTTCATGTGGTGTCGCAGGGTTTCGTTGAACCCAAATTCACCTCTACCATACTTTATAAAAAGCCAATTAGTTGTCTCCTGCCCCTTGGGGTGCTTAGCCATGTTTTGTTTGTTATGAAACTTTTTTTACTCTGTTCGTCGTAGCAAAGCGCATTTAAGCATATCCATGCGGAAAATGTGGAAATATTCCGGTTTCATCAATTTTAAACTACCTTATTACCAGCTTTGGCAACCCGGCTTCGAATTGAGTCGACTTAAAAAGACGGCTTCAAAGTATTTTTCCTGCGCAAGCAGTATTTATTAAGGAATAACAATAAATCATGTTCCCTCCGTTATAGGCAGAACACTACGTCGGCTCCAAACAGTGCTGTAGTTCTAATGTTGATGTAAGTGCATCAATTGATTACGTATATCCAAGGAACTGTAGTGATAGGGCAAGCAAGAATATTCAAGGGATTCGTCCGTAGTTCTACAAGGTGAGCAGCCTGAATAAAATATCAGTTTCTGCCCATTTCCTGTAGGATGCTAATTTTTTACCATAATATCTGTTCAATATTTTGTACTGACAATCCAGCTCATTCTTGTGTCTAAGACTGCACCAAATGCCAGCATGTAATATATTTCCAATTCAGTTGATCGTTTTCAACTCAGTATGAATTAGGAGTTTCGGATCGTAATCGTAAATTCGAAGACAAATTACTTCCGGCAAGAATTCACGTCGAAATTTGCATGTACTTGAAGATCGAAATACTGTTCCCTGTTGTGGGCTCCAATCCTCACAGAACCCATTTTATGGTAAACGTATCTATTGCAATTATAAACTCAAAAATCTCGTTTAAGGTCGCTCAAACCGGTTTCAACAATTTGGATGGATGTCTTATTTGTAGGATTAAGCCTACGATACTGTTTCACTTGACGGTAATGTTATGGTACCAAATGAAACGGCAATAATTTCTTAATAAGATGGACATATTAATGTGACGTAATAAATAATAAATTACCATGGCAACAAAAGAACCATCTAAATGCCCTATGTATTGTTTCCGATTGTGAAGGTAGCTATGAAGCTGTTCCAGATAATTTTTTTCAACTTTACAGAGAGTTTTATCTTTGCGTTATAATCACTCTCCAGCAATATAGGGTGTTTTTGGATGCCTTTTTTGTTGCCGTGGTAACCTATTACGTCACATTGATGAGTGCAGTTATTGGTGGTTTGTATGGTACCATAACATTGCCGTTAAGTGAAGCAGTTGGGTAGATTCAATCCTTCCCAACAGAACAGTTTTTTGGAAGTGTAAAAATTGGTTTGAGCCTGTTTAAGAGGTTATTATAAAAAAGCGGCTCTATGGGCCATAAGGATTTGTGATGAGGATGATGAAGAGGTTAAGAAAAGGTGAATAGGGTCGCATATTTTTTTCTGAGTTAATCGATTTTGTCAGAGTCCCTCAGTATATTGTCAACTCTAATGCTAAAAAGACTAATTTGCCATTAATGGGAATAAATTTACCATTCCAAAAATCTTTCTTCGATATTTCAGCATGCTAAGGATTTTCCTAGTTTTTATCAAGCATATTCGTAGAACACTTCAAACACTCCGCGCAACATTTAGTAAGTAGATTTTTCTTAATTAAAATTACAGAAGTTTATCAGCTCGACTGAAGTGTCCTCCAACATGTTGAAATTATTAATTTCTATCGTTTGCTAACTGGGCCTAGAAAGCCCATCGGGCCGGCGCTTATCTCCGGTTACTGTACCCCCCTGGACGGATGCTGGTCCATCGCAGGGTTACCCCCAGCATTTCGCCGGTACCCATTTATTCACCTGGGTGGAGAGAGGCACCGTGAGAGTAAAGTGTCTTTCCCAAGAACACAATACAATGTCCCCGGCCAGGACCCGAACCCGGACTACTCGATCCGGAGTCGAGCGCACTAACCATGAGGCCACCGCGCCTCCCTGTTTGCTAACTGGAGTCGTCCAATTAATTGCATATGACATGTCGCGATCTGACGTGGCAACGCGAGAGCGAGGGCCTCATCTCGCGAGGGTTTCCAGTACACACGCGCTTGGTTGCACTTTTTTAGGTCTCTGTCCATAAAGGCTATATTTTATCTCTAAAAACACTTAAGTGTTTCATTGATTTCCCTCTTACTTGTTTTAATGAATGAAAAAAGATTGGCTGGAGTATCGAAACGCCTGAAACACTGGGTCTTCGGATTAAAACGTGGCAAGCTTCATTCAAATTTCTCCAAACCAGAGTAGCGGTAAAAATATGTTCTAACATGTTGGTTACTAATTTAGATCTTTTTGGTATGTCTACACTATAGCTGATATCTAATTAAGGAAAAAGCATATTGGATAGGGCTTTTGTTTACGCATAGTGACGTTTTCGGCGCAGTTTCTGCGACGGAAGGATTCTGCGCCGCTTCAACTTAGAATGAATCATCGTGTATTGAATAGGTTTCTGTGCAAATTTTAAACTCATTTTGTAAGCCAGGCAAAAGTCGTCGACACGGAGCGAGTAATAGAACTCTTTTCCCACTGTGTCTTTAAAAAATTCCGTTTCGAACATCAAAACTTTCAAATTTATTCGCTTCTAGAGAGCATGTTAAAGTGCATCTTTCCAGAGAGAGCAATCATAGTTTCTTTTCCTGTAAGAGGAGAATGAAATGAAATCCATTTATTCATTTATTTTTGGTTTAGGTCCCTTTCGCCACTGTGGCATTGCTTTATTATCACTAATTGGTGATGTCCTTGCACCCTTATCGTGACGAGGAGTTAAATCATTTCAAGTGTTTGTCTCTGGTTTTAAATGAATTCCCAAACGCTTTACGTCAGACTTTTAAGACGATGTGGGACACGATCATTGGGCATCGCCCTGGATACCAGCTTTGGGATGACTCCACTGCTGTGAGAAATCTCTTTCTCTCTACAGAGGGAGGGACAACTAAAGTTCCTACCAACCAGTCGTACAATGAATGGGATTGCACTGCCTTATTCCAGGCTACTATCTATGCAAAATCCTTCAGCATGCGTTACACAACACTTAGTGATTTGTATGTGAAGCCCCGAGCTATTCCTCATGGAAGTTTCCATGGATCTGTGTTGAGCCCAGTAGGTGATAATGCCGAAACCTTTGCACTAGCCATTGATCAGCTTCGGCGCTTGAGGAATACGGTTTGTCATTCCTCTCGCTTGGAGATGGACAAAGTAACATTTGACCAGAACATTCAGTATGCTAGAGACGCGTTCAAAGCTCTGGGAATTTCAACTGCATCGATTGATGCCATTGGAAGTTTGACTGCATCTGACTTTCCAACAACAGAAGTCCGTAAGTTGGAACAACAGGTAAGGGAAGAGAAGCAAGCACACTTAAAATGTTTAGAGAGCAGAAATGCAGATATGGAAAAGATTGAGGAGTCCTTAGCAGCCATAGGACAGAAAGTGGAAAGCCTCACTGCCAGCAAACAAGAGGTCGCTAGGCTAGAGCAAAGGGTTGCGGAGCATATGAATTCAGCTGAGGAGGGCTTGAGGATGCAACAGGAAGATATAAAAAAGAAGGAACAGGAACGAAATACAGAAATAGAAAATACAGGTAAAAAGAAGGACTTAAGGTAATTCCTTAGTATTGCATTGCGCATTCCCACTGCGCACGATTTTCGCGTCATTAGCGCGCGCTCGTGAGCACGTGCGCATACAAAACGTAAACTAAACCCGATAGCGAAATAAATGCTCCTTTTCTCTCAAACGAGCACGGTGACCCCCGCTTTTTTTTTTTCAAGTATTGCATTTTTTTAATGTTCATATCATGAATGTCAATTATTACAAGTTTCCAAAAAAGTTTGATACTAGAACAATTTCAAGGGAATTACCTTAACTGTTTTCAAGCCTCTTTCTAAAAAGGAGGATATAGCAATAGGCGTAATAAACAACTTACTGTTTGTCAATGAAAAGATGACAACAAGAAAGACAGATCTTCCGTGTATCAATAAAAACCATATCTTGCGTCGTTTAAAAAAAGAAGACACACACGTCACATAAAAATAAACGAGACTATTGCATTACCGCTCGAAACTGCTTGTGCACTTGCCGCGCGGTTATTGTAGGTTTCTTTTCCACTACAAAAGGCATTCTTAGATTTTTGAAAGTGTCACAACTGTAACATTTGTAAGACTGCGTGTTTGCAAATTGATTGGATCGAAAAGTGAAGTCAACATACAGGTTCTCAAGTGGGAGGTTTTAAATCCTTTCCTTCGTTCACAAGGCCACTTTCTTTTCTAAGCGTTGTAATTTAAACATTTCCGAGCGGTACAGTAGTGGAAACCAAAGAGAGAAGCGATCCTCGCACTTTTCCAGACAATTTAAGCAATTGTGTCAAAATTCAGGTGGTTCCAAAGGTGCAATTCTCTACCAACTGAACTATGCCAAGCCACACAGCTGGAAGCGGGTAAATTTGTTGGGCTCATGTGTTCCAGTGAAAGGAGTCAATGAAAGAAATGTAGATATTACATTGAAGTGCGGGCTATTTTATAGTTATAGCGCGAAAGGGAGCGTGATATCGCCTAATACTTAGCCGACGAGGCCAAGGGCGGAGTCGGCTAAAATTAGGCGATGTCACGCAAGCTTGCGCGCTATAACTGAATTATAACTTTACATATTGATAACAAATGAAAGATTCCAAACTTGTAACACTTGTGTAACATTTGTGAAGCGGCGCCGGTCCGTGATTTTCACATTCTCTTGCGAAATCTAAATCTTCGCCTCGTTGGCTATCTATCATCTCATCTCCAACGCGCGCTCATGAAATAATTGTTAAATAGACGTCATGTAGACTTGCATCTATCGAGAGCTTTATGACCATATTTGGGCAGCGTATCAATGTGTTGAATGATAAAGACTAATATCTTCATTTCTTTGGGTACAGTGGTCATTAACTTTGTTCTACAGCTAAGCTAATCAAAGTCATATTTCTGAGATGACGTCACAAACAAATTTTCTTTAATTTATGCCGTGCAGAGGAGTTTCTTCAGTGACGTCATCTCAAGAACGAGGCCAATATTGCATAGGGTCTGTCTTGGTTTAAATGACTGCAAAATACATTTTGCTACCTCTACAATGCAATGGAAAGGAAACGGGAAATATGTCTGTTGAATTATAATTTCAGCTATGTGCACAAAGTTAAAAATTATATTTGTTTTACTTCTTCATGTCTTCTCTAAAGTTTGTCTCAACGAGACAAAGGATATCCAAAAAATAATAACAAGTAAGAAATGTCTACTTTGTATTTTACTTTGCATTACAAAGACATCAAGCCAACAGTCCCAAGATCTCGTCTTCCTTCAATGGTTCCAAACTTCACTGGTCGACAGAGTGAATGCAAAGATATCGTGGATCTCGTGAGTTCCGAACATACCCGCATCGTGACGATCTGGGGCTCACCCGGATTCGGAAAAACATCGGTGGCAATAGCAGTGGGGCACCAACTGCAGTCTCAAGGCTTTCCTGTTTGTTTCCTTTGGTCACGAGGACTCCAGACAAAGGCAGATCTGACATCGAAGCTTTTCAGCCTCGTAAGGCAACCCACCGCGAGTCAGAGATCAGTACCTCAACCTCTGTCGTTAGAAGATGAGTTAATCGAGACCCTCGGCAACATTTCAGATTCCCTCGTATTTATTCTTGATAATGTAGATGATCTACTAGAGAGTGGAATTCCAAAAGTAAAAGAAGACGTCCTAAAACTATTTGAAGAAATTATCATGCAAAATGAGAAGATAACTCTGGTGGTGACCACACGAGAATCATTTGAGTTTATGAACTTGAATTTCCGAGGTCACAAATCAGTAAGAATGAGGCCACTGGACGATACCTCATCTCATGCTCTAGTTCATGAATTGGTGCCAAATTCTAGTCCCGATGACTGCGCAAGAATTGCCCAAATATGTGGGTGTGTGCCACTTGCAATGATGTTAATGTGCTCTCTAGTTTGTGAAGATGATGTTCTAACAAGTCAGTGTTTGAACGAAATCACTGAGTCCGCAACAGAAAGTATCGTCGATATCTTAGACAATCCAGATTATCCTGCTAATCAACGAATAAAGTTGCTGTATGAAAAGTCCTTCCCTCGACTTTCTCCCGCAGAAAAAGAAGCATTTGTGTCTTTGTCTGTTCTTCCGGGGAGTTTTACCACGGATCTCGCCTCAGCTGTATTGAACGTTACGGGAGTGATTGAGACCAAGAAAATGTTGCAACGACTCCGAAGAAAGTCTCTTCTCGATTCAAACTCCCACTCTGGAAAATTTGAAATGCATAAGCTCCTTCAGTCATTTGCTAAAGAAGCAGGCGAACAGCGTATGGAAGAAATAGTAGCAATTGCAAAGTGCCGTTTCCATGCGTATTTCATTTCTTGTTTCGACAAATTGAACGAGGAGTTTTTAGATGGTCATTCCATGGATGCATTCGTTGCATTTTATGAGGAAAAACAGCTTTTTATAGAAAGCCTAGTAGACGGTTGCACTGATCCCAGGATAGCCGAGAATGTTTTCAAAGTTTTGATAAAAGCAGAAATGTTTCTGGACTCGCTGTTTTGGTGTTCCACAGAATCTTACAATTTTGATAATATCTACGATTCGGCCTTAAAGTCAGCCAGTTCTCTGGGAAATATACATTATCAGAGGCATTTACTAGTTTCCAAAGCTTTTGCTGAAATTACTTGGGGAGCAGAAGGAAGTGCAATGCAACTTCTAAAAAGGGCATATGAAATGCAGTCGACATCTTGTTCAGGTTCTGATGATGAAAGGAGTAAATACTTCTGTTACTTTGGCATCTGTCAGCTTGTTATTGGCAAAGTTAAGAGCGGGATACACTGCCTGCTAGAGGCTGTTTCTTTAATGCATGAAAGTGGAGAGCAGAAAATTCTGAGGCTCGTTGTTTACCAAGTCATTGCTGTCTATTATCAGTTCTTAAACGACCCCTCCACCTCGACTTACTACTATAACAAAGCACTCAAAGAATGCAATTCCGCGGCAGACGAGCAACTGATTGTTATTCCACCTCTTGGATGCAAAGGAAAAGAACCCAGAAATGGCAAAAAGCTTCAAACAAACACTTTCGACTCAAGTAATTATTGGCCATTGCCATTCCTAGTTATATTTCACATCAGGAAAGCAGCAAAGGACTTCTTTGACACTGACACCCAGCAATTTGTAATCAACCCTGCCCTTCGAATATTAAATGATCTCCAGATAAATTCCAAAACCCCTTTTTATTTGTTTCATTTTTGCGGTAATGTCATGGCACTTCTGAGGTCAACATTCACAGAAAAGGGAATTGTTGGATCAGGTTTAAAAGAATCAGTCGCACGTCACCAAGCAACACTCGAGAAATTAAAACATAGCTCTTCAGCTCCAGAGGAGAACTTTGATTCAACCGTGACCCTTCGATCTCAAGAATGCAACCAGCCTCTTGCAAAGTTCTACCAAGACTTCGGTGAATTGCACCAAAGCAAGAAGAACTACTCAAAGGCTCTTTATTTCAAAACGTGCGCTCTTGATATCGTATTGAGAACAAATAGACAAGAAGTAAATGCATTCTTAGCGCATGGCTACCATTCACTCGGGGTGACACAGCATTCGCTGGGTGATTTTACCTCTGCTCTCCAGTCTGCCAAACGGGCATTGCAAGTGCGAATAAAAGTGTTCGGAGAAGATCATGCAAGCACAGCTGATAGTTACCATTTCCTCGGTGTGACACAGCATTCGATAGGTGAGTTCACATCTGCTCTCCAGTCTGTCAAATGGGCACTGCAAATGCGAATAAAAGTGTTCGGAGAAGATCATCCAAGCACAGCTGATAGTTACCATCCACTCGGGGAGACACAGCATTCGTTGGGTGATTTTACCCCTGCTCTACAGTCAAAGCAGCGGTCGTTTGACATCCGTATAAAAGTGTTAGGAGAAGGTCATGCAAGCACAGCTGATAGTTACTATTCACTCGGGGTGACACAGCATTTGTTAGGTGGTTTATCTCTGCTCTTCAGTCTGCCAAACGGGCATTGCAAGTGCGAATAAAAGTGTTTGGAGAAGATCATGCAAGCACCGCTAATAGTTACCATTTTCTCGGGGTGACACAGCATTCGTTAGGCGATTTCACCTCTTCTCTCCAGTCTGCCAAACGGGCATTGCAAGTGCGAATTAAAGTGTTTGGAGAAGATCATGCAAGCACAGCTGATAGTTACCGTTCACTCGGGGTGACACAGCATTCGTTAGGTGATTTTACCTCTTCTCTCCACTCTGCCAAACGGGCATTGCAAGTGCGAATAACAGTGTTAGGAGAAGATCATGCAAGCACAGCTAATACTTATCTTTCACTCGGGGATACACAGCATTCGTTAGGTGATTTTACCTCTGCTCTACAGTCAAAGCAGCGGTCGTTAGATATACGGATAAGAGTGTCAGGAGAAGATCATGCAAGCACAGCGGATAGTTACGATTCACTTGGGGTGACACAGCATTCGTTAGGTGATTTTACCTCTGCTCTGCAGTCTGCCAAACGGGCATTAGATGTGAGGATGAAACTGTTCGGAGAAGATCATGCAAGCACAGCTAATAGTTACTATTCACTCGGTGTGACACAGCATGCGTTGGGTGACTTTTACTCTGCTCTGCAGTCAAAGCAGCGGACATTAGATGTGCGGATAAAACTGTTCGAAGAAGATCATGCAAGCACAGTGGATAGTTACGATTCACTTGGGGTGACACAGCATTCGTTAGGTGATTTTACCTCTGCTCTGCATTCAAAGCAGCGGGCATTAGATGTGCGGATAAAACTTTTCGGAGAAGATCATGCAAGGACAGCTGATAGTTACCGTGACTTGGACTCGGGATGAAACAGCACTTGTTAGGAGTTCTTACCTCTTCTCTGGAGTCTCAACCAATGGGTGTTAAATGTTCGTATGAAGCTGTTTGGAGATTTTTTTTTGTTGTTTAGATGCCTGGGAGAAACTTCTTTAGCAGTGCTGAAGTTACTTTTTTCTTAGATCACGTGGTATGCAGTTTACGATTTCACTTTGGCTTGCATCAAGAGTCCATTACCCAGGAGTAAGAATCAGTTATCAGGTTTGTCTTCATCAGCGACAAAAAAGTGTCTATTTTTAGACCAGGTTTTGCGGGAAAAGAAAGAACCCTTGGCTTGAACGTGACGTCATTGGAAGCCATGTTGGTGTACTGAACAACAGCGAAAAAGTCTTTTGGGAATTTGGCTTCATTATTATACAACACGCGAGCGACATTTTCCTTTTGTTTTGTACACCAACATGGCGGTCTAATCACGTGAGGGCAAGACAAGAATAGACCAAATCGGGTAACTTAATGATGTACCCAGTTCAAAATGACAATACCTGAAACAAAACGGTCAATTCCCAAAGGGTTATGTTATCTTGATATCGTTTCTTGTAAGTTTAGTGCCGCATGTATGCCATTGGGATGCATGCACTGCACGCCTCAATTAGCAATGGTGCACACTTTTAGTGTTCAGTGAACTTGAACTTGGTTTGAAGTGAATACGACACTGAGTTTGCCGATTTGCTTTATTGTTTAAAAATATACAGTTTTCTCAGGCTGATGGGGACTCGGTTAATTATTTTACTTTTTGGGTGATAGACTCTTGCTTACATCCGAATTAATCAGCGTGGTTTTAATATATAGAGGAAACGGTTTCAACGCTGCCTATGGTGAAAATTCAATAATTCAAACAATAGACGAATCAGGTGATGACACGTGTTTTTCGCATTACCACATACCACATTATTTTTATCTTTCAAGGAAACGGCGCAGATGGTTTCAAGTTTAAATAATTATTGCGAATGTAACTATGCAGAATGAATTACGCAAATAAATTAACTGATCTGCATTGCTTAAACATAAGATCGTTTTCATGAATGGCCAGCCCTTATTTGCTGTTTAAGTGAGAGTAAGAAGCCCAAGGAAGGGGAATAAATAACATAAC
>NC_090887.1:15245230-15250230 GCF_036669925.1 Montipora capricornis | reverse complement strand
ACCCATCTAGATACTAACTCCGCCAGAGAGGGATTGACTTCAGTGAACGTTTGTAATACATAGCTGTCAGACGCTCAGAGTGCATGCTTTGCACGTAGTGAGGGAACTTGAAAATGATCAACATGTCAGCCTAGAAGCCAATGTTTCTCGAGTCCCTTTTCTTTTCTTCCACCTTTCTGGGTTTAGTATTTTTCTAGAAACCACATGTCTTCTCAGGTGGGTGAGGGGGGTGGGGGGGGGGACCTATTAACCTAAGACTTCTACCATGGTACTACAATGATATACAATACTAAAACAATATCGTGTACTACTAGAGCTACATATTACGCAAAGACAACTTGAATCTCCTGGAAGACAAAACGCAGCTCAGGTGACAATATGGAATAAAGCGCTGTGTTACTGCACCACCACACGTACGCAATGCGTGCCTATTTACTGGGTTGCCAGTATGGCAAACCCAGTCGAGGTCTGCGTTTAGTTTGTTTGTTTTATTATTTTTATTTTCTTTAGTTTTTTTTTTCCATGTCGGTAAAAGTCTTGCCTGTCACTTCCCTGGTAAGTGGTGTCTTTGTGCATAGAGCCTTCTGCGCGTATTTTCTTAGGATCGAGAGGGTAGTGGAACTGCGTAGATTTCTCTGGTGGACACAGTAGAATCATTAACTTAGCTTGCAATGGCGTCGAAAGTCATGTAACGCGAATGGCGTTTTAGTGGATCCTTAAACAAAATATACCCTTATGGAGCTCAATAATGGAAAGTCAGTTGGATAAACTAGGCAGGCGGTGAAAAACCAACACCTGGAATCTCAAAAGCGACGAGTAATGGACTTCGACAACAATCTATCAGATCTATCGCCCGTCGAGCCGAAATCAAAGTGAGCTGTATTTACCTGAAGTACATGGTAATTTAACACGATTGAGTTTCTTGTCTTTACGCACGCAATGAAATAGGAAGAGGTTTTCGCCTCTAAGAGCAAATGTGTTTTTTGTTTCAATAAATTTTTCGCTGAAAAAGGATTCTGTGGTATTTTCTGCCTTTGGGAAGTATAATATCATGTTGTGTATTGAATTTTCGAGCTTAAGGTTGAAAATGTGATATGGGAGAAGTCTTTTAGTATTGCTCTGTAAGCAGGAAGGGTTCACAGGCCTGTTGGAAGCATGCTTGAGTTTCAACAAAATGAGCCCCAAAATCAGTGAAAAATTGTAAAGTAGCTGCCATTTCCAAAATGATGGAATTACCTGGTTAGAATAAATAACGTCGTACGCGTCTTGGAGAGTAAATTTTGACTTTGCATAAACAAGACTTGGGCGATTGTGATCTTTGTTTTGACTTCGCTCATTTCATTGTCAAACTTTATAACACTTGACAGAAAAAGAAACTTACAAAAACCCGGTATCTTGCCATCATTTGACACAGATACTTCACTGTTTGGCGAGTAAACATGCCGCGGTAACTTCATCACGGCGCCCGCTGAATTCCGGCGATGTCACTTTCGATTTTACGATTTATTTGTGCAGCCAAAACGTACAATAACAAAATTGAACGTAGCAAAAATCTCCCAAAATGTTTGTCGCTGATCGTAACTGTTTATATTCTATATTCACTGTTCAAAATAAATGTTGTTTTCATGTCGTAAATATGTGTAATATTCTCGAGCGACCGTCCTGGAAACTTCCTTCTGCTCTTTCTAAAAACTGTGTATCAATATTTATTTACTTTTGCATCAATATTTGTTTTTGCATAAAGCAAGCTAACAAAATCTGTACCTTGCTGAGTTCGCATTTGTTAGCGTTAATAGTATTTTCGGTTCGATGCTTCTGTTTTATGAGGGGTATATTGTTTTGGTCTCCCATCCGAACACTAACCCCGCTGAACAAGGCTTAACTTCAGTGAACTTCGGTATTACAAAGCTGACAGATGCTCAGAGGGCACGCCTAAACTTGTGGTGAAAAGAAGTTTATCAACATGTCAGCCCAGAAGCCAATGTTTCTCATTTCCCATTTATTTTCTTCAATCTTTCTGGGTTCAGTACTTTGCTAGTAACCACATGTCTTCTCAGACTATTTACCCAAGACTTCTACCATGGCACTACAATGATAGACAATACCAAAACAATATCTTGCACTGTTAGAGCTACATATTACGCAAGGACAGATCTGCTTTGTCGTACGAACGTGTGAGGAGACCTGTGAGCCAAATGGCCTCTTCTGGTATGACTTCTTAATGACCCCCCAACTTGAAAAAAATTGTCTGGAACGGTGCACGTACCACAGGCAACCCAGTGTACCCTCACGGAGGGTCTAGTTTTTCTAAAGATGACAGGATTTTTTTATTTTTTATTTTTTTGTTTCTGACAAAAGATTAATGGCTGGTAGCTCAGAAAAAGATCTGTTTCGTCGTATCAACGTGTGAGCCGAAGGGCCTCTGCTGGCACGACTTCTGGGTGACCCATTAAATGGTCTTAATGACCCGCGACTTCAAAAAATTGCCTGGAACGCTGCAGTTCAGTTCTACCCAACTCAGTCCCTTTTGTTTTTTGAGGAACACGCAACGAAGTGTACGCTCATGGAACGTCTAGTTTATTAAAGAATTGTGTTCGTGACCGGAAACGAGTTTTTGTGTTTTCGTTACACGCAATGCAATATCCGGTCATCGTATGATTCGGTAACACATCTCACCGGGCTAATCATCTCCCGGTATTGTTAAAAAAGGGATAAAATGTTTTAAAATATTATCATACAAACTTGTAAAGCATCCCTGTTCACTGGTTCTGATTGGAGTCAACGCCTTTAACAACAGATTTAAGAACTATTCTACGATCGCACTTAAATTGATGGTCGGATCAACAAATGTATACTTTGGACTTTGGACTTCGGACTTTATACTTTGGACAATGGAATTGAACTGGATATTGACCAAGATATTGTGACATAAAAATCCCTGAAATACTGTGAATTTTAAAGGAAATCGGCTTTTATTCTTTCGAACAACGCCTAGGCTACCTGAACCCTCTTGTTTTATAATTTCCCCAGGGATTGTTAAGAAGAAGTATTAAATATGTTATAAATACCATCGTAGAGACTTGCAAAGCATTTGTTTAATGGTTTTGATTGGAATCAATGCCGTTAACAACATTTTTAAATGTAAATAACTATCTACGATCGTACTTAACCCTTTCATTGGATCATGGAATGTGGACTGCAGACTTTGGACTACGGAATTGAACTGGATATCGACCAATACAGTATATTGTAACATTTAAAAAAAATCTCAGAAATACTGTGAGCTTAAAGGAAGTCAGCTAAAAATCCTTCGAACAAAGTGTAGGCTACCGGTAGTATCTTCATATTCCGTGGTGCCAGCTTTAAAACTTGCTTTGAGACGTAGACTCAGTGTTCGACCTGCTGCTTATTGCTGCCGATAGGCAGCTTTCATATTCTTGAAGCCATCGAGAAATTTGGTTCGACGGTTCCATGGTTCGACCCATCGTTCGCATTAAGAAACAGCCAATCAGAAATCCTGTTATATGGCGCAGTCTAGCCAATCAGCAGCTGTCTTATAAGAAAAAAATTGACATATGCTAATCGCATGTGCTCGCAAATCGCATGTGCTCGCAGCAAGTGATCAGAGTGAAGATTTCGCTGTTTACAGGTGAGTTTTGGCACTTTTTGCTGATATATTATGATTACTTCTATTCGAGGAGGCATTCATCAAGGTCATGAAGCTTTCAGTGAGCATTCTAGACTAAAGGCCGACAGTGTGCATTTATGTCACTTGCAGCTTTGCTTTTCAATCGATCGAATTCTGTCGATTTATAGACACAAACAAATATCGATGACATCTTATGTCATGGAGATCGCATGTATTTTCATGCACTAACCAATCAAATGGTACCCGATGCCAATAGTCTTTCAATAGACGAGTTGCCGGAGGTGGCAACCTCGCAGAACAATGTTGAGTACCGTTTAAACTACAACAAAAAAATAGTCTATTACAGGTTGCGTTACACTGTGTCACTGTCACTAATTGTCCTAACGATCAGTTCATGAACCCGTTGTTGCCGTTATACATGTAGTAACCGTTGTTACACCACAGCGACTGTTGTTACACCAACTATTTAAAGTTTATTTCCACGTTGCGCTAGATAGAGAAAAGAAAGTGTCTCTAATCGTTCTAAGAATCAGTTAAATAGCCCTTATTATTACATGTTGCGTTAAACAGTGTTATTCGTTACACCTTCCGTTTTCGTTAACCAATATATTTCTTTTCCACTTTTAGCAATTACTACAAGCATAATCCCAACAAAAGCCTCAGCTACACCAATAGTTACTTATTAATGTTATACTCATATAACATACATGTAAACATGTCATTTTGCAAATAAAATAAGTTAGATTTTTGTTGAAACTGTCTCATTGTCGTATTTGCATTCAACAACACCTTTAACGGCAGCACTCACTTCTCAATGAGAACTGCTAGTATAAGAGATAAAAAGAAATGGACACTAGTTGACCATTTTTAAATGGCCAGGACGGATGGCTTTCAATCGCAGAAGTAAATCATAATGCGTCAAGGCAGAAACTGGTGTTTGTCGCAAATGTTGGTCATAAATGGTGAGAGAGTTTTGACTCTCTTAGTTTTACGGTGGTTTGCTCAGTGAGCAAGCCTCTGAATGGCTGCGAGGCTACCTGTGACCTTTTATTGATACAGACCACACTTCGTTTGTCAAGTAAATTGTGTTGTTGTAATTCAAATGAGTCTACAAAAGCAGAAAGGTTTGTTGTTTCAAAACAGGGTAACCAGCAGCCTCTCTTCCATTCTTAGTCATTGCAGGTAACTTAGTTGCAACTGTAAAGTGGTGTATTCACTGATCATAATAAAATCTCTCGTTTCACTGTTTTTTAAACTTATTTTATAGTAAATGGCGGATTAGCCAAAACTTATTCTATTTAATAGAAGCTATAAAACTAACATAAATCTCACTCCACTACGTTATGGAACT
>NC_090887.1:15227730-15240230 GCF_036669925.1 Montipora capricornis | reverse complement strand
GCGGGCACTCCGGAAATCAGTGTGCAGCCTTGTCTTTCTTTTAGCAGTGGAAACCCACAAAACGATAAATCGCCGAAATCGCGTTAGATCGGCCTGCGAAGCTGGCCAACAACAAAGAATACAACACGGCAACAGAGTAAGTAGATTTTATTCACAAAATATAAGAATAATTGACTTTTCCAGCAAAGCCGTTGCCTTCCCATACAAAGCTTTACAAATTCAAACCGTTGTGACACAATACCTCCATATGCTGTAAGGCGGGAGTCACGTTTCGCGTAGTTATGTAATATGGCATATGTCAGGTTACACTGAACTCCAAACATTTTGAACTTGGGCTGCCTGTGCTTCATTAGTCATACCATTCCTACAAAACATCATTTCGTTCGATTTGAGTTGCAGTTTACACTGATTGTGCCTACACTGGACGTCACAGGTTTGAGGTCGTTCGATTCTTTGAGGTGAGTAATGTCTTCCCCATGCATCTTCCAAATATGAAATTACAGCTTAGTGAATTTATTGAGAAGAAGGGATCACTTCCGCCATCATGATGTAAACACCGAACAAGCCATTCTAATCTCCTTCTTGTAGATGTTTGCTAACACAGTAATTCTAAACTAACAATTGGTACATAAGAAAATGATATAATCTCATTATGCGCACCTTACACAAACTTCTGGTTGATACACATAAAGGTGTTGTGGTCTACAGTCAAACCAAGAGAAGCGTACCCCTTAAGATTGCATTAATGAAGTGATTATTTGAAACTTGAACCCGCTAGTCGTTTCAAGAATGCAATAATGAATTGATTATTCGAATATTGAACTCGCTCGCTCGATCCAAGAATACGGCTAAATTCGCTAACGGCTTCCGTTTTCGAAGAATCAATTCACTGTTGCGACTAGTAGGTTTCAAACCTACTAGTCTTTTCTAGAATGCAATACTGAATCGATTTTTCGGAAACGGAACCCGTTAGCCGTATTCTTGGATCGAACGAGCGAGTTCAATATTCGAATAATCAATTCATTATTGCATTCTTGAAACGACTAGCGGGTTCAAGTTTCAAATAATCAGTTCATTAATGCAATCTTGAGGGGTACGCTTCACTTGGTTTGACTGTAAAGGTTTGCATGTGGTGTCGAAGGGTTTCGTTGATCCCAAATTCACCTCTACCATACTTTATAAAAAGCCAATTAGTTGTCTCCTGCCAGCTGGGGTGCTTAGCCATGTTTTGTTTGGTATGAAACATTTCTTGCTCTGTTCGTCGTAGCAAAACGCATTTGAGCATATCCATGCGGAAAATGTGGTAGACAAAAATGATACACGGTTCTTTAATATTCCGGTTTCATCAAATTTAAACTACCTTATTGCCAGCTTTGGCAACCCAGCTTCGAGTTGAGTCGACTTCTCTTGTGTTGGGCAGAAAGCGCCCTAAAAGACGGCTTCAAAGCATTTTTCCTGCGCAAGCAAATGTACTTATTAAGTAATAACAATGAATCATATTCCCTCTGTCATAGGCAGAACATTACGTCGACTCTAAACAGTGCTGTAGTTCTAATGTTGATGTAAGTGCATCAATTGATTACATATATCCAAGGAACTGCAGTGATAGGGCAAGCAAGAATATTCAAGGGATTCGTCCGTAGCTCTACAAGGTGAGCATTACCTGTAGGATGCTAATTTTTTACCACAGTATCTGTTTCATATTTTGTACTGACAATCTAGCTCTCATTCGTTTGTCTAAGACTGCACGAAATGCCAGCATGTAATTTATTTCCAATTCAGTTGATCGTTTTCGACTCAATATGAATTAGGAGTTTTGGATCGCAATCGTAAATTCGAAGACAAATTACTTCCGGCAAGAATTCACGTCGAAATTTGCATGTACTTGAAGATCGAAATACTGTTCCCTGTTGTGGGCTCCAATCCTCACAGAACCCATTTTATAGTAATCGTATCTATTGCAATTATAAACTCAAAAATCTCGTTTAAGGTCGCTCAAACCGGTTTCAACAATTTGGAGGGATGTCTTATTTGTAGGATTAAGCCTACGGCACTGTTTCACTTGACGGTAATGTTATGGTACCAAATGAAACGGCAATAATTTCTTAACAAGATGGACATATTAATGTGACGTAATAAATAATAAATTGCCATGGCAACAAAAGAACCATCTAAAATGCCCTATATGTCCGATTGTGAAGGTAGCTATGAAGCTGCTCCATACAATTTTTTTCAACATTGCAGAAAGTTTTATCTTTGCTTGATAATCACTCTCCAGCAATATAGGGTGTTTTTGGATGCCTTTTTTGTTGCCGTGGTAACCTATTACGTCACATTGTTGAGTGCAGTTATTGGTGTTTCGTATGGTACCATAACATTGCCGTTAAGTGAAGCAGTTGGGTAGATTCAATCCTTCCCAACAGTACAGTTTTTTGGAAGTGTGAAAACTGGTTTGAGCCTGTTTAAGAGGTTAAGCTGTTCTATGACCCAATGGGGGCCATAAGTATTTATGATGATGAAGATAATGATGATGATGATGATGAAGAGGTTAAGAAAAGGTGAATAGGGTCGCATATTTATTCTGAGTTTATCAATTTTGTCCGAGTCCGTCAGTAAATCGCCAACTCTAATTATAAAAACACCAATTTGCCATTCACGATGGAAATAAAATTACCATTCCAAAAATATTTCTTCGATATTTCTGCATGCTAAGGATTTTCTTATCAAGCTACAGAATATTCGTAAAACAATCCAAACACTCCGCACAACATTTAGTAAGTAGATTTTTCTTAAGTTAAAATTACAGAAGTTTGTCAGCCCGACTGAAGTGTCTTCCAACATTTTGAAACTATTAATTTCTATCGTTTGCTAACTGGTAAGGTAAAGATAAAGTCTGCTACGAGCCTCCGTGAAGCGACTAGGAGTATTTTAACTCCCCCCTGGATGGGATGCTAATCCATCGCATGGTTACCCCCGGCATTTTCGCCGGTACCCATTTATACACCTGGATGCCCAAGAACACAACACAATGTCCCCGACCAGGACCCGAACACGGAGTACTCGATCCGGAGTCGAGCGCAATAACCATGAGGCCACCGCGCCTCCCTGTTTGCTAACTGGAGTCGTCCAATTAATTGCATATGACATGTCGCGATCTGACGTAGCAACGCGAGAACGAGGGCCTGATCCCGCGAGGGTTTGCAGTACACGCGCGCTTGGTCGCATTTTTTTTTAGGTCTCTGTCCCATAAAGGCTATATTTTATCTCTAAAAACACTTTAGTGTTTCATTGATTTCCCTCTTACTTATTTTGATGAATGAAAAAGGATTCGCTGGAGT
The DNA here is from genome assembly GCF_036669925.1 of Montipora capricornis. Lineage (NCBI taxonomy): Eukaryota > Metazoa > Cnidaria > Anthozoa > Scleractinia > Acroporidae > Montipora > Montipora capricornis. The sequence goes on along the minus strand of NC_090887.1, from coordinate 15,236,892 downwards.
ATCGAAACGCCTGGAACACTGGGTCTTCGGATTAAAACATGGCAACCTTCATTCAAATTTCTCCAAACCAGAGTTCCGGTCAAAATATGTTCTTACATGTTGGTTACTAAAATGAGATCTTTTTGGGTATGTCTACTCTATATCGACATTATTCTATGTTGTACGCTGTATACTGTTGTATTGTAAGATCTTTGCCACGTATCGAGAGTGTTATTAATTAGTTAGATTCTAAATTCTAAACTTGAAAACGTTTCGCCTTCCCGGCCTCTTCAGTTCTTAATATTATTTAGGTTTCTGGATTTGTACTTGTATTTGCATAAGATCTACACGGTCTCCCATGGGAGGCAGAACGTTAATTGTAGAGCGTTAATTGTAGATGTTTGAATGTCAATTAATCCTTTTCAATTCTTGCGTGTGGTAAACACACGGTATTCCATTCTTCTTTCGCGTTCATACTCTTTCTTTCTGGGATTTTTCTGATATGTATTGCTTCTGTTATTTGTCTCATCATTGAGTCTCGGTGAAAAGTTCTCACGACGTTCATTGTGAATTGCTGGATATAGCCATTGTGCTCTTTTAGACAATGACTCCATAAAGGCGAGTTCTGTTCTTTCTCTTGTAATAACTTCATGTGTTCTTTTCCTCTCGTGTAGGCGTTGCGGGCTGTTTCTCCACAATATTTGCTGTCACAGTTGTTGCACTTTATTTCATACACAATGTTGTTCCTCGAGCAATCACCTTTCCCTCTTGATGTGCATACGAAACAGTCTTCACGTCTACAGTTTCTCTCTTTCATGGGGTTGGATCTTTGTGGAAGGGACGTGATCGAAATTCTATTCTTCTCAACCACCTTTATCCTAAGTGTCGACTTATTGATCTCTTGCTGTATCGTTTTCTTTAGCTCTCCGTTGGGTGTGGCAGGGATGAATAGTACTGAATCGTAGTTTCCTTTCCCATACCACTCTTGTGCCTTTGATCTTTTCTTTCTTTCCCTTTCTCTCTTCTTCCATTCTCTTGGTCGGTAAAGGGGTCTCTCTCCATTCCTATCTTTCTCTAATAGGGTGTGGTATGCTGACAGGGCTGACTTGACGACTTGATGTCTGAAGGCTTTATCATATCCTGAATACTGCATCTTTAGTGTGGAATCATGAATCATGATAACAACCGCACAGAACCGAAAGACAAAGACACAATGGAAACACTGCAACAAATCGCCAATGATATTCATCCGTCGATCCAGCTGGAAATAGATGTTCCCTCAAACCACAAAGACGGCAAGATGCCTATCCTAGACCTGAAGGTGTGGTTAGAAGAGGATATGAGCAACCAAAGACATCTGATCATGCACGAGTTCTACGCGAAGGAGGTCTCATCGAAAACAGTCGTACCCGCCGACTCTGCACTTCCGTGGTCAATTAAACGCGCCGTCATGACCCAAGAACTACTAAGAGTATTCCTGAATTGTAGCCCAAGCCTACCGTGGCAAAGAATAACTGAGCATGCGTCAAACACCACACTAAAGATGCAGTATTCAGGATATGATAAAGCCTTCAGACATCAAGTCGTCAAGTCAGCCCTGTCAGCATACCACACCCTATTAGAGAAAGATAGGAATGGAGAGAGACCCCTTTACCGACCAAGAGAATGGAAGAAGAGAGAAAGGGAAAGAAAGAAAAGATCAAAGGCACAAGAGTGGTATGGGAAAGGAAACTACGATTCAGTACTATTCATCCCTGCCACACCCAACGGAGAGCTAAAGAAAACGATACAGCAAGAGATCAATAAGTCGACACTTAGGATAAAGGTGGTTGAGAAGAATGGAATTTCGATCACGTCCCTTCTACAAAGATCCAACCCCATGAAAGAGAGAAACTGTAGACGTGAAGACTGTTTTGTATGCACATCAAGAGGGAAAGGTGATTGCTCGAGGAACAACATTGTGTATGAAATAAAGTGCAACAACTGTGACAGCAAATATTGTGGAGAAACAGCCCGCAAAGCCTACACGAGAGGAAAAGAACACATGAAGTTATTACAAGAGAAAGAACAGAACTCGCCTTTATGGAGTCATTGTCTAAAAGAGCACAATGGCTATATCCAGCAATTCACAATGAACGTCGTGAGAACTTTTCACCGAGACTCAATGATGAGACAAATAACAGAAGCAATACATATCAGAAAAATCCCAGAAAGAAAGAGTATGAACGCGAAAGAAGAATGGAATACCGTGTGTTTACCACACGCAAGAATTGAAAAGGATTAATTGACATTCAAACATCTACAATTAACGCTCTACAATTAACGTTCTGCCTCCCATGGGAGACCGTGTAGATCTTATGCAAATACAAGTACAAATCCAGAAACCTAAATAATATTAAGAACTGAAGAGGCCGGGAAGGCGAAACGTTTTCAAGTTTAGAATTTAGAATCTAACTAATTAATAACACTCTCGATACGTGGCAAAGATCTTACAATACAACAGTATACAGCGTACAACATAGAATAATGTCGATATCCAACTTTGCCTATGCAAGAATCAAAGGTCTGACTAAGCTACTCTATATCTGATATCTAATTAAGGAAAAGGCATATTGGATAGGGCTTTTGTTAACGCATAGTAACGTTTTCGGCCCAGTTTCTGCGACGGAAGGATTCTGCGCCGCTTCAACTTAGAATGAATCATCGTGTATTGGATAGGTTTTTGTGCAAATTTTAAACTCATTTTGTAAGCCAGGCAAAAGTTGTCGACACGGAGCGAGTAATGGAACTCTTTTCCCACTGTGTCTTTAAAAAATTCCGTTTCAAACATCAAAACTTTCAAATTTATTCTCTTCTAGAGAGCAGGTAAAAGCGCATCTTTCCAGAAAGAGCAATCACCATTTCTTTTCCCGTAAGGGGAGAATGAAATGAAATCTGCTTATGTATTATATTTATTCATTTTTTTTGGTTTAGGTCCTTTTCGTGACTGTTGCATTGCTTTATTATCACTAATTCGTGATGTCCTTGCACCCTTATCGTGACGAGGAGTTAAATCATTTCAAGTGTTTGTCTCTGGTTTTAAATGAATTCCCAAAGGCTTTACGTCAGACTTTTAAGACGATGTGGGACACCACCATTGGGCATCGCCCTGGATACCAGCTTTGGGATGACTCCACTGCTGTGAGAAATTTCTTTCTCTCTACAGAGGGAGGGACAACTAAAGTTCCTACCAACCAGTCGTACAATGAATGGGATTGCACTGCCTTATTCCAGGCTACTATCTATGCAAAATCCTTCAGCATGCGTTACAGAACACTTAGTGATTTGTATGTGAAGCCCCGAGTTATTCCTCATGGAAGTTTCCATGGATCTGTGTTAAGCCCAGTAGGTGATAATGCCGAAACCTTTGCACTGGCCATTGATCAGCTTCGGCGTTTGAGGAATACGGTTTGTCATTCCTCTCGCTTGGAGATGGACAAAGCAACATTTGACCAGAACATTCAGTATGCTAAAGAAGCGTTCAAGGCTCTTGGAATTTCAACTGCATCGATTGATGCCTTTGGAAGTTTGACTGCATCTGACTTTCCAATAGCAGAAGTCCGTAAGTTGGAACAACAGGTAAGGGAAGAGAAGCAATCACACATAAAATGTTTAGAGAGCAGAAATGAAGATATGGAAAAGATTGAGGAGTCCTTAGCAGCCATAGAACAGAAAGTGGAAAGCCTCACTGCCAGCAAAGAAGAGGTCGCTATGCTAGAGCAAAGGGTTGTGGAGCATATGAATTCAGCTGAGGAGGGCTTGAGGATGCAACAGGAAGATATAAGTGCGTTAGGGAAGGAGATCCATGAGCTAAAAAAGAAGGAAGAGGAACAAGATACAGAAACAGAAAATACAGGTAAAAAGAAGGACTTAACTGTTTTCAAGCCTCTTTCTAAAAAGCAGGATATAACAATAGGCGTAATAAACAACTTACTGTTTGTCAATGAAAAGATGACAACAAGACAGACAGATCTTCCGTGCATCAATAAAAAACCATATCTTGCGTCGTTAAAAAAAAAAGACACACAAGTCACATAAAAATAAACGAGACTGTTACATTACCGCTCGAAACTGCTTGTGCACTTGCACCGTTCTTGTAAGTTTCTTTTCCACTACAAAAGGCATTCCTTAGTTTTTGAAAGTGTCACAACTGTAGCATTTGTAAGACTGCATGACTGTTTGGAAAGTGATTGGATCGAAAAGTGAAGTCAACATACAGGTTTTCAAGTGGGTAATTTTAAATCCTTTCCTTCGTTCACAAGGACACTCTCTTTTCTAAGCGTTGTAATTTAAACATTTCCGAGCGGTACAGTAGTTGAAACCAAAGAGAGAAACGATCCTCGCACTTTTCTAGACAATTTAAGCAATTGAGTCAAAATCCAGGTGGTTCCAATGGTGCAATGCTCTACCAACTGAACTATGCCAAGCCACACAGCTGGAAGCGGGTAGATTTGTTGAGCTCATGTGTTTCCGTGAAAGGATTCAATGAAGGAAATATAGATATTACATTGAAATGCTGGGCTATTTAATAGTTATAGCGCGAAAGCGAGCGTGATATCGCCTAATACTTAGCCGACGAGGCCAAGGCCGAGTCGGCTAAAATTAGGCGATATCACGCAAGCTTGCGCGCTATAACTGTATTATAATTCAACATATAGTTATTGCTGTTTTAGGAGTAAACTCATTAAAGACTTAAAGACTTAAAGATAATTCAACACGTTGATAACAAGTGAAGCGGCGCCGGTCCGTCGTTTTCACATTCTCTTGCGAAATCGGCATCTATGTCCGAATAGACGTCATGTAGGCCTGCATCTATCATGTATCAGTGTATCAATGTGTTGATTTATTAAGGCTAATATCTTCATGTCTTTAGTTATTAAATTTCTTCTACAACTAAGCAAATCAAAGCGTTAGGCCAATTTCTGAGATGACGTCACAAACAAATTATCTTTAATTTACGCCGTGAAGAGGAGTTTCTGCACTGACGTCATCTCAGGAACGTGGCCAATACTGTATAAGGTCTGTCTTGGTTTAAATGACTGCAAATACATTTTGCTATCTCTACAATGCAATGGAAAGAAAACGGAAAATATCTCTGTTAAATTATAATTTCAGTTATGTTCGCAAAGTTAAAGATGATATTTGTTCTTACTTCTTAAAAACCTTCTGTGCAGTTTACAAAGTCTCAACGAGACAAAGGATATCCAAAAAATAATAACAAGTAAGCAATGTCTACTTTGTATTTTACTTTGCATTACAAAGACATCAAGCCAACAGTCCCAAGATCTCGTCTTCCTTCAATGGTTCCAAACTTCACTGGCCGACAGAGTGAATGCAAAGAGATCGTGGATCTCGTGAGATCCGAACATACCCGAATCGTGACGATCTGGGGCTCACCCGGATTCGGAAAAACATCGGTGGCAATAGCAGTGGGGCACCAACTGCAGTCTCGAGGCTTTCCTGTTTGTTTTCTTTCGTCACGAGGACTCCAGACAAAGGCAGATCTGATATCAAAGCTTTTCAGCCTCGCAAGACAACCCACCACGAGTCAGAGATCAGTACCTCAGCCTCTGTCGTTAGAAGATGAGTTAATCGAGACCCTCGGCAACATTTCAGATTCCCTTGTATTTATTCTTGATAATGTAGATGATCTACTAGAGAGTGGAATTCCAAAAGTAAAAGAAGACGTCCTGCAACTATTTCAAGAAATTCTCATGCAAAATGAGAAGATAACCCTGGTGGTGACCACACGAGAATCATTTGAGTTTATGAACTTGAATTTCCAAGGTCACAAATCAATAAGAATAAGGCCACTGGATGATACTTCATCTCATGCTATAGTTCATGAATTGGTGCCAAATGCTAGTCCCGATGACTGCGCAAGAATTGCCCAAATATGTGGGTGTGTGCCTCTTGCAATGATGTTAATGTGCTCTCTAGTTTGTGAAGATGATGTTCAAACAAGTCAGTGTTTGAACGAAATCACTGAGTCCGCAACAGAAAGTATCGTCGATATCTTAGACAATCCAGATTATCCAGCTAACCAACGAATAAAGTTGCTGTATGAAAAGTCTTTCCTCCGACTTTCTCCGGCAGAAAAAGAAGCATTTGTGTCTTTGTCTGTTCTTCCGGGATGTTTTACCACGGATCTCGCCTCAGCTGTATTGAATGTTACGGGAGTGATTGAGACCAAGAAAATGTTGCAACGACTCCGAAGAAAGTCTCTTCTCGATTCAAACTCCCACTCTGGAAAATTTGCAATGCATAAGCTCCTTCAGTCATTTGCTAAAGAAGCAGGCGAACAGCGTATGGAAGAAATAGTAGCAATTGCAAAGTGCCGTTTCCATGCCTATTTCATTTCTCGTTTCGACAAATTGAACGAGGAGTTTCTAGATTGTCATTCCATGGATGCATTCGTTGCATTTTATGAGGAAAAACAGCTTTTTATAGAAAGTCTAGTGGACGGTTGCACAGATCCCAGGATAGCCGAGAATGTTTTCAAAGTTTTGATAAAAGCAGAAATGTTTCTGGACTCGCTGTTTTGGTGTTCCACAGAATCTTATAATTTTTATAATATCTACGATTCGGCCTTAAAGGCAGCCAGTGCTCTGGGAAATATACATTACCAGAGGCATTTACTAGTTTCTAAAGCTTTTGCTGAAATTACTTGGGGAGCAGAAGGAAATGCAATGCAACTTCTAAAGAAGGCATATGAAATGGAGTCGACATCTTGTTCAGGTTCTGATGATGAAAGGAGTAAATACTTGTGTTACTTTGGCATCTGTCAGCTTGTTATTGGCAAAGTTAAGAGCGGGATACAGTGCCTGGTAGAGGCTGTTTCTTTAATGCATGAAAGTGGAGAGCAGAAGATTCTGAAGCTCGTTGTTTACCAAGTCATTGCTGTCTATTATCAGTTCTTAAACGACCCCTCCACCTCGACTTACTACTATAACAAAGCACGCAAAGAATGCAATTCCGTGGCAGACGAGCAACTGATTGTTATTCCACCTCTTGGATGCAAAGGAAAAGAACCAAAAAATTGCAAAAAGCTTCAAACAAACACTTTTGACTCAGGTAATTATTGGCCATTGCAATTGCTAGTTATACTTCACATCAGGAACGCTGCAAAGAACTTCTTTGACACTGACACCCAGCAATTTGTAATCAACCCTGCCCTTCGAATATTAAATAATCTCCAGATAAATTCCAAAACCCATTTTTATTTGTTTCATTTTTGCGGTAATGTTATGGCACTTCTGGGGTCAACATTCACAGAAGAGGGAATTGTTGGCGGATCAGGTTTCGAAGAATCAGTCGCACGTCACCAAGCAACACTCGAGCAATTCAAACATAGCTCTTCAGGCCCAGAGGGGAAAGTTGATTCAACCGTGACCCTTCGTTCTCAAGAATGCAACCAGCGTCTCGCAAAGTTCTACCAAGACTTCGGTGAATTGCACCAAAGCAAGAAGAACTACTCAAAGGCTCTTTATTTCAAAACGTGCGCTCTTGATATCGTATTGAGAACAAATAGACAAGAAGTAAATGCATTCTTAGCCCATAGCTACCATTCACTCGGGGTGACACAGTATTCGCTGGGTGATTTTACTTCTGCTCTCCACTCTGTCAAACAGGCATTGCAAGTGCGAATAAAAGTGTTCGGAGAGGATCATGCAAGCACAGCAGATTCTTACGATTTACTCGGGGTGACACAGCATTCCTTGGCTGATTTTGCCTCTGCTGTACAGTCAAAGCAGCGGTCTTTAAGCATACGGTCAAAAGTGTTCGGAGAAGATCATGCAAGCACGGCTGATAGTTACAATTCACTCGGGGTGACGCAGCATTCGTTAGGTGATTTCACCACTGCACTCCACTGTGCCAAACAAGCATTGCATGTGCGAATAAAGCTGTTCGGAGAAGATCATGCAAGCACAGCTGATAGTTACCATTTATTCGGGGTGACACAGCATTCGTTAGGTGATTTTACCGCTGCTCTCCAGTCTGCCAAACGGGCATTGCAAGGGCGAATAAAATTGTTCGGAGAAGATCATGCAAGCACAGCTGATAGTTACCATTTACTTGGGGTGACACAGCATTCGTTAGGTGATTTTACCGCTGCTCTCCAGTCTGCCAAACGGGCATTGCAAGGGCGAATAAAATTGTTCGGAGAAGATCATGCAAGCACAGCTTATAGTTACGATTTATTCGGGGTGACACAGCATTCGTTAGGTGATTTTACCTCTGCTCTCCGGTCAAAGCAGAGGTCGTTAGACATACGGATAAAATTGTTCGGAGAAGATCATGCAAGCACGGCTGATAGTTACAATTCACTCGGGGTGACACAGCATTCGTTAGGTGATTTTACCTCTGCTCTCCACTCTGCCAAACGAGCATTGCAAGTGCAAATAAGATCATGCAAGCACAGCTGATAGTTACGATTCACTCGGTGTGACACAGTATTCGTTAGGTGATTTACCTCTGCTCTGCAGTCAAAGCAGCGGGCATTAGATGTGCGGATAAAACTGTTCGGAGAGGATCATGCAAGGACGGCTTATAGTTACCGTGACTCGGACTCGGGATGAAACATTACTTGTTAGGTGTTCTTAGCTTTTCTCTGGAGTCTGACCAATAGGTGTTAAATGTTCGTATGAAGCTGTTTGGAGATTTTTGGGAGAAACTTCTTCAGCACTGCTGAAGTTACTGTTTTTTTAGATTGTGTGCAGTTTATGATTTCACTTTGGCTTGCATCAAGAGTCCATTACCCAGGTGTAAGAATCAATTATCAGGTTTGTCTTCATCAGCGTCAAAAAAGTGTCTATTTTTAGACCACGTTTTTTGGGAAAAGAAAGAATCCTTGGCTTCGACGTGACGTCATTGGCAGCCGTGTTGGTGTACTGAACAATAGCGAAAAAGTCTTTTGGGAATTTGGCTTTATTACTATACAACACGCGAGCGACATTTTGCTTTTGTTTTGTACACCAACATGGCGGTCTAATCACGTGAGTGCAAGACAAGAATAGCCAAATCGGGTAACTTAATGATGTACCCAATTCAAAATGACAATACCTGAAACAAAACGAAACGGTGAATTCCCAAAGGGTTATGTTATCTTGATATCGTTTCTTGTAAGTTTAGTGCCATGTATGC
>NC_090887.1:15187730-15220230 GCF_036669925.1 Montipora capricornis | reverse complement strand
AATGGCCAGGACGGATGGCTTTCAACTGCAGAAGTAAATCACAATGCGTCAACGCAGAAACTGGTGTTTGTCGCAAATGTTGGTCATAAATGGTGAGAGAGTTTTGACTCTCTTAGTTTTACGGTTGTTTGCTCAGTGACCAAGCCTCTGAATGGCTGCGAGGCTGCCGGTGACATTTTATTGATACAGACCACACTTCCTTTGTCAGATAAATTGTGTTGTTGTAATTCAAACGGGTCTACATTAACATTAGAAAAGCAAAAAGGTTTGTTGTATCAAAACAGGGTAACCGGCAGCCTCGCTTCCATTCGTAGTCCAGGTAACTTAGTTACAACTGTAAAATGGTGTATTCACTGATCATAATAAAATTTTTCTTTTCACTGTTTTGTAACTTTATTTTATAGTAAGTGGCAGATTAGCCAAAACGTATTCTATTTGATAGAAACTATAAAAGCTATGTTGCTATGTAGCTATAGAAGCTGCATAAATTTCACTCCACTACGTTTTGAACGCTTTGCAGTAACAACCCTGCCCTTGGTGCCAGAAGAGTGTTTTCCAAGGTTCGAGAGAAAGCTACTCAGGTCAAAGGTAACGACTAAGAACTCAATTGTCTTCGTCTTGCGTTGCGTTGTCTCGCACCATGGAAAACATTCTTCTGGCATCCACGGTATAACAGTTCTCTACTCGATGCCCTAAGTTACAATACAATACATTATACTCCGATAAACTCTAGAACATTTTGGTAGATGCATTTACAGTAAACGACACCTCAGTACACGGCACGACTAAGATGAAATTTTCGCGAAGAAGCACATGCGTGTAAAAAAGCTTTTTTAGCAAAAAGAAACAACAATTTTAAAATGGCAAGACAAATGTATAGAACCTTTATAAGCCACACATCCACATCTCTTACTGATATTTGAAAATTTATTATTACACTTATTCAGTATAAAAAAAGAATTGTTTTATTCGTTATATACTGAGTCCATGGTTTTATTCAGTCGTCAAAATTATCTATCTACGGACTTGAATATATTGAATTTTGCCTGAATTTAAAGTGTTTTTGCCCATATTTTGCTCTCGATAGGATCCGGCGATGGGCGATTTCTCCTTCTAATTCACAATCCCACACTGTCTGGTCAATGTTAGATTCTTTTTGTGGACGATGGATGATGTACTGGGACCAGTTAACACCGTGACTAATCCAGGACTTAGACTTAAACATTATTCAGCAATGATTAGATATATATACCAATATGTTTTGGTGAATAATGGGCACGTTTACCAGTCAGGTGATCTGTAGTGGTTAAGTAGATAAAAACAGTTCGCTCAAACTGGGTGCTCCGGTCTCAAGTCCTGTCCACAGACAACTTTAAATTTTTTTTCTTTTATCCGCTACCACAAGTCCTGGGACAAAGTAATCCAAATGGAGGATAATACTTCATTTGGAGCAAACTGACAATCAAGGATAATCCTTCATTTAAGGAAAAGATCGTGTTGGAATGGAAAGGGGCCTGCCTTGTATCCTCCTCGGCATTCGTCCCAGTTCCCCTTCGCGGGCCTGTCTCTTCGGTGCTTTCTAAATTCTCCACAGATTAAAATTACTCTTCAGGGCCCGGTTGTTCAAAAGCCGATTAGCGCTAATCCTAGATTAAAAACTAACCAAGGAGTTTGTTTCTCTACTCCCAAGTGCTGTTCAACGCTGATATTTGGCAAAACTTTACATTAAAAGAAGTCAATCTTGAGAAACAAAAATAAGCAAACGAAACTTTTACCAAAAAGTTGAAAACGTGAAACAAAAGTTTACGCTAATCCTGGATTAAGTTAATCGGCTTTCGAACGACCGGGCTCAGAAGGTAAAGGAAAACTCTCGTTATTCAAACATCAACAATGCACATAGATGGGTTAAACCCTGCAAAAACGTACATTTCAACAAATATCGACCCTGCCAGAAATATTAAATAAATAATTATAAACACACAGCCAACTTTTCGGTTCAAAACCCACTTGTTTAAAAATAGAACAAAAAAGGCAATGGCAACGGACCCCAAGATGAAAAAACACGACATAAAAAGTCCACGACTGCTGACAACAATCGGTTCATGATTACCCCAGAGTGTTGTCTTAATAAACCATGGTACACCGAGGCAAAGAAAGATGTCAAACGTGTTACTGCCGACTGTGTTTGGTACAGCCATGTCGCCGTCACCTGAAAAATAACAAAAGGAAGCGTTTCACTAAACGATGCAAAATAAAAACTTTAGCCCACTGCAAACTCCTTCCCGGCGCTATTCTCCCAGGTTCTTTCGAACCTTCAGAGATATTTTGGGAATTTTTTCTCTCCTCCCTAAAAACCTTCGGGGAAAGCTTTGCGTGGAGCATACTGTTAAATTGTTGCTTTCAGGTCGAGGAAAGGTTTTTAATGTTAACTATGGCGCCTTTTACGGACAGACAGTTGAGCCGTCATTCAGCGAATGTTTCGTGACGCTCCAAATGACATCTTATTCTAGTTCTTCAAACGACGCCATGGTGACTATTTTTTTTATCCCTGAACAGAGAAATGGCTACTACACTGTTTCCCTCAACTATTTCTTCTAGAGTTGAGCTCCATTTTTTATGCTTACGCCTTCCGAAGTTTGATTTCAGCAGAATCACGGCGTCTGATCGCGAGATACGAAACCAGCAATATGATGAAGTGGAATAGAAAACTAGCCTACCTTTCCGAGCGATGAACAGGCTCGATGAGCAATCTGGTATACTGCTTCCAAAAGCGACGAGTGTGAGACCCATGATTGCATCCGGGATCCCGAACGTGTATCCAATAATTGTAACCATCCAAACGAGGGTGTATGATGAGACTCCGATCCAGAAAATGCAAGCTATAAAAGTGACAGCCACCCACTTGTGGCAGGATTCCTTCTTCACATCCGGAATGGTGAAATAGTACGCTATGTTGATTGGGAGGCCAATGAACCAGCATAATCTGGCCGCCAGTCGCTCCGGGGGGTTGAACGGTGTCCCTAGCGTGAGATCTGGGACCGGGCGGTGCTTTAAATGGTCATCACCCCTGCCTGAGTAGAAAAAGTGACTTACTATCACTTACAGGCGTGGCTTGCTTTCTCTCGCTTTAATGCTCACAGTATCGCAACAGCTATTCAACTCACGTGATAGAGCGGTTTTCAAATGAATGTCGTAAAACCAAAACCAAAGTAATTACTTTGGCAAATCAAAAAGGACTGAGACAGTTCAAAGTTATTACACGTAGCCGACACAAAGCGCGGGAAAATCTGCACGCGCGAGCCACGATTGGTTTTGGTTTGACTTCTGATTGGGTGAAACATTGGCGCGAGAACTTTGAACCAATCACTGAGTGAAGTAATGCAAAACGAAAGTAATTCACTAATTACTTTCGACCCTCAATTGAAAACCACTCTAAATGTCCCCCACTTATGCACCCGAGCAAAGTATTCTACATAAGTTTACAATTTCTAATCATCCAGTAAAGAATTAAATCTTTTACTGGGACCGGGTGCTGAGGCGCTTATCTGGTCGCCTGTCACGTGATCTGTCCAGGTCACGTGACCTCCAGCATTAGCTGATGAAGGCCATGGTTTATGGCCGAAACGTTCTATGTTTCAATACACTATTTCCAGTAAAAGATTTAATTTTTTAACAAAGTATTCTACAGCTCCGGGTTTAACGGCTTCAAGTTCATTCAACATTCGCGATAACAAAAGAAGTGTTGAATGGTTGTTGAGGCAAAGTTTAAACGCTCTTAAACTCATTCCGACGACGACGACGGCAATCAGAACGTCATCTCAAAATATAAATTCAGGTTATTGTTATCCCTTGTTGACTATTTTAACCTTTTTAATATGACAAGGGTGTGGTAGTTCCTCAAAAATGACGCTGGTCGGAACGGCGCTTAATTTAGGAGAGAAAATGAAAATACATTCTCAAGTGCTGGCGTTCTCCATAAATTAAAACCTCAAAATTGGCCATTTCACGTTGTTTTGCAGAGGACGGCAAAGAAATGGACAAAATTGAAAAACGCACGTGCAGGGTGGGCAAAGCTATTGTTTTTTCCAACTAAAGGCTGGTTTTCACTAACGACAGAGTCGGGGTCAGAGTCGGAATCCAGTCAAAACTGCATTGTCTGAGTCGGAAGCAGAAACGGAAGAATAAACCAATCACAATGCTGGATTCCAAGTATTGTGATTGGTTGGTTCTTTCGCTTCTGCTTCCGATTCCGACAATCTAGTTTCACTCACTTCGGGATCATAAGCGACGGAGTCATAAGCGGAGTCGGAAGAAATTGGGAACGTTCTGGTTCTTCTGACTCCGATTCCGTCGAGCTGATGACTCAGCTTAAGACCCCGAGCTTTGATTTTCACGACATTTGATTGGTTTACATCGGTTTGCGAACGAAAATTTACTCTGCGGCTTTTCAGTGTGTAAATCTCAGTATGTATATAATAAATATAGAAGACTTCATGGAAAGTGCGCGCGTACGGTGTTTACACACTCGTTGTTTTGTATCAGAAATCTCACTCGTTTGCTTCGTTCACTTGTTCGATTTCTGATACGCCACAACTCGTGTGTAAACACCGCACGCGCGCACTTTCCATGAAGTATTCTGTATTTACGACTCAGACGCAATTTTCCCTTTCGTAAACAAGCGATGCCATTTGGACGAGACAATTTTCACTGTTAAGTTTGTCGTTTGCAAATGAGGAAAAAATACTTAATCTTGGACTAGATTAGGAGCGTTTGTCACTTAGAATTTTAAGAAAACTGAGAAAAATTTTAGAAAAATATTAGAATTCGAATTCGGTCCAATGGTTTAATAGCAAATGCACTTAACCTCTACACTACCAAAACAACGGCTTCAAGGTGGCAATTTTAAAGTATTTAAATGAAGCTAATCCTAACAGTTTATTGACAGCTAACCGAATAAAAAAGGCTTGGTTACTAAGAATGGCATCGACCGTCAAAAATGGCATCGCTTGTTTACGAAAGGGAAATTAGAGACTCCGAGTCCGTCGCTAGTGAAAACTAGCCTTTAATATTCAAATTTGTGACGTTCTCCTTGCCGTCGCCGTTGTCGTTGCTTAATAGGGAGCTTAAGCAACGACAACGGCGACGGCAACGAGAACGTCATCTCAAAATATAAATTCGCGTTGTTGTAATCGCTTCGTTACTATTTCAACTTTTTTAATATGACGGGGGTGTGGTAGTTCCTCAAAAATGACGCTGGTAGGAACGGCGCTCAATTTAGGGCAGAAAATGAAAATTTATCCTCAAGTAATGACGTTGTCCATAAAACCTCAAATTTGGCTGTTTCACGTTGTAGTTTTGCTGACGACGGCAAAGAAATGGACAAAAGTGAAAAACACTCGTGCAGGGCGTGCAAAGCTATTGTTTTTGCCTACCAAATATGCAAATTTGTGACGCTCTCGTTGCCGTCGCCGTTGTCGTTGCTTAAGCTCCCTAATCTCCTTATTATCATTGGTTAAAAGAAGAAACAAATCGTGCTGCACGTGTGGCACGCATTTTAGGAAGTATTTCTGCCGTACTCTGCACGACAACGCCGTGAAATCACCAAATTTGAAGTTTTGACGACTATGTGAGCATACTAATGTGAACCTTTCATTCGCTATTTTTACCCTGAAACCGCTCGCACCAATTTGTTTTTGAGATACTTCGCCCACACTGCGCGATTTGAACGAGATAGAAAACATGTAATAGTGAAGGACTTACAATACAGCAAAGTTCTATTTTGAGGTGAAGTTTTCGTTCATGTCGCCCAAGTAGATCAAAGGCCCTTTTAATGAAAGGCGAGTGCTCTCAACTCCAGTCTGCTATCTCTGCTTCCAATTCAGAAGTCATAGACCGAGATCAGTGCATGTATAAAACTTACTCATAAGTGGTTTCGCCTCGCCATCATCTTCTTCTTTCTCATCTTGTTCTTTCTCTTGTTCCTTATCATCTCCTTTTTCTCTCGAAGCCTTTTCCTTTTCAGGGTCTGGTTGTTCTTTAGTGGTAACAAATTCACTCTTTTCTTCCACTTGGCTTTCTTCCTTCTCGTCAGAAGCTATATTTTCGTATCCGTTGTTAATGGTTTTGCCGATACCGTTGGAAGCGTGTAAATCGGATTTGAACTTTGGGCTGCCTGTGTTCGTTATCTTGTAGACCCAAGCCTCGATTCGTTTATCAAAGTACATCATAATTATATAGATTGAATAGGAACATGCCATTGCTAGTGCCTCTGGCCTGCGAAATCAATAAGACAACAGTGAAACTCAAATAGCTTTTATTACAGTTGAGCCCAAGTCTCAGCGGTCTTAGTGTCAGAACGCGCGAAACGAAGCTTTCGGGTCAAAACAAGAATTTCTTATCGAAGGACAATGTAATTTCTTGATTTTGAAGTTTGTCTGGCCTAATTTTATCCTGGAAAGTATAGCATATGTATGTGTTAACCGAAGTAACAACTCCAAAGGTGCGAAACTATCGAATGTAGCTTTCATACAACAACTGTAGTTTCTATTCTGAGAAAAACCGTAAATTTTGGATAGAAAATCAATATATATTTTTCGTATCTCGCGTGCTAAATCTCTTACTCTACTCTAAATGCGCCGATCAAATCGAAACTTGAACCCCCCCCACCCCCCCCCCCTTCCCCGCCAGGCAAACCCCGGGCATTTGACTAGCTTCTGTGCCCGGGGAGTGGGGAATTTGACCTTTGCCTGCGTGGGGTGGGGAAAATTGAACCGGAGGTGTCAGGTTTCAAATGATTTTTTTTTCGGGCGCCGAAGTCGCTAACAGCTATAAAACACGTGTTTGGTTGACATGTAAGAGTTTAAAGGAAGAGATATAGCATTTGTGAGCAGACGATAGGTTAAGGCATTTGAACACCATTTTGGCCCGTGGAGGCGGGAGTTTGTACGATCCAATCTTCAAAAGTTCAAATTCCCGGGGTGGGGGGGGGGGGGGGATGTTGAAGTTTCGAGATGATCGGCGCAATATGTGATCGAATGCCCGAAAGTCTAGCATCCGCGCTCTCTGAAACAAACAACGATAAAACACGAGCGTTTGTATTTGTATTGTAGTTAAAGCTTTGAAATGGTCAACTTTAGTTGATGCAACGGATATTTTAACAAACAATCATTATTAGTAATCATCCAAGTTTCCCCAAGTCATCATCAAAGGTTGGAATACATATCTTCATTCATTTATGGAAGTTAACATTAAATTTCACTTCCTGGTTTCCTACATTTGTACATATTCACCAGTCAATAGCTACCTTAAATTCGGAGTAAAAGTACTACAAGTACATTTTTAAGTTCTGAACACTCACATTAATAATTATTGTAATTCTATTTTATCTTTAAGCCCTGTGTGTACACCCAGAATGGAAAACGTCTAACCAGAGACTTAATACTCCACAACTTTATTTACTGATTACCTAGTCTTCCTCCTGAAAGGTCAGCCTTCATTGTGTCAAACAACATAAGATTGAAGTCATTCTGCGCATGTCAGTGCTCACATTCATATTCTTATATTGAGTGATACTTCCATCTGCTATCTTCCAGGTGGAAGACAGTTAATCAATGCATAAAGTTTTTAAGATCTTAGATCTTACATCTATTACATTGAATTCTCTGATAAAAATAAAGAATTATTTATTATTCAGAAGACCCTCTATTAAATTAAAAATATTCACATATATAAAGTTGCAAGGTAAACTGCTATTTTAAGGAATTGATTGTAATGTCTAAAATTGCCAGCTAAAAAAAGCAGTTGATCATAAACAACATTACTCGTAACATTTAGTGACAATTTAGGATCACGTAGCGATTTTGCCTTCCATTGTTTGCTTGGCTGTTCAAATGAATTCAGCCCATGCCATTTCTTGCTGAGCTAAACTGCAGAATGCTCGGCACTTATTTGCATAAGAATAGCATGTATTGCCATAAGCCTCTGTAAGTGCCCCTAAGAACGAGTTTCTATGCCTTGTTTCGATTTGGTTTAATCTTTAAAGTCACACAGGTAGCTCGTCACGCGCTTTTAAGTTGCCTCGCGTTTCCATACAGGATGTATGTTGCGATAGACATCTATTGCGTAATTCAACATAATTTTAGAAACATGAAGGGCCCTTTGATCAGTTTTGCAAGCACTCGTGCTCGGAATGAATGTCACGCAACGCTCCCGCCAAAGTTCTTTGGGGGAGCGTTGCGTGAAATCCAAAAAAACGGCTGCGAAGGAGACTAAAAGAAGTTTGGTGCGATATACGTTGTGTTTATCTGTGGATTTTCTGCGGTCCAGCTAGCGGTGGACAAGCGCCGCCGTTCTTCACACGATGATTCTGCAGCACAGGAAGACCAATTCATTCTCCTCCCGGCTTCGCTGCTCGCGATTAGCGGCTCCGCCGCCAAAACTTACTTAAAACTTTATTCCACGCGCCTAGAACACCGCCAGCTACACAGGGAATGGCTGACGTCATCGTTCACACTTCTTGTTAAACAGGCGAATAGGCGGCAGAACGCACCGTGTTGTCAACGAATTGGGCTTCAAAACTTGAAAGAGCTTGCAACTTTGTCATGTTTGTTACTCAGCAAAAGCTCAGCCTTACAAAATGTATTTGTGAAATGTCTTTAACCCTCGCCGTCGTTGCCATGACTGCGGAATATTTGGTTCTAAATAAAACCAAGAGAAAATATCAAATGTCACAGTTGAATGGACTGTGATCTCGATATACGAAGATACGGTGGCCCACAGATTTTCTCAGACAAAAACAGTCAACATCTATATAAAGCAACTAGTTGAACGTGATTCCCTTACGAGTCCTTTACAGGTAGAAGGTTTGAGATAATCATCAGTGAGGGAAGCAATCCCTCGAGTCTATTTAAGCATTATAAAACAAGAAGTCAGGAATTTAATGGCAACATTTGCGTGACAATGTGAGCACCTTCATTAGTCATACCATTCCCACAAAACATCATTCCTTTCACTTTGAGTTGCAGTTTACACTGATTGTGCCTACACTGGACGTCATAGGTTTGAGGTCCTTCTTTGAGGTGAGTAATGTCTTCCCCATGCATCTTCCAAATATGAAATCACAGCTTAGTGAATTTATTGAGAAGATGGGATCACTTCCGCCATCATGATGTAAACACCGAACAAGCCATTCTAATCTCCTTCTTGTAGATGTTTGCTAACACAGTAATTCTGAACTAACAATTCGTACATAAGAAAATGATATAATCTCATTATGCGCACCTTACACAAACGTCTGGTTGATACACATATAGGTGTTGTGGTTAAGAGGTCACTGAGTTTCATGTGGTGTCGCAGGGTTTCGTTGATCCCAAATTCACCTCTACCATACTTTATAAAAAGCCAATTAGTTGTCTCCTGCCAGCTGGGGTGCTTAGCCATGTTTTGTTTGGTATGAAACATTTTTTGCTCTGTTCGTCGTAGTAAAGCGCATTTGAGCATATCCATGCGGAAAATGTGGTAGACAAAAATGATACACGATTCTTTAATATTCCGGTTTCATCAAATTTAAACTACCTTATTGCTAGTTTTGGCAACCCAGCTTCGAGTTAAGTCGACTTCTCTTGTGTTGGACAAAAAGCGCCCTAAAAGACGGCTTCAAAGTATTTTTCCTGCGCAAGGGAATGTATTGTTTAATTAAAATTAGTAAGTAATAACAATGAATCATGTTCCCTCTGTCATAGGCAGAACACTACGTCGACTCTAAACAGTGCTGTAGTTCTAATGTTGGTGTCAGTGCATCAATTGATTACATATATCCAAGGAACTGTAGTGATAGGGCAAGCAAGAATATTCAAGGGATTCGTCCGTAGCTCTTCAAAGTGAGCAGCCTGAGTAGAATATTTCTGTCCATTTCCTGTAGGATGCTATTTCTTTGCCACAGTATCTGTTTCATATTTTGCACTGACAATATTAAACAAAAAGACTGCACCAAATGCTAGCATGTAATTTATTTCCAATTCAGTTGATCGTTTTGAACTCAGTATGAATTAGGAGTTTTGGATCGTAATCGTAAATTCTAAGACAAATTACTTCCGGCAAGAATTCACGTCGAAATTTGCATGTACTTGAAGATCGAAATACTGTTCCCTGTTGTGGGCTCCAATCCTCACAGAACCCATTTTATAGTAATCGTATCTATTGCAATTATAAACTCAAAAATCTCGTTTAAGGTCGCTCAAACCGGTTTCAACAATTTGGAGGGATGTCTTATTTGTAGGATTAAGCCTACGACACTGTTTCACTTGACGGTAATGTTATGGTACCAAATGAAACGGCAATAATTGCTTTATAACAAGATGGACATATTCATGTGACGTAATAAATAATAAATTACCTTGGAAACAAAAAAACCATCTAAGATGCCCTATGTATAGTGTCCGATTGTGAAGGTAGCTATGAAGCTGCTCCAGATAATTTTTTTCAACTTTGCAGAGAGTTTTATCTTTGCCTGATAATTACTCTCCAGCAATATATGGTGTTTTTGGATGCCTTTTTTGTTGCCGTGGTAACCTATTACGTCACATTGATGAGTGCAGTTATTGGTGTTTCGTATGGTACCATAACATTGCCGTTAAGTGAAGCAGTTGGGTAGATTCAATCCTTCCCAACAGTACAGTTTTTTTGAAGTGTGAAAACTGGTTTGAGCCTGTTTAAGAGGTTAAGCGACTCTATACCCCAATGGGGGCCATAAGGATTTATGATGATGATGATGAAGAGGTTAAGAAAAGGTGAATAGGGTCGCATATTTATTCTGAGTTTATCAATTTTGTCCGAGTCCGTCAGTAAATCGCCAACTCTAATTATAAAAAGACCAATTTGCCATTCATGATGGAAATAAATTTACCATTACAAAAATATTTCTTCGATACTTCTGCATGCTAAGGATTTTCCTAGTTTTTATCAAACTGCAGAATATTCGTAGAACACTCCAAACACTCCGCGCAACATTTAGTAAGTAGATTTTTCTTAATTTAAAATTACAGAAGTTTATATCAGCCCGACTGAAGTGTCTTCCAACATGTTGAAACTATTAATTTCTATCGTTTGCTAACTGGTAAGGTAAAGTCTGCTACGAGCCTAGAAGACCCATCAGGCCCATCGGGCTGGCGCTTATCTCCGGTTACTGTACCATGAAGCGACTAGGAGTAATTCAACTCCCCCCTGGGTGGAGCGAGACACCGTGAGAGTGAAGTGTCTTGCCCAAGAACACAACACGATGTCCCCGGCCAGGCAACGCGAGAGCGAGGGCCTGATCCTGCGTGGATTTGCAGCACACGCGCGCTTGGTCGCATTTTTTTTTAGGTCTCTGTCCCATAAAGGCTATATTTTATCTCTAAAAACACTTTAGTGTTTCATTGATTTCCCTCTTACTTATTTTGATGGATGAAAAAGGATTGGCTGGAGTATCGAAACGCCTGAAACACTGGGTCTCCGGATTAAAACATGGCAAGCTTCATTCAAATTTCTCCAAACCGGAGTTGCCGTCAAAATATGTTCTAACATGTTGGTTACTAAAATGAGATCTTTTTGGGTATGTCTACACTATATCTGATACCTAATTAAGGAAAAAGCATATTGGATAGGGCTTTTGTTTACGCATAGTAACGTTTTCGGCGCAGTTCTGCGACGGAAGGATTCTGCGCCGCTTCAACTTAGAATGAATCATTGTGTATTGGATAGGTTTCCGTGCAAATTTTAAACTCATTTTGTAAGCCAGGCAAAAGTCGTCGACACGGAGCGAGTAATGGAACTCTTTTCCCACTGTGTCTTTAAAAAATTCTGTTTCAAACATCAAAACTTTCAAATTTATTCTCTTCTAGAGAGCAGGTTAAAGCGCATCATTCCAGAAAGAGCAATCATTCTTCTTTTCCCGTAAGAGGAGAATGAAATGAAATCCGCTTATGCATTATATTTATTCATTTATTTTTGGTTTAGGTCCTTTTCGCTGCTGTGACATTGCTTTATTATCACTAATTCGTGATGTCCTTGCACCCTTATCGTGACGAGGAGTTAAATCATTTCAAGTGTTTGTCTCTGGTTTTAAATGAATTCCCAAACGCTTTACGTCAGACTTTTAAGACGATGTGGGACACCACCATTGGGCATCGCCCTGGATACCAGCTTTGGGATGACTCCACTGCTGTGAGAAATCTCTTTCTCTCTACAGAGGGAGGGACAACTAAAGTTCCTACCAACCAGTCGTACAATGAATGGGATTGCACTGCCTTATTCCAGGCTACTATCTATGCAAAATCCTTCAGCATGCGTTACACAACACTTAGTGATTTGTATGTGAAGCCCCGAGCTATTCCTCATGGAAGTTTCCATGGATCTGTGTTGAGCCCAGTAGGTGATAATGCCGAAACCTTTGCACTGGCCATTGATCAGCTTCGGCGTTTGAGGAATACGGTTTGTCATTCCTCTCGCTTGGAGATGGACAAAGCAACATTTGACCAGAACATTCAGTATGCTAAAGACGCGTTCAAAGCTCTGGGAATTTCAACTGCATCGATTGATGCCTTTGGAAGTTTGACTGCATCTGACTTTCCAATAGCAGAAGTCCGTAAGTTGGAACAACAGGTAAGGGAAGAGAAGCAAGCACACATAAAATGTTTAGAGAGCAGAAATGCAGATATGGAAAAGATTGAGGAGTCCTTAGCAGCCATAGAACAGAAAGTGGAAAGCCTCACTGCCAGCAAAGAAGAGGTCGCTCTGCTAGAGCAAAGGGTTGCGGAGCAGATGAATTCAGCTGAGGAGGGCTTGAGGATGCAACAGGAAGATATAAGTGCGTTAGGAAAGGAGATCCATGAGCTAAAAAAGAAGGAAGAGGAACGAAATACAGAAACAGAAAATAAAGGTAAAAAGAAGGACTAAACTGTTTTCAAGCCTCTTTTCAAAAAGCAGGATATAGCAATAGGCGTAATAAACAACTTACTTACGATGAAAAGATGACAACAAGACAGACAGATCTTCCGTGTATCAATGAAAACCATATCTTGTGTCGTTTAAAAAAAGACACAAGTCACATAAAAATAAACGAGACTGTTACAATACCGCTCGAAACTACTTGTGCACTTGCCGCGTGGTTCTTCTAGGTTTGTTTTCCACTACAAAAGATATTCTTACGTTTTTGAAAGTGTCACAACTGTTAACATTTGTAAGACTGCGTGACTGTTTGGAAAGTGATTGGATCGAAAAGTGAAGTCAACATACAAGTTTTCATGTGGGAAGTTTTAAATCCTTTCCTTAGTTCACAAGGACACTTTCTTTTATAAGCGTTGTAATTTAAACATTTCCGAGAGGTACAGTAGTTGAAACCAAAGAGATAAACGATCCTCGCACTTTTCTAGACAATTTAAGCAATTGTGTCAAAATTCAGGTGGTTCCAAAGGTGCAATTCTCTACCAACTGAACAGGTAAATTTGTTGGGCTCATGTGTTCCCGTGAAAGGAGTCAATGAAAGAAATGTAGATATTACATTGAAGTGCGGGCTATTTAATAGTTATAGCGCGAAAGCGAGCGTGATATCGCCTAATACTTAGCCGACGAGGCCAAGGGCGGAGTCGGCTAAAATTAGGCGATATCACGCAAGCTTGCGCGCTATAACTGTATTATAACTCAACATATTGATAACAAATGAAAGATTCCAAACTTGTAACATTTGTGAAGCGGCGCCGGTCCGTCATTTTCACATTCTCTTGCGAAATCTAAATCTACGCCTCGTTGGCTATCTATCATCTCATCTCCATCGCGCGCTCATGGAATAATTGTTAAGAAGACGTCATGTAGACCTGCATCTATCGAGAGCTTCATGACCATATTTGGGCAGTGTATCAATGTGTTGATTTATAAAGACTAATGTCTTTATTTGTTTCGGTACAGTAGTCATTAAATTTGTTCTACAGCTAAGCCAACCAAAGCCATAGGCTAATTTCTGAGATGACATCACAAGCAAATTTTCTTTAATTTATGCCGTGATGAGGATTTTCTGCAGTGATGTCATCTCAGGAATGTGGCCAATATTGCATAGGGTCTGTCTTTGTTTAAATGACTGCAAAATACATTTTGCTACCTCTACAATGGGAAATATGTCTGTTGAATTATAATTTCAGTTATGTGCACAAAGTTAAACATGATATTTGTTCTTACTTCTTCAAATCTTCTCTACAGTTTACAAAGTCTCAACGAGACAAAGGATATCCAAAAAATAATAACAAGTAAGAAATGTCTACTTTGTATTTACTTTGCATTACAAAGACATCAAGCCAACAGTCCCAAGATCTCGTCTTCCTTCAATGGTTCCAAACTTCACTGGCCGACAGAGTGAATGCAAAGAGATCGTGGATCTCGTGAGTTCCGAACATACCCGAATCGTGACGATCTGGGGCTCACCCGGGTTCGGAAAAACATCGGTGGCAATAGCAGTGGGGCACCAACTGCAGTCTCAAGGCTTTCCTGTTTGTTTTCTTTCGTCACGAGGACTCCAGACAAAGGCAGATCTGACATCGAAGCTTTTCAGTCTTGTAAGGCAACCCACCACGAGTCAGCCTCTGTCATTAGAAGATGAGTTAATCGAGGCCCTCGGCAACATTTCAGACTCACTCGTATTTATTCTTGATAATGTAGATGATCTACTAGAGAGTGGAATTCCAAAAGTAAAGGAAGACGTCCTGCAACTATTTGAAGAAATTCTCATGCAAAATGAGAAGATAACTCTGGTGGTGACCACACGAGAATCATTTGAGTTTATGAACTTGAATTTCCAAGGTCACAAATCAGTAAGAATAAGGCCACTAGACGATACCTCATCTCATGCTCTAGTTCATGAATTGGTGCCAAATACTAGTCCTGATGACTGCGCAAGAATTGCCCAAATATGTGGGTGTGTGCCTCTTGCAATGATGTTAATGTGCTCTCTAGTTTGTGAAGATGATGTTCAAACAAGTCAGTGTTTGAACGAAATCACTGAGTCCGCAACAGAACGTATCGTCGATATCTTAGACAATCCAGATTATCCAGCTAATCAACGAATAAAGTTGCTGTATGAAAAGTCTTTCCTCCGACTTTCTCCCGCAGAAAAAGAAGCATTTGTGTCTTTGTCTGTTCTTCCGGGATGTTTTACCACGGATCTCGCCTCAGCTGTATTGAATGTTACGGGGGTGATTGAGACCAAGAAAATGTTGCAGCGACTTAGAAGAAAGTCTCTTCTCGATTCAAACTCCCACTCTGGAAAATTTGCAATGCATAAGCTCCTTCAGTCATATGCTAAAGAAGCAGGCGAACAGCGTATGGAAGAAATAGTAGCAATTGCAAAGTGCCGTTTCCATGCGTATTTCATTTCTCGTTTCGACAAATTGAACGATGAGTTTCTAGATTGTTATTCCATGGATGCATTCGTTGCATTCTATGAGGAAAAACAGCTTTTCATAGAAAGCCTAGTAGACGGTTGCACAGATCCCAGGATAGCCGAGAATGTTTTCAAAGTTTTGATAAAGGCAGAAATGTTTCTGGACTCGCTGTTTTGGTGTTCCACAGAATCTTATAATTTTGATAATATCTACGATTCGGCCTTAAAGGCAGCCAGTGCTCTGGGAAATATACATTACCAGAGGCATCTATTAGTTTCTAAATCTTTTGCTGAAATTACTTGGGGAGCAGAAGGAAATGCAATGCAACTTCTCAAGAAGGCATATGAAATGGAGTCGACATCTTGTTCAGGTGCTGATGATGAAAGGAGTAAATACTTGTGTTACTTTGGCATCTGTCAGCTTGTTATTGGCAAAGTTAAGAGCGGGATACAATGCCTGCTAGAGGCTCTTTCGTTAATGCATGAAGGTGGAGAGCAGAAAATTCTGAAGCTCGTTGTTTACCAAGTCATTGCTGTCTATTATCAGTTCTTAAACGACCCATCTACCTCGACTTACTACTATAACAAAGCACGCAAAGAATGCAATTCCGCGGCAGACGAGCAACTCATTGTTATTCCACCTCTTGGATGCAAAGGAAAAGAACCAAAAAATTGCAAAAAGCTTCAAACAAACACTTTTGACTCGGGTAATTATTGGCCATTGCAATTGCTAGTTATATTTCACATCCGGAAAGCTGCAAAAAACTTCTTTGACACTGACACCCAGCAATTTGTAATCAACCCTGCCCTTCGAATATTAAATGATCTCCAGATAAATTCCAAAACCCCTTTTTATTTGTTTCATTTTTGCGGTAATGTTATGGCACTTCTGGGGTCAACATTCACAGAAGAGGGAATTGTTGGCGGATCAGGTTTCGAAGAATCAGTCACACGTCACCAAGCAACACTCGAGCAATTCAAACATATCTCTTCAGGCCCAGAGGGGAAAGTTGATTCAACCGTGACCTTTCGTTCTAAAGAATGCAAACAGCCTCTCGCAAAGTTCTACCAAGACTTCGGTGAATTGCACCAAAGCAAAAAGAACTACTCAAAGGCTCTATATTTCAAAACGTGCGCTCTTAATATCATATTGAGAACAAATAGACAGGAAGAAAATGCATTCTTAGCCCATAGCTACCATTCACTCGGGGAGACACAGTATTCGCTGGGTGATTTTACTTCTGCTCTCCACTCTGCCAAACGGGCATTGCAAGTGCGAATAAAGGTGTTCGGAGAAAATCATGCAAGCACAGCTGATAGTTACCATTTACTCGAGATGGCACAGTATTCGTTAGGTGATTTTACCTCTGCTCTCCAGTCTGCTAAACGGGCATTGCAAGTGCGAATAAAAGTGTTCGGAGAAGATCATGCAAGCACAGCTGATAGTTACCACTTACTTGGTGTGATACAGAATTCGTTAGATGATTTTACCTCTGCTCTCCAGTCTGCCAAACGGGCATTGCAAGTGCGAATAAACGTTTTCGGAAAAGATCATGCAAGCACAGCTGATAGTTACCATTTACTTGGGGTGATACAGAATTCGTTAGGTGATTTTACCTCTGCTCTCCAGTCTGCCAAACGGGCATTGCAAGCGCGAATAAAAGTGTTCAGAGAAGATCATGCAAGGACAGCTGATAGTTACCATTTACTTGGGGTGATACAGAATTCGTTAGGTGATTTTACCTCTGCTCTCCACTCTGCTAAACGGGCATTGGTAGTGCGAATAAAAGTGTTCAGAGAAGATCATGCAAGCACGGCTGATAGTTACCATTTACTCGAGATGGCACAGTATTCGTTAGGTGATTTTACCTCTGCTCTCCAGTCTGCTAAACGGGCATTGCAAGTGCGAATAAAAGTGTTCGGAGAAGATCATGCAAGCACAGCTGATAGTTACCATTTTCTTGGCGTGATACAGAATTCGTTAGGTGATTTTACCTCTGCTCTACAGTCAAAGAAAAGGTCGTTAGATATACGGACAAAAGTGGTTGGACAAGATCATAGAAGCACAGCCAATAGTTACCACTCACTCGGAGTGACACAGCATTCGTTAGGTGATTTTACCTCTGCTCTCCACTCTGCCAAACGGGCATTGCAAGTGCGAATAAAACTATTCGGAGAAGATCATGCAAGCACAGCTGATAGTTACTATTCACTCGGGGTGACACAGCATTCGTTAGGTGATTTTACCTCTGCTCTCCAGTCTGCCAAACGGGCATTGCAAGCGCGAATAAAAGTGTTCGGTAAAGATCATGCATGCACAGCTGATAGTTACCATTTACTTGGGGTGATACAGAATTCGTTAGATGATTTTACCTCTGCTCTCCAGTCTGCCAAACTGGCATTGCAAGTGCGAGTAAAACTATTCGGAGAAGATCATGCAAGCACAGCTGATAGTTACGATTCACTCGGGGTCACACAGCATTCCTTAGGTGATTTTACCTCTGCTCTCCAGTCTGCCAAACGGGCATTGCAAGTGCGAAGAAAACTATTCGGAGAAAATCATGCAAGCACAGCTGATAGTTACGATTCACTCGGGGTGACACAGCATTCGTTAGGTGATTTTACCTCTGCTCTCCAGTCTGCTACACGGGCATTGGAAGTGCGAATAAAAGTGTTTGGAGAAGATCATGCAAGCACAGCTGATAGTTACCACTTACTTGGGGTGATAAAGAATTCGTTAGATGACTTTACCTCTGCTCTCCAGTCTGCCAAACGGGCATTGCAAGTGCGAATAAAACTATTCGGAGAAGATCATACAAGCACAGCTGATAGTTACCAGTTAATTGGGGTGACACAGCATTCGTTAGGTGATTTTACCTCTGCTCTGCAGTCTGCCAAACGGGAATTGCAAGTGCGAATAAAACTATTCGGAGAAGATCATGCAAGCACAGCTGATAGTTACGATTCACTCCGGGTGAAACAGCATTCGTTAGGTGATTTTACCTCTGCTCTCCAGTCTGCCAAACGAGCATTGCAAGTGCGAAAAAAGCTATTCGGAGAAGATCATGCAAGCACAGCTGATAGTTACGATTCTCTCGGGGTGACACAGCATTCGTTAGGTGATTTTACCTCTGCTCTCAAGTCTGCCAAACGGGCATTGCAAGTGCGAATAAAAGTGTTCGGAGAAGATCGTGCAAGCACAGCTGATAGTTACCATTTACTTGGGGTGATACAGAATTCGTTAGGTGATTTTACCTCTGCTCTGCAGTCTACCAAACGGGCATTGCAAGTGCAAATAAAAGTGTTCGGAGAAGATCATGCAAGCACAGCCGCCACTTACCATTTACTTGGGGTGATCCAGAATTCGTTAGGTGATTTTACTTCTGCTCTACAGTCAAAGCAACGGTCGTTAGATATACGGACAAAAGTGGTTGGACAAGATCATGGAAGCACAGCTAATAGTTACCATTCACTTGGGGTGACACAGCATTCGTTAGGTGATTTTAGCTCTGCTCTCCACTCTGCCAAACGGGCATTGCAAGTGCGAATAAAACTTTTCGGAGAAGATCATGCAAGCACAGCTGATAGTTACTATTCACTCGGGGTGACCCAGCATTCGTTAGGTGATTTTACCTCTGCTCTCCAGTCTGCCAAACGGGCATTGCAAGCGCGAATAAAAGTGTTCGGTAAAGATCATGCATGCACAGCTGATAGTTACCATTCCCTTGGGGTGATAGAGCATTCGTTAGGTGATTTTACCTCTGCTCTCCAGTCTGCCAAACGGGCATTGCAAGCGCGAATAAAACTATTCGGAGAAGATCATGCAAGCACAGCTGATAGTTACGATTCACTCGGGGTCACACAGCATTCCTTAGGTGATTTTACCTCTGCTCTCCAGTCTGCCAAACGGGCATTGCAAGTGCGAATAAACGTTTTCGGAAAAGATCATGCAAGCACAGCTGATAGTTACCATTTACTTGGGGTGATACAGAATTCGTTAGGTTCCTTTTACCTCTGCTCTCCAGTCTGCCAAACGGGCATTGAGAGTGCGAATAAAACTTTTCCGAGAAGATCATGCAAGCACAGCTGATAGTTACCGTTTACTTGGGGTCACACAGCATTCGTTAGGTGATTTTACCTCTGCTCTCCAGTCCGCCAAAGGGGCATTGCAAGTGCAAATAAAACTATTCGGAGAAGATCATGCAAGCCTAGCTGATAGTTACCATTCACTCGGGGTGACACAGGATTCGTTATTTGATTTTACCTCTGCTCTCCAGTCTGCCAAACGGGGATTGCAAGTGCGAATAAAAGTGTTCGGAGAAGATCATGCAAGCACAACTGATAGTTACCATTTACTCGGGGTCACACAGCATTCGTTAGGTGATTTTACCTCTGCTCTCCAGTCTGCCAAACGGGGATTGCAAGTGCGAATAAAAGTGTTCGGAGAAGATCATGCAAGCACAACTGATAGTTACCATTTACTCGGGGTGATACAGAGTTCGTTAGGTTATTTTACCTCTGCTCTACAGTCAAAGCAACGGTCGTTAGATATACGGACAAAAGTGGTTGGACAAGATCATGGTAGCACAGCCAATAGTTACGATTCACTTGGGGTGACACTGAATTCGTTAGGTGATTTTACCTCTGCTCTCCAGTCTGCTAAACGGGCATTGCAAGTGCGAATAAAACTATTCAGAGAAGATCATGCAAGCACAGCTGATAGTTACGATTTACTTGGGGTGATACAAAATTTGTTACATGATTTTACCTCTGCTCTCCAGTCTACCAAACGGGCATTGCAAGTGCAAATAAAACTATTCAGAGAAGATCATGCAAGCACAGCTGATAGTTACGATTTACTTGGGGTGATACAAAATTTGTTACATGATTTTACCTCTGCTCTCCAGTCTACCAAACGGGCATTGCAAGTGCAAATAAAAGTGTTCGGAGAAGATCATGCAAGCACAGCTGATAGTTGACATTTACTTGGCGTGATACGGAATTCGTTAGGTGATTTTACCTCTGCTCTCCAGTCTGCCAAACGGGCATTGCTAGTTCGCATAAAAGTCTTCAAAGAAGATCATGCAAGCACAGCCGATAGTTATCATTCACTAGGGGTGACACACTATTCGTTAGGTGATTTTACCTCTGCTCTCCAGTCTGGCAAACGGGCATTGCAAATGCGAATAAAAGTGTTCGGAGAAGATCATGCAAGCACAGCGGAAAGTTACGATTCACTCGGGGTGACACAGCATTCGTTAGGTGATTTTACTTTTGCTCTCCAGTCTGCTAAACGGGCATTGCTAGTGCTATTAAAAGTGTTCAGAGAAGATCATGCAAGCACAGCTGATAGCTACCATTTACTTGGGGTGATACAGAATTCGTTAGGTGATTTTACCTCTGCTCTACAGTGAAAGCAACGGTCGTTAGATATACGGATAAAAGTGTTGGGAAAAGATGATGCAAACAGAGCTAATAATACGATTCCCTTAGGGCGGCCACACAGCATTTGTTAAGTATCGGGCATTTGATGTGCGGATAAAACTGTCCGGAGAAGATCATGCAAGGACGGCTGATATTTACCATGATTCGAACTCGGGCTCACACAGCACTTGTTAGGTTTTCTTTCTTCCTCGCTGGAGTCTCATCAATTGGTGTTAAATGTTCGTATGAAGCTGTTTGGAGATTTTTTTGTTGTTTAGATGCCAGGGAGAAACTTCTTTAGCACTGCCGAAGTTACTTTTTTTTCAGATCACGTTGGTATGCAGTTTATGATTTTTCTTTTGGCTTGCATCATGAGTTCATTACCCAGGTGTGAGAATCAATTATCAGGTTTGTCTTCATCAGCGTCAAAAAAGTGTCCATTTTTAGACCAGGTTTTGTGGGAAAAGAAAGAATCATTGGCTTGAACCTGACGTCTTTGGTTGCCACGTTGGTGCACTGAACAACAGCGAAAAAGTCTTTTGGGAATTTGGCTTTATTCTTATATAACACGCGAGCGACATTTTGCTTTTGTTTTGTAAACCAACTTGGCCGTCTAATCACGTGAGTGCAAGACAAGAATAGACCAAATCGGGTAACTTAATGTTGTACCCTGAAACAAAACGGTCAATTCCCAAAGGGTTATGTTATCTTGATATCGTTTCTTGTAAGTTTAGTGCCATTTATGCCATTGCGATGCATGCACTGCACGCCTCAATTAGCAATGGTGCACACTTTTAGTGTTCAGTGAACTTGAACTTGGTTTGAAGTGAATACGACATTGAGTTTGCCGATTTGCTTTATTGTTTAAAAATATACAGTTTTCTCAGGCTGATGGGGACTCGGTCAATTATTTTACTTTTTGGGTGATAGACTCTTGCTTACATTCGAATTAGTCAGCGTGGTTGTAATATATAGAGGAAACGGTTTGAACGCTGCCTATGGTGAAAATTCACTCAAACAATAGAAGAATCAGGTGATGACATGTGTTTTACGCATTACCACACACCACATTATTTTTATCTTTCATGGAAACGGCGCAGATGGTTTCAAGTTTGAATAATTATTCGGAATGTAACTATGCGGAATGAATTACACAAATAAATTAACTGATCTGCATTGCTTAAACATAAGATCGTTTTCATGAACGGCCAGCCCTTATTTGCTGTTTAATGTGTCGTAACAAAGCCGCGTAAGACTTTCCATTTTGTGGTAACTTGTGAGAGTAAGAAGCCCAAGGAAGGGGAATAAATAACATAACCTTAGGAACAAGGCGCATACGTGTCTTATTAGTACTTTGGCGAAGATTCATCATTGGATTTAGAAATACATTGATGAGTGGAGATCTCGCCGGTTGCGCTAGATAACATAACCTCCGGCTGGCCTCCAATGACAACAGCAAGCTTTTGATATTCAGAAAAAACGGTTTGAAGAAGATCGAGAAAAATACCAATAGACTGTTACGCATTCTAATTCATTCTGCATTTATTACAATGTGGTAAAGTATATGATTCCGCAAGTCATGCCAGATGACATTCCTCACACTCGCACAGCATTTCAAAGAGTTGTCTTGTGGCATGACTTTGGGCTTGCAACTCGCTAGGGAATAGACTGTGTGTTACTGACCTATTCCTGCAGGAATTGTGCTTAATTTCACTTACAGTCCTCCTCTGTTAGAATTAAATATTTCAATGGCAGCTATCACTCGTTGATGCAAAATGGTATCACTGGAGAGTTTAAGAAGCTATGACCGCTACGGTAACGACAACGCTACAAAACAATAACACTCATTAGTGAAAAGAGGAAAATCGTGTTGCACGTGCTGCACATTTTCAAATAATTTCTTTTTTAGAACAAAGTAAATATAATGAGCTATCTTATGGTGGCCTTTTAAATTTTTGCAAAATTCGAGACTGAAAAGGCTAGCAGTAACCTTAATGACTGGTCCCGAGGGAAACAGTGAATTTTGTTTCCCTCGAATCTCAATGTTTCTCCGTGGCGCAGCCGCGGGAAACATTGAGATTCTCGGGAAACAAAATTAACTGTTTCCCTCGGGACCAGTCATTAAGTGCTTAATATATTGAAATCGCCAAATTTGAGGTCTTAACGAAAATTTTAGCTGTACAACTGTTAACCATTTATTCTCTATTTTTTCTCTGAAATACGCAAATCATTTTCATGACACCTTACTCACATTGGGTGAGATGGACTAGATAGAAAAATTTTGAAACACTTACGATAGTGGAAAAGACATTTTGATCGACGTACAGCGCCCTCGTAGATCTAAAGTTCCCTAATTATTGGGTTGCCAGTATGGCAATCCCAGTCGGAAAATCAGTAATATTTCTCTGTATTTTTTATTTATTTTATTTATTCTATTTTTTCCCCGTGTCGGTAAAAGTCTTGCCTGTCACTCCCCTGCTAAGTGGTGTCTTTGTGCATAGAGTTTTCTGTGCATATTTTGTTCGGTTTGTTGGGGTAGGGGTAATGCTTAGATTTCTCTGGTGCACACAGGAGAACACTTAATTAACTTGCAATGGCATCGAAAGTCATTGTAACGCGAATGGCGTTTTAGTGCATCTTTAAACACAATATACCCTTATGGACCTCAAGAATGGAAAGTCAATTGGATAAACAAGACAGGCGGTGAAAAATAAATATCTGGAATCGTAAAAGCGACGAGTAATGGACTTCGACAACAACCTTTCGCCCGTCTAGCCGAAATCAAAGTGAGCTGTGTCAAAGTGAAATCAAAGTGAGCTGCTTATGGGTTCAACAAAGACAGAGAAGGAATCGAACATCTTAAGTGGATCTGTGCATGTGATCTCTGTTGTCTGGCTATTTTTATTTATTTGTACTCAACTCTGCACAGTCTTCCGGTAACAATTGCAAATTTCACTAGTTCTTGTTAACCTTCAATGGCGTCGAAAGTTATTGTAACGCTAATGGCGTTTTAGTGGATCTTTAAACAAAATATACCCTCATTGAGCTCAAGAATGGAACCTCAATTGGATGAACAAGACAGGCGGTGAAAATATATATATATGGAATCTTTAAAGCGACGAGTAATAGTCCTCGACAACAATTTCATTTTTTGTCGTTGGATATCAAGTGAGCTTTGTTTCCAATATTTTACTAACTTGGTAATATTATAACACTGAAATCAAATGGGAATTTTTTTATGAATTTAACAAACATTGAAGGAATCGAACGCCTTGAATGGATCACACTGTTTGCTGAAGTCGCATCTAAGTTGTCTGGAAACTTACATTTATTTTGTACTCAACTCTGCAAAGGTAAAAACAAATTGGAAATGGGGCAGTGAACAATTATTTGAATGAAAGCTTGTTGTCTCTTGTGCTTCATTATTTACGGTCAAGGTTCTTTCGAAAAGGGTTTGATGTGAACTGTCAGAAATTTATTTAATTGCGTATGCTTTGTGACACGAATTATGTGTCTTGTTTACACACACGCAATTGAAATAGGCAGGGTTTCTTGCCTATAATTAACAATTATTCCATGAGGGCGCGTTGGATATGAGATGATAGATAGCCAACGAGGCGTGTAGCGCCGAGTTGGCTATAATGATCTCATATCCAACAAGCACGAGTGGAGTAATTGTTTTATTAAAAACACTCCCAAAATATAGAAAACTAGACTACAATAAAAACAAAAAGGTCCAAAAACTCACGCATATGCTTGGCCGTGTTTGTAGATCATGGTATAATGGCTCATAACCCATGATGGCTTAGCCAATCAAAACTCTCGAATTGCATTATCCAATGATCCAGTTTTTAATAATAGCAGATATGTTGTTTATTTCAAAAAAATTTTCGCTGGAAATTTTTTTTTGGGAGATTTCCAGCCTTTGTGAATTTATCGTGTTGTGTAATTTTCGAGCTTAACAAATTTGCATGCGTGGGTTGAAATGTGATACCGGAGGATTCTCTTGGGGTAGTGCGCTGTAAGCAGCTCGTGCATAAGTCACCAAGATAAACAGGTCTGTTGGAAGCGTGCTTGAGTTTCAACAAAATGAGCCCCAAAATCAGCAAAAAATTGTAACGCTGATGAATAATAAAGTAGCTGCTATTTCCAAAACGATGGAATTACCTGGTGATAAATAACCTCGTCTTGGAGAGAAAGTTTTTGACTTTGCAGGAACAATGGCCAACCTCAAGAGTTAAGCGATTGTGATCTTTGTGTTGAATTCGCACATTTCTTGTCAAACCTTATAACGCTTCAAAGAAAAAGAAAACTAACAAAAACAAAAACCCGGTATCTTGTCTATCATTTGACACAGATGCTTCACTGTTTCGCGAGTAAACACGACGCGGTAACTTGATCACGGCGCCAGCTGAATTCGATGTCACTTTCGACTTGTGCATCCAAAAGTAAAATAACAAAATTAAACGTAGCAAAAATCTCCCAAAAATGTTTTTCGCTGATGCTAACTTTTTATATTCGCTGTCCAAAATTAATGTTGTTTTTGTTGCTGTCGGCAAAATATTTTAATATATTCTCGATCGACCGCCGAAACTTCCTTCTGCTCTTCCTAAAAACTGTCTCAATATTCATTTACGTTTGCATCAATATTTGTTTTCCGTAAAGCAAGCTAGCAGAATCTGTGCCTTCCTTAGTTTGCATTTTTGCCTGTTAAAATACAATTTTCAGTCCTATGCTTCTGTTCCAATGGGGTAAACTTTTTAGGTCACCCATCCAGATACTAAACCCACCAGACAAGGCTTGACTTCAGTGAACTTTTGTAATACATAGCTGTCAGACGCTCAGAGTGCATGCTTTGCCCGTTGTGATGGAACTTGAAAATGATCAACATGTCAGCCTAGAATTCCCTTTTATTTTCTTCAATCTTTCTGGGTTTAGTATTTTGCTAGAAACCTTCTTCTCAGGTGGGGGGGTATTAACCTAAGACTTCTATCATGGCACTACAATGATATACAAAGCCAAAACAATATCGTGTACTACTAGAGCTACATATTACGCAAAGACAACTTGAAACTGCTGGAAGACAAAACGCAGCTCACTTGACAATATGGAATAAAGCGTGTGTTACTGCACCACCACACGTACGCAATGCGTGCCTCTTTTTTTCTAAAGATGACAGCATTTTTTTTGTTTCTGACAAATGATTAATAGGCTGGTAGCTCAAGATCTGTTTCGTCGTATCAACGTGTGAGCCAAAGGGCCTCTGCTGGCACGACTTCTGGGTGAGCCCTTAAATGGTCTTAATGACCCACGACTTCAAAAAATTGCTTGAAACGCTGCAGTTCAGTACCACCCAACTCAGTCCCTTCTGTTTTTGAGTAACACGTACCACAGGCAACCAAGTGTACGCTCATGGAACGTATAGTTTATTAAAGAATTGTGTTCGTGACCGGAAACGAGTTTTTGTGTTTTCGTTACACGCAATGCAATGTCCGGCTACGTATAACTCGGTAACACATCTTACTGGGCTAATATCTCCCGGTATTGCCGGTTTAAAAGAAAAGTTGAAATGTTTTAAAAATACCATCGTAAAAACTTGTAAAGCATCTGTTTACTGGTTTTGATTGGAGTCAACGCCTCTAACAACAGTTTTAAAAGTGAACAGTTATTCTACGATCGCACTTATCAAAATGATTGGGTGACAGAATGTGGACTTTGCACTTTAAACTTCGGACTACGGAATTGAACTGGATATTGACCAATATATTGTAACATTTAAAAATAATCTCAGAAATACTGTGAACTTAAAGGAAGTCGGCTAGAAATCCTTCGAACAAAGTGTAGGCTACCAGTAGTCTCTTCTTATTCCGTGGTGGCAGCTTTAAAACTTGCGTTGAGGTGGAGACTCAGCGTTCGACTTGCTGCTTATAAGAGATAAAAAGAAATGAACGCTAGTTGACCATATTTAAATGGCCAGGACGGATGGCTTTCAATCGCAGAAGTAAATCATAATGCGTCAACGCACAAAACTGGTGTTTGTCGCAAATGTTGGTCATAAATGGTGAGAGAGTTTTGACTCTCTTAGCTTTACCGTTGTTTGCTCAGTGACCAAGCGTCTGAATGGCTGCGAGGCTGCCGGTGACATTTTATTGATACAGACCACACTTCCTTTGTCAGATAAATTGTGTTGTTGTTATTCAGACGAGTCTACAATAACATTAGAAAAGCAAAAAGGTTTGTTGTATCAAAACAGCGTAACCGGCAGCCTCGCTTCCATTCTTAGTCCAGGTAACTTAGTTACAACTGTAAAATGCTGTATTCTCCGATCATAATAAAATTTTTCTTTTCACTCTTTTGTAACTTTATTTCATAGTAAGTGGCAGATTAGCCAAGACTTATTCTATTTGATAGAAGCTATAAAAGCTATGTTGCTATGTAGCTATAGAAGCTGCATAAATTTCACTCCACTACGTTTTGAACGCTTTGCAGTAACAACCCTGCCCTAGGTACCAGAGGAGTGTTTTCCAAGGTTCGAGAGAACGCTACTCAGGTCAAAGGTAACGACTAAGAACTCAATTGTCTTCGTCTTGCGTAGCGTTGTCTAGGACCATGGAAAACATTCTTCTGGCATCCACGGTATAACAGTTCTCTACTCGATGCCCTGAGTTACATTACAATACACTATACTTCAATAAACTCTAGAACGTTTTGGTAGATGCATTTACAGTAAACGACATCTCAGTACACGGCACGACTAAGATGAAATTTTCGCGAAGAAGCAAATGCGTGTAAAAAAGCTTTTTTAGTAAAAAGAAACAACAATTTTTAAATGGCAAGACAAATGTATAGAACCTTTATAAGCCACACATCCACATCTCTTACTGATATCTGAAAATTTATTATTACACTGATTCAGTATAAACGTAGATTTGTTTCATTCGTTATATACTGAGTCCATGGTTTTGTTCAGTCGTCTAAATTATCAATCTACGGACTTGAATATATTGAATTTTGCCTAAATTTAAAGTGTTTTTGCCCATATTTTGCTTTCGTTTGCAATCCCACACTGTCTGGTCAATGTTAGACCCTTTTTGTGGACGATGGATGATGTACTGGGACCATTTAATATAACACCATGACGAATCCACGACTTAGACTTAACCATTATTCAGCAATGATTACATATATATACTAATATGTTTGGTAAATAATCGGCACGTTTACCAGTCAGGTGATCTGTAAGTGGTTAAGTGGATAAAAGCAGCAGGGGCACCCAACGTCAATTTTCGGAAAATATCTGTTCGGATCACGATTTGAGATCTAGAATTTTCGGAACATTTTTTTAAAATTTCTTGCTAGCCTGCCTCTCCTAGGATTATCGAACATCTGAAAAATGGTATAATTACCAATTTTTAACGGATTTTTACCCTAACAAAGGTCACCTACAATTTTCGGGACCTTTTTTCTGGTTGAAATTTTCGAAAAGGTAAGTTTTGCTCCCTATAATTTTCGGATCACTAGACTTTCAGCTAGGAAATCCGAACAGATGAAAAATTTCTGGGGGATAAAAAAATGCCTATATCTACCATTTAAATACTAAAATACGTTTAACAATGCTATGTTTAAGTGGTTTTGAACTATATTCTCGTTGGGTGCCCCTGAAACAGTTCCTTCGAAGTGAGTGCTCCGGGCTCAAGTCCTCTCCACAGACTGCTTTTATTTTTTTTGTCCTTTATCTGCCACCACAAGTCCTGGGACAGAGTGATCTAAATGAAAGATAATACTTCATTTGGAGCAAACTGACAATCAAGGATAATCCTTCATTTGAAGAACAGATTGTGTTGGAATGGAAAGGGGCATGCCTTGCATCCTCCTCGGCATTCGTCTCAGTTCCCCTTCGCGGGCCTGTCTCTTGGGTGCTTTCTAAATTCTCCACAGATTAAATTACTCTTCAGGGCCCGGTTGTTCAAAAGCCGATTAGCGCTAATCCTAGATTAAAAACTAACCAAGGAGTTTGTTTCTCTACTCCCAAGTGTTGTTCAACGCTGATATTCGGCAAAACTTTACATTAAAAGAAGTCAATCTTGAGAAACAAAAATAAGCAAACGAAACTTTTACCAAAAAGTTGAAAACGTGAAACAAAAGTTTACGCTAATCCTGGATTAAGTTAATCGGCTTTCGAACGACCGGGCTCAGAAGGTAAAGGAAAATTATCGTTATTCAAACATCAACGATGCACATAGGTGGCGAAAACCTTGCAAAAACGTGCATTTCAACAAATGTCGACCCTGCCAAAAATATCAAATAAATGACTATAAACACACAGCCAACTTTTCGGTTCAAAACCCACTTGTTTAAAAATAGAACAAAAAAGGCAATGGCAACGGACCCCAAGATGAAGAAACACGACATAAAAAGTCCACGACTGCTCACAACAATCGGTTCATGATGACCCCAGAGTGTTGTCTTAATAAACCATGGTACACCGAGGCAAAGAAGGATGTCAAACGTGTTACTGCCGACTGTGTTTGATACAGCCATGTCGCCGTCACCTGAAAAATAACAAAAGGAAGCGTTTCACTAAACGATGCAAAATAAAAACTTTAGCCCACTGCAAACTCCTTCCCAGGGCTATTCTCCCAGGTTCTTTCGAACCTTCAGATATATTTTGGGAATCTTTTCTCTCCTCCCTAAAAACGCTCGGACAGTCGAGCGGACGGCTTAATTGTTGCTTTCAGGCCGAGGAAAGGTTTTTAATGTTAAATATGGCGCCTTTTACGGACAGACAGTTGAGCCGTCATTTAGGCCGTCACGCAATGCGTCCAGGGAATGTTTCGTGACGCTCCAAATGACATCCATGCGAAACTGCTGCTTTTGATGCGGCGTCTTATTCTAGTTCTTCAAACAACGTCATGGTGACTATTCTTTACCCCTGAACAAAGAAATGACTACTATACTGTTTCCCTCAACTATTTCTTCTAGAGTTGAGCTCCATTTTTTATGCTTGCGCCTTCTTTGATTTCAGCAGAATCACGGCGTCTGATCGCGAGATACGAAACCAGCAATATGATGAAGTGGAATAGAAAACTAGCCTACCTTTCCGAGCGATGAACAGGCTCGATGAGCAATCTGGTATACTGCTTCCAAAAGCGACGAGTGTGAGACCCATGATTGCATCCGGGATCCCGAACGTGTATCCAATAATTGTAACCATCCAAACGAGGGTGTATGATGAGACTCCGATCCAGAAAATGCAAGCTATAAAAGTGACAGCCACCCACTTGTGGCAGGATTCCTTCTTCACATCCGGAATGGTGAAATAGTACGCTATGTTGATTGGGAGGCCAATGAACCAGCATAATCTGGCCGCCAGTCCCTCCGGGGTGTTGAACG
The DNA here is from genome assembly GCF_036669925.1 of Montipora capricornis. Lineage (NCBI taxonomy): Eukaryota > Metazoa > Cnidaria > Anthozoa > Scleractinia > Acroporidae > Montipora > Montipora capricornis. The sequence continues at coordinate 15,190,007 of NC_090887.1, read as the reverse complement.
GCGTCCCTAGCGTGAAATCTGGGACCGGGCGGTGCTTTAAATGGTCACCACCACTGCCTGAGTAGAAAAAGTAACTTACTATCACTTTCAGGCGTGGCTTGCTTTCTCTCAATTTAACGCTCACAGTATCGCAAAAGCTATTCAACTCACGTGATAGAGCGGTTTTCAAATGAACGTCGTAAAACCAAAACCAAAGTAATTACTTTGGCCAGTCAAAAAGGACGGAGACAATCCAGTAAACCAATCAAAATTCAAAGTTATTACACGTAGCCGACACAAAGCGCGGGAAAATCTGCAGGCGCGAGCCACGATTGGTTTTGGTTTCACTTCTGATTGGTTGAAACATTGGCGCGAGAATTTTAAACCAATCACTGAGTGAAGTAATGCAAAACCAAAGTAATTCACTAATTACTTTCGACACTCAATTGAAAGCCACTCTAAATGTCCGCTCACTTATGCACCCGAGCAAAGTATTCTACATAACTAAACATAATTTCTAATCATCCAGTAGAGAATTAAATCTTTTACTGGGACCGGGTGCTGAGGTGCTTTCCTAGTCGCCTGTCACGTGATCTGTCCAGGTCACGTGACCTCCAGCATTAGCTGATGAAGGCCGTGGTTTATGGCCGAAACGTTCTATGTTTCAATACACTATATATATATTTCCAGTAAAAGATTTAATTCTTTAACAAAGTATTTTACAGCTCCGGGAGACTATAAGTCAAATCCGATTAGATCAACTTTTGTGAGGAGACCAAAACGGGAATACCCGGAGAAAAACCTGTCGGGACAGACAAGAGAACCCACAAACGCAACCTTAAAGGCCCGAGCAAATGTTGTCAACATTTGCTTCAATATTTGTTCGATTTTGTTGAATGACGTTTAAACGCTTCAGTTCAACACATCATGAACATTTGATTCAACACAGCTTCACGAGAGGCCTGGTATTTAGTCCCGAGCTTAAGCCGCGTTGTTACTATGGATACGGACTTGTTACTATGAATACAGACATGAATATGTCATTAAGAGACCGCGCATACCCAACAATAGGGAACTTAAGCAACGACGACGGTGACGGCACCGAGAACGTCATCTCAAAATATAAATTCGCGTCATTGTTATCACTTCGTAAACATGTCAACCCTTTTAATATGACAAGGGTGTGGTAGTTCCGTAAAAACGACATTGGTCGGAACGGCGCTTAATTTAGGGGAGAAAATGAAACTCTATCGTCAAGTGCTGACGTTCTCCTTAAAACCTCAAATTTGACTATTTCACGTTTTTGTTTTGCTGACGACGGCAAAGAAATGGACAAAAGTGAAAAACGCACGTGCAGGGCGTGCAAAGCTACTGTTTTTTCCCACTAAATATGCAAATTTGTGACGTTCTCGTTGCCGTCGCCGTTGTCGTTGCTTAAGTTCCCTAATAAGGAGCTTAAGCAACGACAACGGCGACGGCAACGAGAACGTCATCTCAAAATATAAATTCGCGTTGTTGTAATCGCTTCGTTACTATTTCAACTTTTTTAATATGACAGGGGTGTGGTAGTTCCTCAAAAATGACGCTGGTAGGAACGGCGCTCAATTTAGGGCAGAAAATGAAAATTTATCCTCAAGTAATGACGTTGTCCATAAAACCTCAAATTTGGCTGTTTCACGTTGTAGTTTTGCTGACGACGGCAAAGAATTGGACAAAAGTGAAAAACACTCGTGCAGGGCGTGCAAAGCTATTGTTTTTGCCTACCAAATATGCAAATTTGTGACGCTCTCGTTGCCGTCGCCGTTGTCGTTGCTTAAGCTCCCTAATCTCCTTATTATCATTGGTTAAAAGAAGAAACAAATCGTGCTGCACGTGTGGCACGCATTTTAGGAAGTATTTCTGCCGAACTCTGCACGACAACGCCGTGAAATCACCAAATTTGAAGTTTTGACGACTATGTGAGAATACTAATGTGAACCTTTCCTTCGCTATTTTTACCCTGAAACCGCTCGCACCAATTTGTTTTTGAGATACTTCGCCCACACTGCGCGATTTGAACGAGATAGAATACATGTAATCGTGAAGGACATAAAGTATACGATACAGCAAAGTTCTATTTTGAGGTGAAGTTTTCGTTCATGTCGCCCAAGTAGATCAAAGGCCCTTTTAATGAAAGGCGAGTGCTCTCAACTCCAGTCTGCTATCTCTGCTTCCAATTCAGAAGTCATAGACCGAGATCAGTACATGTATAAAACTTACTCATAAGTGGTTTCGCCTCGCCATCATCTTCTTCTTTCT
>NC_090887.1:15167730-15182730 GCF_036669925.1 Montipora capricornis | reverse complement strand
GCAGTTTACACTGATTGTGCCTACACTGGATGTCACAGATTTGCGGTCGTTCTTTGAGGTGAGTAATGTCTTCCTCGTGCATGTTTCAAATATGAAATCACAGCTTAGTGAATTTATTGAGAAGAAGGGATCACTTCCGGCATCATGACGTAAACACCGAACAAGCCACTCTAATCTCCTTCTTGTAGATGTTTGCTAACACAGTAATTCTGAACTAACAATTGGTACATAAGAAAATGATATAATCTCATTATGCGCACCTTACACAAACTTCTGGTTGATACACATAAAAGTGTTGTGGTCAAGAGGTCACTGAGTTTCATGTGGTGTCGCAGGGTTTCGTTGATCCCAACTAGAATTCACCTCTACCATACTTTATAAAAAGCCAATTAGTTGTTTCCTGCCAGTTGGGGTGCTTAGCCATGTTTTGTTTGGTATGAAACTTTTTTTGCTCTTTTCGCCGTAGCAAAGCGCATTTGAGCATATCCATGCGGAAAATGTGGTAGACAAAAATGATACACGGTTCTTTAATATTACGGTTTCATCAAATTTAAACTACCTTATAACAATGAATCATTTTTCCTCTTCCATAGGCCCAATACTACGTCGACTCCAAACAGCGCTGTAGATCTTATATTGATGTTAGTGCACCAATTGATTACATATATCCAAAGAACTGTAGTGAGAAGGCAAGCAAGAATATTCGTCCGTAGTTCTACAAGGTGAGCAGCCTGAGTAATGTATTCTGCCCATTTCCTGTATAATGCTAATTTTTTACCACAGTATCTGTTTCATATTTTGTACTGACAATCTAGTTCTCATTCTTGTATCTACGACTGCATCAAATGGCAGCATGTAAGCTATTTCTAAGTCAGTTGATCGTTTTGAACTCAGTATGAATTAGCAGTTTTGGATCGTAATCGTAAATTAGAAGACACATTGCTTCCGGCAAGAATTCACGTCGAAATTTGCATGTTCTTGGAGATCGAAATACTGTTCCCTGTTGTGGGTCCCAATCCTTAAAGAACCCATTTTATAGTAATCGTATCTAAGTATTGTAATTATAAACTCAAAAATCTCGTTTAAGGTCGCTCAAACCGGTTTCAACAATTTGGAGGGATGTCTTATTTGTAGGATTAAGCCTACAACACTGTTTCACTTGACGGTAATGTTATGGTACCAAATGAAACGACAATAATTTCTTAACAAGATGGACATATTAATGTGACGTGATAAATTACCATGGAAACAAAAGAACCATCTAAAGTGCCCTATATATTGTGTCCGATCGTGAAGGTAGCTATGAAGTTGCTCCAGAGAAATTTTTCAACTTTGCAGAGAGTTTTATCTTTGCGCGATAATCACTCTCCAGCGATATAGGGTGTTTTTGGATGCCTTTTTTGTTGCCGTGGTAACCTATTACGTCACATTGATGAGTGCAGCTATTGGTGTTTTGTATGGTACCGTAAAATTTTCGTGAAGTGAAGCAGTTGGGTAGATTCAATCCTTCCCAACAGTACAGTTTTTTGGAAGTGTGAAAACTGGTTTGAGCCTGTTTAAGAGGTTAAGCGACTCTATACCCCAATGGGGGCCATAAGGATTTATGATGATGATGATGATGAAGAGGTTAAGAAAAGGTGAATAGGGTCGCATATTTATTCTGAGTTTATCAATTTTGTCCGAGTCCGTCAGTAAATCGCCAACTCTAATTATAAAAACACCAATTTGCCATTCACGATTCCAAAAATATTTCTTCGATATTTCTGCATGCTAAGGATTTTCTTATCAAGCTACAGAATATTCGTAAAACAATCCAAACACTCCGCGCAACATTTAGTAAGTAGATTTTTCTTAAGTTAAAATTACAGAAGTTTGTCAGCCCGACTGAAGTGTCTTCCAACATGTTGAAACTATTAATTTCTATCGTTTGCTAACTGGTAAGGTAAAGGTAAAGTCTGCTACGAGCCTCCGGTTACTGTACCATGAAGCGACTAGGAGTATTTCAACTCCCCCCTGGATGGGATGCTAATCCATCGCATGGTTACCCCCGGCATTTTCGCCGGTACCCATTTATACACCTGGGTGCCCAAGAACACAACACAATGTCCCAGACCAGGACCCGAACACGGACTACTCGATCCGGAGTCGAGCGCACTAACCATGAGGCCACCGCGCCTCCCTGTTTGCTAACTGGAGTCGTCCAATTAATTGCATATGACATGTCGCGATCTGACGTGGCAACGCGAGAGCGAGGGCCTCATCTCGCGAGGGTTTCCAGTACACACGCGCTTGGTTGCACTTTTTTTTGGGGTCTCTGTCCCATAAAGGCTATATTTTATCTCTAAAAACACTTTGGTGTTTCATTAATTTCCCTCTTACTTATTTTGATGAATGAAAAAGGATTGGCTGGACTATCGAAACGCCTGAAACACTGGGTCTTCGGATTAAAACATGGCAAGCTTCATTCAAATTTCTCCAAACCAGAGTAGCGATCAAAAAATGTCCTAACATGTTGGTTACTAAAATGAGATCTTTTTGGGTATGTCTACACTATATCTGATATCTAATTAAAGAAAAAGCATATTGGATAGGGCTTTTGTTAACGCATAGTAACGTTTTTGGCGCAGTTTCTGCGACGGAAGGATTCTGCGCCGCTTCAACTTTTAAACTACTTTTGTAAGCCAGGAAAAAGTCATCGACACGGATGAAACTCTTTTTTCACTGTGTCTTTAAAAAATTCCGTTTCAAACATCAAAGCGTTCAAATTTATTCTCTTCTAGAGAGCACGTTAAGTCTCTGCGACGGAAGGATTCTGCGCCGCTTCAACTTGAAATGAATCATCGTGTATTGGATAGCTTTCTGCGCAAACTTTAAACTCATTTTGTAAGCCAGGCAAAAGTCGTCGACACTTAGCGAGTAATGAAACTCTTTTCCCACTGTGTCTTCCGTTTCAAACATCAAAACTTTCAAATTTATTCTCTTCTAGAGAGCATGTTAAAGCGCATCTTTCCAGAGAAAGCAATCATAGTTTCTTCTCCCGTAAGAGGAGAATGAAATGAAATTCGCTTATGCATTATATTTATTCATTTATTTTTGGTTTAGGTCCTTTTTGCCATTGTGGCATTGCTTTATTATCACTAATTCGTGATGTCCTTGCACCCTTATCGTGACGAGGAGTTAAATCACTTCAAGTGTTTGTCTCTGGTTTTAAATGAATTCCCAAAGGCCTTACGTCAGACTTTTAAGACGATGTGGGACACCACCATTGGGCATCGCCCTGGATACCAGCTTTGGGATGACTCCACTGCTGTGAGAAATCTCTTTGTTTCTACAGAGGGAGGGATAACTAAAGTTCCTACCAACCAGTCGTACAATGAATGGGATTGCACTGCCTTATTCCAGGCTACTATCTATGCAAAATCCTTCAGCATGCGTTACAGAAAACTTAGTGATTTGTATGTGAAGCCCCGAGCTATTCCTCATGGAAGTTTCCATGGATCTGTGTTGAGCCCAGTAGGTGATAATGCCGAAACCTTTGCACTAGCCATTGATCAGCTTCGGCGTTTGAGGAATACGGTTTGTCATTCCTCTCGCTTGGAGATGGACAAAGACAACATTTGACCACAACATTCAGTATGCTAAAGAAGCGTTCAAGACTCTGGGAATTTCAACTGCATCGATTGATGCCTTTGGAACTTTGACTGCATCTGACTTTCCAATAGCAGAAGTCCGTAAGTTGGAACAACAGGTAAGGGAAGAGAAGCAAGCACACATAAAATGTTTAGAGAGCAGAAATGCAGATATGGAAAAGATTGAGGAGTCCTTAGCAGCCATAGAACAGAAAGTGGAAAGCCTCACTGCCAGCAAAGAAGAGGTCGCTATGCTAGAGCAAAGGGTTGTGGAGCATATGTGTTCAGCTGAGGAGGGCTGGAGGATGCAACAGGAAGATATAAGTGCGTTAGGAAAGGAGATCCACGAGCTAAAAAAGAAAGAAGAGGAACGAGATACAGAAACAGAAAATACAGGTAAAAAGAAGGACTTAACTGTTTTCAAGCCTCTTTCTAAAAAGCAGGATATAGCAATAGGCGTAATAAACAACTTACTGTTTCTCAATAAAAAGATGTCAACAAGACGGACAGATCTTCCGTGCATCAATAAAAACCATATCTCGCGTCGTTAAAGAAAAAGACACACAAGTCACATAAAAATAAACGAGACTGTTACATTACCGCTCGAAACTGCTTGTGCACTTGCCGCGCGGTTCTTGTAGGTTTCTTTTCCACTACAAAAGGCATTCTTAAGTTTTTGAAAGTGTCACAACTGTAACATTTGTAAGACTGCGTGACTCTTTGGAAAGTGATTGGATCGAAAAGTGAAGTCAACATACAGGTTTTCAAGTGGGTAGTTTTAAATCCTTTCGTTCGTTCACAAGGACACTCTGTTTTCTAAGCGTTGTAATTTAAACATTTCCGAGCGGTACAGTAGTTGAAACCAAAGAGAGAAACGATCCTCGCACTTTTCTAGACAATTTAAGCAATTGTGTCAAAATTCAGGTGCTTCCAATGGTGCAATGCTCTACCAACTGAACTATGCCAAGCTACACAGCTGGAAGCGGGTAGATTTGTTGGGCTCATGTGTTTCCGTGAAAGGATTCAATGAAGGAAACGTAGATATTACATTGAAGTGCGGGCTATTTAACGGTTATATCGCGAAAGCGAGCGCGATATCGCCTAATACTTAGACCGACGAGGCCGAAGGCCGAGTCGGCTAAAATTAGGCGATATCACGCAAGCTTGCGCGCTATAACTGTATTATAATTCAACACGTTGATAACAAGTGAAAGATTCCGAACTTGTAACATTTGTGAAGCGGCGCCGGTCCGTCATTTTCACATTCTCTTGCGAAATCTGCATCTATCCATCTCCGAATAGACGTCATGTAGGCCTGCATCTATCAGTGTATCAGTGTATCAATGTGTTGATTTATTAAGACTAATATCTTCATTTCTTTAGTTATTAAATTTGTTCTACAGCTAACCAAATCAAAGCCATAGGCCAATTTCTGAGATGACGTCACAAACAATTTTTCTTTAATTTATGCGGTGAAGAGGAGTTTCTGCAGTGACGTCATCTCAGGAACGTGGCCAATACTGCATAGGGTCTGTCTTGGTTTAAATGACTGCAAATACATTTTGCTATCTCTACAATGCAATGGAAAGGAAACGGGAAATATGTCTGTTGAATTATAATTTCAGTTATGTTCACAAAGTTAAAGATGATATTTGTTCTTACTTCTTAAAAACCTTCTCTACAGTTTACAAAGTCTCAACGAGACAAAGGATATCCAAAAAATAATAACAAGTAAGCAATGTCTACTTTGTATTTTACTTTGCATTACAAAGACATCAAGCCAACAGTGCCAAGATTTCGTCTTCCTTCAATGGTTCCAAACTTCACTGGCCGACAGAGTGAATGCCAAGAGATCGTGGATCTCGTGAGTTCCGAATATACCCGAATCGTGACTATCTGGGGCTCACCCGGATTCGGAAAAACATCGGTGGCAATAGCAGTGGGGCACCAACTGCAGTCTCGAGGCTTTCCTGTTTGTTTTCTTTCGTCACGAGGACTCCAGACAAAGGCAGATCTGACATCGAAGCTTTTCAGCCTCGCAAGACAACTCACCACGAGTCAGAGATCAGTACCTCAGCCTCTGTCGTTAGAAGATGAGTTAATCGAGACCCTCGGTAACATTTCAGATTCCCTCGTATTTATTCTTGATAATGTAGATGATCTACTAGAGAGTGGAATTCCAAAAGTAAAAGAAGGCGTCCTGCAACTATTTGAAGAAATTCTCATGCAAAATGAGAAGATAACTCTGGTGGTGACCACACGAGAATCATTTGAGTTTATGAACTTGAATTTCCAAGGTCACAAATCAATAAGAATAAGGCCACTGGATGATACCTCATCTCATGCTATAGTTCATGAATTGGTGCCAAATGCTAGTCCCGATGACTGCGCAAGAATTGCCCAAATATGTGGGTGTGTGCCTCTTGCAATGATGTTAATGTGCTCTCTAGTTTGTGAAGATGATGTTCAAACAAGTCAGTGTTTGAACGAAATCACTGAGTCCGCAACAGAAAGTATCGTCGATATCTTAGACAATCCAGATTATCCAGCTAATCAACGAATAAAGTTGCTGTATGAAAAGTCTTTCCTCCGACTTTCTCCCGCAGAAAAAGAAGCATTTGTGTCTTTGTCTGTTCTTCCGGGATGTTTTACCACGGATCTCGCCTCAGCTGTATTGAATGTTACGGGAGTGATTGAGACCAAGAAAATGTTGCAGCGACTCCGAAGAAAATCTCTTCTCGGTTCAAACTCCCACTCTGGAAAATTTGCAATGCATAAGCTCCTTCAGTCATTTGCTAAAGAAGCAGGCGAACAGCGTATGGAAGAAATAGTAGCAATTGCAAAGTGCCGTTTCCATGCGTATTTCATTTCTCGTTTCGACAAATTGAACGATGAATTTCTAGATTGTCATTCCATGGATGCATTCGTTGCATTCTATGAGGAAAAACAGCTTTTTATAGAAAGCCTAGTAGACGGTTGCACAGATCCCAGGATAGCCGAGAATGTTTTCAAAGTTTTGATAAAAGCAGAAATGTTTCTGGACTCGCTGTTTTGGTGTTCCACAGAATCTTATAATTTTGATAATATCTACGATTCGGCCTTAAAGGCAGCCAGTGCTCTGGGAAATATACATTACCACAGGCATTTACTAGTTTCTAAAGCTTTTGCTGAAATTACTTGGGGAGCAGAAGGAAATGCAATGCAACTTCTCAAGAAGGCATATGAAATGGAGTCGACATCTTGTTCAGGTGCTGATGATGAAAGGAGTAAATACTTGTGTTACTTTGGCATCTGTCAGCTTGTTATTGGCAAAGTTAAGAGCGGGATACAGTGCCTGCTAGAGGCTCTTTCTTTAATGCATGAAGGTGGAGTGCAGAAAATTCTGAAGCTCGTTGTTTACCAAGTCATTGCTGTCTATTATCAGTTCTTAAACGACCCATCTACCTCGACTTACTACTATAACAAAGCACGCAAAGAATGCAATTCCGCGGCAGACGAGCAACTCATTGTTATTCCACCTCTTGGATGCAAAGGAAAAGAACCAAAAAATTGCAAAAAGCTTCAAACAAACACTTTTGACTCGGGTAATTATTGGCCATTGCAATTGCTAGTTATATTTCACATCCGGAAAGCTGCAAAAAACTTCTTTGACACTGACACCCAGCAATTTGTAATCAACCCTGCCCTTCGAATATTAAATGATCTCCAGATAAATTCCAAAACCCCTTTTTATTTGTTTCATTTTTGCGGTAATGTTATGGCACTTCTGGGGTCAACATTCACAGAAGAGGGAATTCTTGGCGGATCAGGTTTCGAAGAATCAGTCGCACGTCACCAAGCAACACTCGAGCAATTCAAATATAGCTCTTCAGGCCCAGAGGGGAAAGTTGATTCAACCGTGACCTTTCGTTCTCAAGAATGCAACCAGCCTCTCGCAAAGTTCTACCAAGACTTCGGTGAATTGCACCAAAGCAAAAAGAACTACTCAAAGGCTCTATATTTCAAAACGTGCGCTCTTAATATCATATTCAGAACAAATAGACAGGAAGAAAATCCATTCTTGGCCCATAGCTACTGTTCACTCGGGGAGACACAGCATTCGTTAGGTGATTTTACCTCTGCTCTCCAATCTGCCAAACGGGCATTGCAAGTGCGAATAAATCTATTCGGAGAAGATCATGCAAGCACAGCTGATAGTTACCATTTACTTGGGATGATACAGAATTCGTTAGGTGATTTTACCTCTGCTCTCCAGTCTACCAAACGGGCATTGCAAGTGCGAATGAAAGTGTTCGGAGAAGATCATGCAAGCACAGCTAACAGTTATCATTCAATCGGGGTGACACAGCATTCCTTAGGTGATTTAAGTTCTGCTTTACAGTCAAAGCAACGGTCTTTAGACATACGGACAAAAGTGCTTGGAGAAGATCATGGAAGCACAGGCAATAGTTACCATTCACTCGGGGTGACACAGCATTTGCTTGGTGATTTTACCTCTGCTCTCCAGTCTGCCAAACGGGCATTGCAAGTGCGCATAAAAGTGTTCGGAGAAGATCATGCAAGCACAGCTGATAGTTACCATTCACTTGGGGTGACCCAGCATTCGTTAGGTGATTTTACCTCTGCTGTACAGTCAAAGCAGCGGTCGTTAGACATACGGATAAAAGTGTTAGGTAAAGATCATGAGAGCACAGCTGATAGTTACCATTCACTCGGGGTGACACACTATTCGTTAGGTGATTTTACCTCTGCTCTCCAGTCTGCCAAATGGGCATTGCAAGTGCGAATAAAAGTGTTCGGAGAAGATCATGCGAGCACAGCTAACAGTTATCATTCAATCGGGGTGACACAGCATTCCTTAGGTGATTTAAGTTCTGCTTTACAGTCAAAGCAACGGTCTTTAGACATACGGACAAAAGTGCTTGGAGAAGATCATGGAAGCACAGGCAATAGTTACCATTCACTCGGGGTGACACAGCATTTGCTTGGTGATTTTACCTCTGCTCTCCAGTCTGCCAAACGGGCATTGCAAGTGCGCATAAAAGTGTTCGGAGAAGATCATGCAAGCACAGCTGATAGTTACCATATACTCGGGGTGACACAGAATTCGTTAGGTGATTTTACCTCTGCTCTCCAGTCTACCAAACGGGCATTGCAAGTGCGAATGAAAGTGTTCGGAGAAGATCATGCAAGCACAGCTAACAGTTATCATTCAATCGGGGTGACACAGCATTCCTTAGGTGATTTAAGTTCTGCTTTACAGTCAAAGCAACGGTCTTTAGACATACGGACAAAAGTGCTTGGAGAAGATCATGCAAGCACAGCTAACAGTTATCATTCACTCGGGGTGACACAGCATTTGCTTGGTGATTTTACCTCTGCTCTCCAGTCTGCCAAACGGGCATTGCAAGTGCGCATAAAAGTGTTCGGAGAAGATCATGCAAGCACAGCTGATAGTTACCATATACTCGGGGTGACACAGAATTCGTTAGGTGATTTTACCTCTGCTCTACAGTCAAAGCAACGGTCGTTGGATATACGGATAAAAGTGTTAGGTGAAGATCATGAGAGCACAGCTGATAGTTACCATTCACTCGGGGTGACACACTATTCGTTAGGTGATTTTACCTCTGCTCTCCAGTCTGCCAAACGGGCATTGCAAGTGCGAAAAAAAGTGTTCGGAGAAGATCATGCAAGCACAGCAGATAGTTACAATTCACTCGGGGTGACACAACATTCGTTAGGTGATTTTACCTCTGCTCTCCAGTCTGCCAAACGGGCATTGGAAGTGCGAATAAAAGTTTTCGGAGAAGTTCATGCAAGCACAGCTAACAGTTATCATTCACTCGGGGTGACACAGCATTCGTTGGGCGATTTTACCTCTGCCCTACAGTCAAAGCATCGGGCGTTAGATCTACGGATAAAACTGTTCGGAGAATATCATGCAAGCACAGCGGATAGTTACGATTCACTTGGGGTGACACAGCATTCGTTAGGTGATTTTACCTCTGCTCTGCAGTCTCAGCAACGGGCATTAGATGTAAGGATAAACGTGTTCGGAGAAGATCATGCAAGCACAGCCGATAGTTACAATTCAATCGGGGTGACACAGCATTCGTTAGGTGATTTTAACTCTGCTCTACAGTCAAAGCAGCGGTCGTTAGATATACGGATAAAAGTGTTCGGAGAAGATCATGCAAGCACAGCTAACAGTTATCATTCAATCGGGGTGACACAGCATTCCTTAGGTGATTTAAGCTCTGCTTTACAGTCAAAGCAACGGTCGTTAGACATACGGACAAAAGTGCTTGGAGAAGATCATGGAAGCACAGGCAATAGTTACCATTCACTCGGGGTGACACAGCATTTGCTTGGTGATTTTACCTCTGCTCTCCAGTCTGCCAAACGGGCATTACAAGTGCGAATTAAAGTTTTCGGAGAAGATCATGCAAGCACAGCTAACAGTTATCATTCACTCGGGGTGACACAGCATTCGTTAGGTGACTTTACCTCTGCTCTACAGTCAAAGCAGCGGTCGTTAGATATACGGATAAAAGTGTTCGGAGAAGATCATGCAAGCACAGCTAACAGTTATCATTCAATCGGGGTGACACAGCATTCCTTAGGTGATTTAAGCTCTGCTTTACAGTCAAAGCAAAGGTCGTTAGACATACGGATGAAAGTGTTATAGGAGAAGATCATGCAAGCACGGCTGATAGGTACCATTCACTCGGGGTGACACAGCATTCGTTAGGTGATTTTAACTCTGCTCTACAGTCAAAGCATCGGGCGTTAGATGTACGCATAAAACTGTTCGGAGAAGATCATGCAAGCACAGCTGATAGTTACGATTCACTCGGTGTGACACAGCATTCGTTAGGTGGTTTTACCTCTGCTCTACAGTCTGACCTGCGGGCATTAGATGTGCGGATAAACGTGTTCGAAGAAGGTCATCCAACCATAGCTGATAGTTATCACTTACTCGGGGTGACATAGCATTCGTTAGGTGATTTTACCTCAGCTCTCCAGTCTGCCAAACGGGCTTTGCAAGTGCGAATAAACGTGTTCGGAGAAGATCATGCCAGCACAGCCGCTAGTTACGATTTACTTGGGGTCACACAGCATTCGACAGGTGATTTTACTTCTGCTCTCCAGTCTGCCAAACAGGCATTGCAAGTGCGAATAAAAGTGTTTGGAGAAGATCATGCAAGCACAGCCGATAGTTACGATTTACTTGGGGTCACACAGCATTCGACAGGTGATTTTACTTCTGCTCTCCAGTCTGCCAAACAGGCATTGCAAGTGCGAATAAAAGTGTTTGGAGAAGATCATGCAAGCACAGCCGATAGTTACATTTCAATCGGGGTGACACAGCATTTGTTAGGTGATTTTACCTCTGCTCTCCAGTCTGACCTGCGGGCATTAGATGTGCGGATAAACGTGTTCGAAGAAGATCATCCAACATAGCTGATAGTTATCACTTACTCGGGGTGACACAGCATTCGTTAGGTGATTTTTCCTCTGCTCTCCACTCTGCCAAACGGGCATTGCAAGTGCGAATAAAACTGTTTGGAGAAGATCATGCCAGCATAGCGGATAGTTACCATTTACTCGGGGTGATACAGCATTCGTCAGGTGATTTTACCTCTGCTCTCCAGTCTGCCAAACGGGCATTGCAAGTGCGAATGAAAGTGTTTGGAGAAGATCATGCAAGCACAGCCGATAGTTACATTTCAATCGGGATGACACAGCATTTGTTAGGTGATTTTACCTCTGCTCTCCAGTCTGCCAAACGGGCATTGAAGTGCGATTAAAAGTGTTCGGAGAAGATCATTCAAGCACAGCCGATAGTTACGATTTACTTGGGGTAACACAGCGTTTGTTAGGTGATTTTACCTCTGCTCTACAGTCAAAGCAGCGGTCGTTAGACATACGGATAAAAGTGTTAGGAAAAGATCATGCAAACAGAGCTAATAATTACGATTCCCTTGGGGCGGTGACACAGCATTCGTTAAGTGATTTTACCTCTGCTCTGCAGTCAAACATTGGGCATTAGATGTGCGGATAAAACTGTTCGGAAAAGATCATGCAAGCACAGCTAATAGTGACGATTCCCTTGGGGTGACACAGCATTCGTTAGGTGATTTTACCTCTGCTCTGCATTCAAAGCATCGGGCATTAGATGTGCTCATAAAACTGTCCGGAGAAGATCATGCAAGGACAGCTGATATTTACCATGACTCGAACTCGGGATCACACAGCACTGGTTAGGTTTTCTTACTTTCTCTGTCGAGTCTGACCAATGGGTGTTAAATGTTCGTATGAAGCTGTTTGGAGATTTGTTTGTGGTTTAGATGCCTGGGAGAAACTTCTTTAGCACTGCTGAAGTTACTTTTTTTTAAGATCACGTTGGTATGCAGTTTATGATTTCAGTTTGGCTTGCATCATGAGTCCATTACCCCGGAGTGAGAATCAGTTATCAGGTTTGTCTTCATCAGCGTCAAAAAAGCATCTATTTTTAGACCAGGTTTTACGAGAAAAGAAAGAATCATTGGCTTGAACCTGACGTCATTGGTAGCCATGTTGGTGTACTGAACAACAGCGAAAAAGTCTTTTGGGATTTTGGCTTTATTATTATACAACACGCGAGCGACATTTTGCTTTTGTTTTGTAAACCAACATGGCCGTCTAATCACGTGAGTGCAAGACAAGAATAGACCAAATCGGGTAACTTAATGTTGTACCCTGAAACAAAACGGTCAATTCCCAAAGGGTTATGTTATCTTGATATCGTGTGACGTTTCTTGTAAGTTTAGTGCCATGTATGCTATTGCACTGCACGCCTCGATTAGCATTACTGCACACTTTTAGTGTTCAGTGAACTTGAACTTGGTTTGAAGTGAATACGGCATTGAGTTTGCCGATTTGCTTTATTGTTTATTTTCCCGAAAAACTCGGTTTAAAAATATACAGTTTTCTGAGGCTGATGGGGACTCGGTTAATTATTTTACTTTTTGGGTGATAGACTCTTGCTTACATCCGAATTAATCAGCGTAGTTGTAATATATGGAGGAAACGGTTTGAAGTCTCTGAGATCTAAACGCTGCCTATGGTGAAAATTTACTCAAGCAATAGAAGAATAAGGTGATGACATGTGTTTTTCGCATTACAACATACCACATTTTTTTATCTTTCAAGGAAACGGCGCAGATGGTTCAAGTTTGCATAATTATTCCGAATGTTATGTATGCAGAATGAATTACACAAATAAATTAACTTATCTGCATTGCTTAAGCATAAGATCGTTTTCATGAATGGCTAGCCCTTATTTGCTGTTTAATGTGTCGTAACAAAGCTGTAAAACTTTCCATTTTGTGGTAACTTGTGAGAGTAAGAAGCCCAAGGAAGGGGAATAAATAACATAACCTTAGGAAAGGCAAAATTCACTTCTTCGTGCTTTGCAAATCTAAGCTATTTCAGTATTTTTAAGCTCCCATATAAAATACAACTCCTAGCCTTCCGTTCTTCTTTAAAAGAGGAAAATCGTGCTGCACGTGAGGCACGATTTTTGGTACAAATCGTGCTGCACGTGCTCGCGGCACGAAGTTTGTTATATATTTATATATTTTTTCGGAACTCTGTAAAATGACGACGTGAAATCGCCAAATTTGAGGTTTTAACGACAACTTTAGCATTACAAATGTAAACCTTTTATTCTCTAGTTTTTTCTCTGAAATATTCAATTCATTTTCATGACATGGAGACAGTGTGGTTCAGTGGTTAGAGCGTTGGGTTTGCATGCGGCTGCTCCGGGTTCAAATCCCGTTCTAACCTCTGGCTTGGATTTGTTTCCGGTTGTCCCAGATTCGACTCTACCACGCTTTGTAAATAGCCAACTGGTTGCCTCCCGCCAGTTGGGGTTCTTAATAATGTTTCGGTTAACTTTGAATTGCTATGTTTCTCGATTCCCTTTTATTTTCTTCAATCTTTCTGGGTTTAGTACTATGCTAGTAGCCACATGTCTTCTCAGGGAGCTATATACCTAAGACTTCTACCATGGCACCACAATGATATACAATACCAAAACAATTTTGTTTCGCACAAATGTTTAATGGGCTGGTAGCCAGGTTTTTAACCTCAGAAAAAGATCTGTTTCGTCGTATCAACGTGTGAGCCAAAGGGCGTGGCCTCTTCTGGCACGACTTCTGGGTGACCCCTTAAATGGTCTTAATGACCCGCGACTTGAAGAAATTGCCTGGAACGCTGCAGTTCAATACCACCCAAGGAAAGAAAAGGAAAGGAAAGGAATTTTATTTAAGTGTCTAATCTTCTAGCGCCGTAGAGCACTAATCGGGGACACTGTAAATTGAAATTAACAACGCTAATCAAATGAAATTTTGGTTTTTGAGGAGATGGGAAACCGGAGTACCCGGAGAAAACCTCTCGGTGCAGAGAAGAGAACCAACAAACTCAACCCACATATGACGCCGAGTCTGGGAATCGAACCCGGGCCACAATGGTGGGAGGCGAGTGCTCTCACCACTGCGCCACCCCTGCACCCCAACTCAGGCCCTTCTGTTTTTGAGTAACACGTACCATAGGCAATCCGGTGTACGCTCATGGAGGGTCTAGTTTATTAAAGAATTGTGTTCGTGACGGGAAACGAGTTTTGTGTTTTCGTTACACGCAATGCAATATCCGGTCATCGTATGACTCGATAAAAAAAACCCACCGGGCTAATCATCTCCCGGTATTGTTTAAAAAAAGCATGAAATATTTGAAAATATTATCGTAAAAACTTGTAAAGCATCTGTTTACTGGTTTTGATTGGAGTCAACGCCTCTAACAACAGTTTTAAAAGTGAACAGTTATTCTACGATCGCACTTATCAAAATGATTGGGTGCTTGATGTGATTGATGTGGACTTCCCACTTTAAACTTCGGACTACGGAATTGAACTGGATATTGACCAAGATATTGTAACAAAAAAATCCCTGAAATACTGTGAATTTTAAAGGAAATCGGCTTTTTTTTCTTTCGAACAAAGTGTTGGCTACCTGTACCCTCTTGTTTTATAATTTCCCCCAGGATTGTTAAGAAGAAGTAATAAATGCTTTATAAATACCATCGTAGAGACTTGCAAAGCACTTGTTTACTGGTTTTGATTGGAATCAATGCCGTTAACAACATTTCTAAATGTAAATAACTATCTACGATCGCACTTAACCCTATCATTGGATCACGGAATGTGGACTGCGGACTTTGGACTACGGAATTCAACTCAGTGGATATCGACCAATACAGTATATTGTAACATTTAAAAATAATCTCTGAAATACTGTGAACGTAAAGGAAGTCAGCTAAAAATCCT
>NC_090887.1:15155230-15162730 GCF_036669925.1 Montipora capricornis | reverse complement strand
CATTTCAAATCAGTGCTTAGACTAAATATCAACCAAACGCCTTTTTACAGACTAAGGCATGAAAAACGTACGCTACCTACAACTCGTTACTGATTTTCTTACCAATATACACGTACTTGCCAACAATTGATGGACTTTTTGTTGATTTTTCCTACTTTCAATTTAAACCTAGTTTAAAATTAAATCTACCTAGGTTGAAATCATTGCAACCTGAATTTCAAATTTATCTGTAACAGATACATTGGAGAGTTTAAGATCTACGACGCGACGGCAACAAAGACGTCACAAATTCTGCATATTTAAAGGAGCAATTTCAGCACTGATCGAATGGTCATAGAATTAACTAAAATATCAAAATAACTGTTCAAAACTATAGAAGAATTCTAACAAAACACACGGAAGCCAAGAAGGGACATGGATGGACAAAACTGGAGAGGATTGAAATGGATTGAATTTGGGTAAATTTGAAAAAGGTCGGCCCACCTTTTTTCAAATTTATATCAATCTATATCAAAATGTCATTTACAAAGCTGGAAAATCATTCTCAGTTGTTATGTGGCCGTGATTTTGCAAATGAAACACTCTTGCTCTGCCAATTTGACGTTTAAAGCTCATAATTAACAAAATGAAACAAAATTACCAAAAATAGCGTGACCTAGCCCCTTTAATGAGCAAAAACAATAGCTTTGCACGCTCTGCACGTGCAATCTTCATTTTTGAACATATCTTTCACGTTTTCAGCAACTCTGCGACTTGAAATGACCAATTCTCAAGTTCTACGGAGAACGTGAACACAAGGCAGCGAATTTAAGTTTTCTGTCGTAGCTTCAACACTGCACCTCCTAATTCAGTTCCTGGAAAGTTGCGCTAGTTTTTAGAAGTTAGACAAACCTAGATAATTGAAGAAAAAGATTAATAAACCTAAACTTGCAGTTTTAAATGACGTTTTCATTACCGTTGCGTCGTAGATCTTAACCTCCGTATTTACAGTGAACGATCGCGACACCTCAGAACGCACTTCAGAATCGAAGAACATTATTAAAGGTGCAGAATGACCGCTTGCTATTGCATTTCCGGGAAGCCCCCTGCCATAGGGAATGGCTGATGTCATCGTTTACACCTCTTGTTAAACATCATAAGCGGCGGAACGCACCGTGCTGTCAACGAGTTGGGCTTCAAAACTTCAAAGAACTTGTTCAACTTTGTCATGTTTGTTACTCAGCAAAAGCTTAGCCTTACAAAAGGTGTTGACTTATGTTTTTACACATTACGTCATTGTAAGTTAGGTGCATGATGGGTAATTCTCCCTTGTGCTCTTGAAAATTCCAATAAAAACAACAGTGAAAGCAATGAGTTCAACAGGATATGGGCCCAGGTCAGACTCGAGGTGGAAAAGACTGACTTTCAACGGAGATGAGAACGACTACGAGTTGTGGGAAGCCAAATTCCTTGGGCACTTGCGAATGCTAAAACTGAAGACAACAATTCTACCGTCGGAAGACCCCCCCGACGAAGCTAAAAATGAAGAATGTTATGCGGAACTTATACAATTTCTAGACGACAAAAGCCTCTCATTAGTAATGAGGGATGCTGCCGATGACGGTAGGAAGGCTCTGAAGATCTTACGAGAGCATTATGCAAGCCAAAGTAAGCCACGAATAATAACGCTCTACACCGAGTTGACGTCGCTCGAGATGGGAACGAACGAGACAGTTACAGAGTACTTGATTAGGGCTGAAAAAGCAATCACGGCTCTCAGAAACGCCAAGGAAACCCTCAGCGATGGATTGATTATAGCCATGATCCTTAAAGGATTACCAGAATCTTATAAACCACTGGCAATTCACATCACCCAAAGCACAAGTGAAATAACATTGACCGAGTTCAAAGTCCAGCTGAGAAGTTTTGAAGAAACCGAGAAATTCAACACAAAAGCGAAAGCAGATCAAGTGATGAAGACAGTATCCCCAACATCCCCAGTATGTTACGGTTGCAGGCAAAGTGGCCATTTTATTAAATAATGTCCGGGAAAATCTGAAGCGACGAAGTGGTGTAGTTATCACAAGAGCACCACTCACACTGACGGCGAATGCAGAAGGCACAACCGTAAGGACAGAACAAAACAAGCCATTTCCAGCGACCACACCAAAACCATTGAAGGGGAACACTCCTTTGCGTTTCATGTCGAAGATCATACAAACCGACATCATAATAATCCGACAGGATTACTGGTTGACACAGGAGCTACATCCCACATTGTCACAACTAACATTTTTAAAAGAGTCGATGGAAATTTCAAACCGACAGAACATTGCATGGAGTTGGCGGATGGAACGAAGACTATGAATATAGCAGTCAAACGAGGAGATGCAGAGGTAATACTGAAAGATGTGAATGGGAGGCATGTAAAAACTGTGCTGAAAGATGCATTGTTCATACCCTCGTATCCCCAAGATATCTTCTCGGTGAAAGCTGCCACATCAAATGGAGCAGAACTGAAATTCCAACGAGGCCATAACGAACTTGTTCATAAGGATGGCATCAGGTTCACTATCGAAGAACATGGCCAGTTATATTATTTGAACACTGTTGAACAGTACGATAACAATAGTGATAAGGTAAGCGTCTCGCATGACGTCCACACATGGCATGAAATATTAGGCCATTGTAATTTCGAAGATGTCATAAAAGCACAAGGGGTAGTAGATGGGATGAACATATCTGGTAGTTCAGATAAATCTAAGTTTAATTGTAACACGTTCATAGAAGGAAAGTTTGTCAATAGTAGTAATAGAGGACCGGATGCTAGAGCTACAAAACCTTTAGAAATGGTACACACAGATTTGGCCGGTCCCATTAATCCAGTGTCTAAAGAAGGTTTTAAGTATAGCATGGCCTTCACCGATGATTTCTCTGGGGCCGTATTTGTTTATTTCCTCAAAAATAAGAGCGATACTGTACAGGCGACAGAAAAGTTCCTGGCTGACTGCTCCCCGTATGGCCAAGTTAAGTGCATGAGGTCTGACAATGGGACAGAATTTACGAGCAATTCTTTTCAGACGCTCCTTAGGGAGAGAGGCATAAAACATGAAACATCCTCTCTTTATTCCCCACATCAAAACGGCACTGCTGAGAGACACTGGCGAACCCTGTTCGAAACAGGTAGGTGTTTACTCATTGAGAAGCAGTTGCCCAAAAGTATGTGGCCGTATGCCATGCAGACTGCTGCCCACATTCGGAACAGGTGCTATAATACTAGGATAAGGAATACGCCCTATTTCATGTTAACTGGGCGAAAACCTGATCTTTCCAGAATGGGAGTGTTTGGATCAGAATGTTACGCATACAACCATGATCATAAGAAGTTAGACTCGAGGTGTACAAAGGGGGTGTTTGTGGGCTACGATAAGAATAGCCCAGCATACCTGGTGTATTACCCAGATAATGGTAAGGTCATGAAACACAGACTTATCAGGTTTATTAGTAAAGACAGTGTAGAAAAGCAAACACAAACTGACTTGCCATATGCGGACTCAGGCTTTTGCAGATTGCCAGTAAACGAGGCTGAAACAGCCAACCTTGACTGCAAGGTTGACACGAACACCCCAACTGGTAAAGATCTAAATGAGAGGGTTGACATCCCAAACAGTGAAGCCAACACAGATGACCCAGACGGTAAGGATGAAAACGATGAACAAGTTGCAGGTAACCCCATTCAGACTAGAAGGTACCCTTAAAGGGAAAGGAAGCCTCCTAAGTACTTAGCTGAATTTTATACTGACCTAAATGATGGTAACGACTTGGCCTATAACAGCACTGATTGCTGTTATAGGGTTTGTGGAGTACCACAAACATACGCAGAGGCTATGAACTTGCCTCGTGCTACAGAGTGGAGACAAGCAATGGAAGAGGAAATGAAATCACTCAAAGAGAATGATACATTTGAGTTAACCACACTGCCTATGGGTAAGAACCCAGTGGGGGGGAGGGGGGGGGGGGGGGGGAAAAGGGTCTACACCATCAAAGAAAATGCAGAAGGGTCTGAAACACTTAAAGCCAGATATGTAGCCAAAGGGTATAGGATAGGATAGGATAGGATAGGATAGGATAACTTTATTTAGACACGGTAAACTCATCAGTCGCAACTATAAAAACCTAATTAATTACCAGAATTATTACAAATTATACAACGACTACAGCTACATTATTCAAAATTGTTCTAAGTAATCAATAAATATAACTATAATATTAAATGACAAAATAAAAACCTGCTTTACATGAGTGCCGTGTATAGAATTGTAGATTAACTTGATGAAAAGAAACGCTCGCAGACAGCCCGGAACGCTCTAAGGGAGTCAGCCTGCCTCAATTCGTTTGGTAAATTATTCCAAAGAACTGCTCCAGTGTAGCTGAAGCTATTTTTCATATAGTTTGTGTGTGGCTGTGGGATAGCTAGTTTGCCCTCTGTGTCCCTTAAGGAGTAACTGGAGACGCTACTACGGTCAACAAATTTAGAACTAAGGTAATCGGGAGTAAGACCATTAAGCGACTTATAAACCATCACAGCCTTATGGATTGTTCGTTGAGAATCAAGTTTTATCCATCCAAGTTTTTGGATAAGGTTATCAGCGTTGGCATCATAGTTCGAGTAAGTGAGTATACGCGCAGCGCGATTTTGAAGTTTTGTAAGTTTACTGGCTAGGGTTTTGCCGCAACATCCCCAGACAGAATCGCAGTAATCAAAGTGAGGCTGTACTAAAGACATGAAGATTGATCAGAGAGTCTCATGTGGAACGAAAGACCTCACTCTCTTCAACGCTCCAATACCAGACGCATCTCAACATGACCAGTCTCAACATGAACATTCCAAGATAAAGTCTGATCAATATGAACACCTAGAGATTTCGTAGAGGTAACTTGAGTTATAGGTGCACCGTCAATAGCCAAGTAGAAGGGATAGACTACCAAGAAACCTTTGCACCAACGGCTAATATTGCCTCAGTTAGAGTCCTCATGCAACTGGCAGCACAATACAATCTCACGGTCCACCAGATGGACGTTAAGACTGCATATTTACATGCACCTATAGATCAGAAAATATTCACGGACCAGCCAGAGGGCTTTGCAACGATGTCGGAGGACGGGGAGAGGCTAGTTTACAAATTAAGAAAATCCCTATATGGCCGAAAAACAGTCAGGCAGGAACTGGAATAAGGTACTACATTAACATCTGGTGGAGGCTGGTTTTGACAAAAACCCAGTAGACCATTGTATTTATAGTAAACAGATAGATAACAACATAATCATTGTTCATATTTGGGTTGATGATTTAATTGTAGCATCAGACAACATGGATTTAATGAATCAGTTCAAGGAAGGCATGAAACGCCAATTCCAAATGAAGGACTTGGGTAGAATCTCATTGTTCTTAGGCATTGATTTCAATCAATCTTGTGAGGAAATTAAGATGAATCAAAAGAGATATATTCTTAAGATGCTCGATAAATTCGAAATGAAGGATTGTAAGCCTAGAGCAACTCCATGTGAACAAAAATTGGGGGGCAACAATGATTTAATGACTGATCCCTAGAGGTATCGTGAAATTGTAGGGAGTTTAATATATGCAATAACATGCACAAGACCGGACATCAGCTCGATTATCAGTAAACTTTCACAAAAATTGTCCTGCCCCAGAGTGGAGGACATGGTAGCTGCTAAACATGTCCTAAGATATTGACATCAGGAATCACTTCTTGCGTGAGATACTTGTAAATGGTAAAATTGACATTGTATATTGCCCTACAGAGGAGATGGTGGCTGATATTTTCACAAAGCCAGCAGCCAAGGTTAAACTGAACAATTTTAAAAAATTCCTTTTTGGATGTTAGCTATAAGGTAGCATATCCTGTTATAATCACATTTACTGTGCAATTAGCTTTAGATGATAAAAACAAGTGGGGGTGTTGAGTTATGTTTTTATACATTACGTCATTGTAAGTTAGGTGCATGATGGGTAATTCTCCCTCGTGCTCTTGAAAATTGCAATAAAAACAACAGTGAAAGCAATGAGTTCAACAAAAGGTATTTGTGAAATGTCTTTAACCCTCGCCGTCGTTGCTATGACTGCTGAATATTGGTCCTAAATAAAACCAAGAGGAAATATCAAATGTCCACAGTTGAATGGACTGTGATCTCGATATACGAAGCTACGGTGGCCCACAGGTTTTCTCAGACAAAAACAGTCAATATCCATATAAAGCAGCTAATTGACCTCGATTCCCTTACGAGTCCTTTATAGGTTGAAGGTTTGAGATAATCATCAGTCAGGGAAGCAATCCCACGAGTCTGTTTCAAGACGTCAAGAATTTACTGGCAACATTTGCGTGACAATGTGAGCACCTTCATTAGTCATACCGTTCCCACAAAACATCATTCCTTTCACTTTGAGTTGCAGTTTACCCTGATTGTGTCTACACTGGACGTCACAGGTTTGAGGTCCTTCTTTGAGGTGAGTAATGTCTTCCCCATACATCTTCCAAATATGAAATCACAACTTTAATAGTGAATTTATTGAGAAGAAGGGATCACTTCCGCCATCATGACGTAAACACCGAACAAGCCATTCTAATCACCTTCTTGTAGATGTTTGCTAACACAGTAATTCTGAACTAACAATTCGTACATAAGAAAGTGATATAATCTGATTATGCGCGCCTTACACAAACTTCTGGTTGATACACATACACTTGTTGTGGTCCAGAGATCAGTTTCATGTGGTGTCGCAGGGTTTCGTTGAACCCAAATTCACCTCTACCATACTTTATAAAAAGCCAATTAGTTGTCTCCTGCCCCTTGGGGTGCTTAGCCATGTTTTGTTTGGTATTAAACATTTCTTGCTCTGTTCGTCGTAGCAAAGCGCATTTGAGCATATCCATGCGGAAAATGTGGTAGACAAAAATGATACACGATTCTTTAATATTCCGGTTTCATCAAATTTAAACTACCTTATTACCAGCTTTGGCAACCCGGCGTCGAATTGAGTCGACTTAAAAAGACGGCTTCAAAGTATTTTTCCTGCGCAAGCAGTATTTATTAAGGAATAACAATGAATCACGTTCCCTTCGTTATAGGCAGAACACTACGTCGACTCCAAACAGCGCTGTAGATCTTATATTGATGTTAGTGCACCAATTGATTACATATATCCAAAGAACTGTAGTGAGAAGGCAAGCAAACAGTGGCAAAAATATTCAAGGGGCTCTTCCGCAGTTCTAGAAGGTGAGCAGTCTGATTAATTTATTCTGCCCATTTCCTGTAGGATGCTAATTTTTTACCATAATATCTGTTCAATATCTTTTACTGACAATCCAGCTCATTCTTGTATCTACGACTGCATCAAATGGCAGCATGTAAGCTATTTCTAAGTCAGTTGATCGTTTTGAACTCAGTATGAATTAGCAGTTTTGGATCGTAATCGTAAATTAGAAGACACATTGCTTC
>NC_090887.1:15140230-15147730 GCF_036669925.1 Montipora capricornis | reverse complement strand
ATGATAAAGACTAATATCTTCATTTCTTTGGGTACAGTGGTCATTAACTTTGTTCTACAGCTAAGCTAATCAAAGTCATATTTCTGAGATGACGTCACAAACAAATTTTCTTTAATTTATGCCGTGCAGAGGAGTTTCTTCAGTGACGTCATCTCAAGAACGAGGCCAATATTGCATAGGGTCTGTCTTGGTTTAAATGACTGCAAAATACATTTTGCTACCTCTACAATGCAATGGAAAGGAAACGGGAAATATGTCTGTTGAATTATAATTTCAGCTATGTGCACAAAGTTAAAAATTATATTTGTTTTACTTCTTCATGTCTTCTCTACAGTTTACAAAGTCTCAACGAGACAAAGGATATCCAAAAAATAATAACAAGTAAGAAATGTCTACTTTGTATTTTACTTTGCATTACAAAGACATCAAGCCAACAGTCCCAAGATCTCGTCTTCCTTCAATGGTTCCAAACTTCACTGGTCGACAGAGTGAATGCAAAGATATCGTGGATCTCGTGAGTTCCGAACATACCCGCATCGTGACGATCTGGGGCTCACCCGGGTTCGGAAAAACATCGGTGGCAATAGCAGTGGGGCACCAACTGCAATCTCAAGGCTTTCCTGTTTGTTTTCTTTCGTCACGAGGACTCCAGACAAAGGCAGATGTGACATCGAAGCTTTTCAGTCTTGTAAGGCAACCCACCACGAGTCAGCCTCTGTCATTAGAAGATGAGTTAATCGAGGCCCTCGGCAACATTTCAGACTCACTCGTATTTATTCTTGATAATGTAGATGATCTACTAGAGAGTGGAATTCCAAAAGTAAAGGAAGACGTCCTACAACTATTTGAAGAAATCCTCATGCAAAATGAGAAGATAACTCTGGTGGTGACCACACGAGAATCATTTGAGTTTATGAACTTGAATTTCCAAGGTCACAAATCAGTAAGAATAAGGCCACTAGACGATACCTCATCTCATGCTCTAGTTCATGAATTGGTGCCAAATACTAGTCCCGATGACTGCGCAAGAATTGCCCAAATATGTGGGTGTGTGCCACTTGCAATGATGTTAATGTGCTCTCTAGTTTGTGAAGATGATGTTCTAACAAGTCAGTGTTTGAACGAAATCACTGAGTCCGCAACAGAAAGTATCGTCGATATCTTAGACAATCCAGATTATCCAGCTAATCAACGAATAAAGTTGCTGTATGAAAAGTCCTTCCTCCGACTTTCTCCCGCAGAAAAAGAAGCATTTGTGTCTTTGTCTGTTCTTCCGGGGAGTTTTACCACGGATCTCGCCTCAGCTGTATTGAACGTTACGGGAGTGATTGAGACCAAGAAAATGTTGCAACGACTCCGAAGAAAGTCTCTTCTCGATTCAAACTCCCACTCTGGAAACTTTGCAATGCATAAGCTGCTTCAGTCATTTGCTAAAGAAGCACGCGAACAGCGTATGGAAGAAATAGTAGCAATTGCAAAGTGCCGTTTCCATGCGTATTTCATTTCTCGTTTCGACAAATTGAATGCTGAGTTTCTAGATGGTCATTCCATGGATGCATTCGTTGCATTCTATGAGGAAAAACAGCTTTTTATAGAAAGCCTAGTAGACGGTTGCACAGATCCCACGATAGCCGAGAATGTTTTCAAAGTTTTGATAAAAGCAGAAATGTTTCTGGACTCGCTGTTTTGGTGTTCCACAGAATCTTATAATTTTGATAATATCTACGATTCGGCCTTAAAGGCAGCCAGTGCTCTGGGAAATATACATTACCAGAGGCATTTACTAGTTTCTAAAGCTTTTCCTGAAATTACTTGGGGAGCAGAAGGAAATGCAATCCAACTTCTCAAAAAGGCATATGAAATGGAGTCGACATCTTGTTCAGGTGCTGATGATGAAAGGAGTAAATACTTGTGTTACTTTGGCATCTGTCAGCTTGTTATTGGCAAAGTTAAGAGCGGGATACAGTGCCTGCTAGAGGCTCTTTCTTTAATGCATGAAGGTGGAGTGCAGAAAATTCTGAAGCTCGTTGTTTACCAAGTCATTGCTGTCTATTATCAGTTCTTAAACGACCCATCTACCTCGACTTACTACTATAACAAAGCACGCAAAGAATGCAATTCCGCGGCAGACGAGCAACTGATTGTTATTCCACCTCTTGGATGCAAAAGGAAAAGAACCAAAAAATTGCAAAAGGCTCCAAACAAACACTTTTGACTCAAATAATTATTGGCCATTGCAATTGCTAGTTATATTTCACATCAGGAAAGCTGCAAAGAACTTCTTTGACACTGATTCCCAGCAATTTGTAATCAACCCTGCCCTTCGAATATTAAATGATCTCCAGATAAATTCCAAAACCCCTTTTTATTTGTTTCATTTTTGCGGTAATGTTATGGCACTTCTGGGGTCAACATTCACAGAAGAGGGAATTCTTGGCGGATCAGGTTTCGAAGAATCAGTCGCACGTCACCAAGCAACACTCGAGCAATTCAACCATAGCTCTTCAGGCCCAGAGGGGAAAGTTGATTCAACCGTGACCTTTCGTTCTCAAGAATGCAACCAGCCTCTCGCAAAGTTCTACCAGGACTTCGGTGAATTGCACCAAAGCAAAAAGAACTACTCAAAGGCTCTACATTTCAAAACGTGCGCTCTTAATATCATATTGAAAACAAATAGACAGGAAGAAAATGCATTCTTAGCCCATAGCTACCATTCACTCGGGGAGACACAGTATTCGCTGGGTGATTTTACTTCTGCTCTCCACTCTGCCAAACGGGCATTGCAAGTGCGAATAAAAGTGTTCGGAGAAGATCATGCAAGCACAGCTGATAGTTACCATTTACTCGAGATGACACAGTATTCGTTAGGTGATTTTACCTCTGCTCTCCAGTCTGCCATACGGGCATTGCAAGTGCGAATAAAAGTGTTCGGAGAAGATCATGCAAGCACAGCTGATAGTTACTATTCACTCGGGGTGACACAGCATTCGTTAGGTGATTTTACCTCTGCTCTCCAGTCTGCCAAACGGGCATTGCAAGTGCGAATAAAAGTGTTCGGAGAAGATCATGCAAGCACAGCGGATAGTTACGATTCACTCGGGGTGACACAGCATTCGTTAGGTGATTTTACCTCTGCTCTCCAGTTTGCGAAATGGGCATTGCAAGCGCGAATAAAAGTGTTCGGTGAAGATCACGCAAAAACAGCTGATAGTTACCATTTAATTGGGGTGATACAGAATTCGTTAGATGATTTTACCTCTGCTCTCCAGTCTGCCAAACGGGCATTGCAAGTGCGAATAAAAGTGTTCGGAGAAGATCATGCAAGCACAGCTGATAGTTACCATTTACTTGGCGTGATACAGAATTCGTTAGGTGATTTTACCTCTGCTCTCTAGTTTATCAAGTGGGCATTGGAAGCGGAATAAAAGTGTTCAGAGAAGATCATGCAAGGACAGCTGATAGTTACCATTTACTTGGGGTGATACAGAATTCGTTAGGTGATTTTACCTCTGCTCTCCAGTCTACCAAACGGGCATTGCAAGTGCGAATGAAAGTGTTCGGAGAAGATCATGCAAGCACAGCAGATAGTTACGATTCACTCGGGGTGACACAGCATTCGTTAGGTGATTTTACCTCTGCTCTCCACTCTGCTAAACGGGCATTGGTAGTGCGAATAAAAGTGTTCAGAGAAGATCATGCAAGCACGGCTGATAGTTACTATTCACTCTGGGTGACACACTATTCGTTAGGTGATTTTACCTCTTCTCTCTAGTCCGGCTACCAAACGGGCATTGCAAGTGGGAATAAAGGTGTTCGGAGAAGATCATGCAAGCACAGCTGATAGTTACGATTCACTCGGGATGACACAGCATTCGTTAGGTGATTTTACCTCTGCTCTCCAGTCTGCCAAACGGGCGTTGCAAGTGGGAATAAAAGTGTTCGGAGAAGATCATGCAAGCACAGCTGATAGTTACCATTTACTTGGGGTGATACAGAATTTGTTAGGTGACTTTACCTCTGCTCTACAGTGAAAGCAACGGTCGTTAGATATATGGATAAAAGTGTTGAGAAAAGATCATGCAAACAGAGCTAATAATTACGATTCCCTTTGGGCGGCGACACAGCATTCGTTAAGTTATTTTACTTCTGCTCTGCAGTCAAACAGTGGGCATTAGATGTACGGATAAAACTGTTCGGAAAAGATCATGCAAGCACAGCTAATAGTGACGATTCCCTTGGGGTGACACAGCATTCGTTAGGTGATTTTACCTCTGCTCTGCAGTCAAAGCATCGGGCTTTTGATGTGCGGATAAAACTGTCCGGAGAAGATCATGCAAGGACGGCTGATATTTACCATGACTCGAACTCGGGATCACACAGCGCTTGTTAGGTTTTCTTTTTTCCTCTCTGGAGTCTCATCAATGGGTGTTAAATGTTCGTATGAAGCTGTTTGGAGAGTTTTTTTGTTGTTTAGATGCCTGGGAGAAACTTCTTTAGCACTGCCGAAGTTACTTTTTTTTAGATCACGTTGGTATGCAGTTTTTGATTTCACTTTGGCTTGCATCATAGTTCATTACCCAGGTGTAAGAATCAATGATCAGGTTTGTCTTCATCAGCATCAAAAAAGTGTCTATTTTTAGACCAGGTTTTGTGGGAAAAGAAAGAATCATTGGCTTGAACCTGACATCATTGGTAGCCACGTTGGTGCACTGAACAACAGCGAAAAAGTCTTATGGGAATTTGGCTTTATTATTATATAACACGCGAGCGACATTTTGCTTTTGTTTTGTAAACCAACATGGCCGTCTAATCACGTGAGTGCAAGACAAGAATAGACCAAATCGGGTAGCTTAATGTTGTACCCAATTCAAAATGACAATACCTGAAACAAAACGGTCAATTCCCAAAGGGTTATGTTACCTTGATATCGTTTCTTGTAAGTGTAGTGCCATGTATGCCATTGCGATGCATGCACTGCACGCCTCAATTAGCAATGGTGCACACTTTTAGTGTTCAGTGAACTTGAACTTGGTTTGAAGTGAATACGACATTGAGTTTGCCGATTTGCTTTATTGTTTAAAAATATACAGTTTTCTCAGGCTGATGGGGACTCGGTTAATTATTTTACTTTTTGGGTGATAGACTCTTGCTTACATTCGAATTAGTCAGCGTGGTTGTAATATATAGAGGAAACGGTTTGAACGCTGCCTATGGTGAAAATTCACTCAAACAATAGAAGAATCAGGTGATGACATGTGTTTTACGCATTACCACATACCACATTATTTTTATCTTTCAAGGAAACGGCGCAGATGGTTTCAAGTTTAAATAATTATTGCGAATGTAACTATGCAGAATGAATTACGCAAATAAATTAACTGATCTGCATTGCTTAAACATAAGATCGTTTTCATGAATGGCCAGCCCTTATTTGCTGTTTAATATGTCGTAACAAAGCCGCGTAAGACTTTCCATTTTGTGGTAACTTGTGAGAGTAAGAAGCCCAAGGAAGGGGAATAAATAACATAACCTTAGGAACAAGGCCCATACGTGTCTTATTAGTACTTTGGCGAAGATTCATCATTGGATTTAGAAATACATTGATGAGTGGAGATCTCGCCGGTTGCGCTAGATAACTTAACCTCCGGCTGGCCTCCAATGACAACAGCAAGCTTTTGATATTCAGAAAAAACGGTTTGAAGAAGATCGAGAAAAATACCAATAGACTATTACGCATTCTAATTCATTCTGCATTTATTACAATGTGGTAAATTATATGATTCCGCAAGTCATGCCAAATGACATTCCTCACACTAGCACAGCATTTCAAGGAGTTGTCTTGTGGCATCACTTTGGGCTTGCAACTCGCTAGGGAATAGACTGTGTGTTACTGACCTGTTCCTGCAGGAATTGTGCTTAATTTTACTTACAGTCCTCCTCTGTTAGAATTAAATATTTGAATGGCAGCTATCACTCGTTGATACAAAATGGTATCACTGGAGAGTTTTAAAAGTTTTAAAAGAGAGTTTCTTAAAAGAAGCTATGACCGCTACGGTAACGACAACGCTACAAAACAATAACATTCATTGGTTAAAAGAGGAAAATCGTGCTTCACGTGCTGCACATTTTCAAATACTTTCTTTTTTTAGAACAAAGTAAATATAATAAGCTATCTTATGGTGGCTTTTTAAAATTTGCAAAATTCGAGACCGAAAAGGTTAGCCGTAACCTTAATGACTGGTCCCGAGGGAAACAGTGAATTTTGTTTCCCTCGAATCTCAATGTTTCTCCGTGGCGCAGCCGCGGGAAACATTGAGATTCTCGGGAAACAAAATTAACGACGACGTGAAATCGCCAAATCTGAGGTTTTAGCTTTACAACTGTTAACCATTTATTCTCTATTTTTTCTCTGCAATACGCAAATCATTTTCACCTTACTCACATTGGGTGAGGTGGACTAGATAGAAAAATTGTGAAAGACTTACGATAGTGGAAAATTTTATTTTGAGACCAAGACATTTTGATCGACGTCCAGCGCCCTCGTAGATCCACAGTTCCCTAATTACTGGGTTGCCAGTATGGCAATCCCAGTCGGAAAATCAGTAATATTTCTCTGTATTTTTTATTTATTTTAATTTTTTTTTTTTTTTCGTGTCGGTAAAAGTCTTGCCTGTCACTTCCCTGTTAAGTGGTGTCTTTGAGCAGAGACTCTTCTGTGCATATTTTGTTAGGTTTGTTGGGGTAGGGGTAATGCGTAGATTTCTCTGGTGCACACAGGAGAACATTTAATTAACTTGCAATGGTATCGAAAGTCATTGTGACGCGAATGGCGTTTTAGTGCATCTTTAAACAAAATATACCCTTATGGACCTCAAGAATGGAAAGTCAATTGGATAAGCAAGACAGGCGGTGAAAAATAAATATCTGGAATCTTGAAAGCGACGAGTAATGGACTTCGACAACAACCTTTCGCTCGTCTAGCCGAAATCAAAGTGAGCTGTGTCAAAGTGAAATCAAAGTGAGCTGCTTATGGGTTCAACAAAGACAGAGAAGGAATCGAACATCTTAAGTAGATCTGTGCATGTGATCTCTGTTGTCTGGCTATTTTCATTTATTTGTACTCAACTCTGCACAGTCTTCCGGTAACAATTGCAAATTTCACTAGTTCTTGTTAACCTTCAATGGCGTCGAAAGTTAGTGTAACGCTAATGGCGTTTTAGTGGATCTTTAAACAAAATATACCCTCATTGAGCTCAAGAATGGAACGTCAATTGGATGAACAAGACAGGCGGTGAAAATATATATATCTGGAATCTTTAAAGCGACGAGTAATAGTCTTCGACAACAATTTCATTTTTGTCGTTGGATATCAAGTGAGCTTTGTTTCCAATATTTTACTAACTTGGTAATATTATAACACTGAAATCAAATGGGAATTTTTTTATAAATTTAACAAACATTGAAGGAATCGAACGCCTTGAATGCATCACATTGTTTGCT
>NC_090887.1:15130230-15137730 GCF_036669925.1 Montipora capricornis | reverse complement strand
AGAAAAGTTGAAATGTTTTAAAAATACCATCGTAAAAACTTGTAAAGCATCTGTTTACTGGTTTTGATTGGAGTCAACGCCTCTAACAACAGTTTTAAAAGTGAACAGTTATTCTACGATCGCACTTATCAAAATGATTGGGTGACAGAATGTGGACTTTGCACTTTAAACTTCGGACTACGGAATTGAACTGGATATTGACCAATATATTGTAACATTTTAAAAAACCACTGAAATACTGTGAACTTAAGGGAAGTCGCTTTAAAATCCTTCGAACAAAGTGTAGGCTACCAGTAGTCTCTTCTTATTCCGTGGTGGCAGCTTTAAAACTTGCGTTGAGGTGGAGACTCAGCGTTCGACTTGCTGCTTATAAGAGATAAAAAGAAATGGACACTAGTTGGCCATCTTAAAATGGCCAGGATGGATGGCTTTCAACTGCAGAAGTAAATCACAATGCGTCAACGCAGAAACTGGTGTTTGTCGCAAATGTTGGTCATAAATGGTGAGAGAGTTTTGACTCTCTTAGTTTTACGGTTGTTTGCTCAGTGACCAAGCCTCTGAATGGCTGCGAGGCTGCCGGTGACATTTTATTGATACAGACCACACTTCCTTTGTCAGATAAATTGTGTTGTTGTAATTCAGACGAGTCTACAATAACATTAGAAAAGCAAAAAGGTTTGTTGTATCAAAACAGGGTAACCGGCAGCCTCGCTTCCATTCTTAGTCCAGGTAACTTAGTTACAACTGTAAAATGGTGTATTCACAGATCATAATAAAATTTTTCTTTTCACTCTTTTGTAACTTTATTTCATAGTAAGTGGCAGATTAGCCAAGACTTATTCTATTTGATAGAAGCTATAAAAGCTATGTTGCTATGTAGCTATAGAAGCTGCATAAATTTCACTCCACTACGTTTTGAACGCTTTGCAGTAACAACCCTGCCCTAGGTACCAGAGGAGTGTTTTCCAAGGTTCGAGAGAACGCTACTCAGGTCAAAGGTAACGACTAAGAACTCAATTGTCTTCGTCTTGCGTAGCGTTGTCTAGGACCATGGAAAACATTCTTCTGGCATCCACGGTATAACAGTTCTCTACTCGATGCCCTGAGTTACATTACAATTATACATTATACTCCGATAAACTCTAGAACATTTTGGTAGATGCATTTACAGTAAACGACACCTCAGTACACGGCACGACTAAGATGAAATTCTCGCGAAGAAGCACATGCGTGTAAAAAAGCTTTTTTAGTAAAAAGAAACAACAATTTTTAAATGGCAAGACAAATGTATAGAACCTTTATAAGCCACACATCCACATCTCTTACTGATATCTGAAAATTTATTATTACACTGATTCAGTATAAACGTAGATTTGTTTCATTCGTTATATACTGAGTCCATGGTTTTGTTCAGTCGTCTAAATTATCAATCTACGGACTTGAATATATTGAATTTTGCCTAAATTTAAAGTGTTTTTGCCCATATTTTGCTTTCGTTTGCAATCCCACACTGTCTGGTCAATGTTAGACCCTTTTTGTGGACGATGGATGATGTACTGGGACCATTTAATATAACACCATGACGAATCCACGACTTAGACTTAACCATTATTCAGCAATGATTACATATATATACTAATATGTTTGGTAAATAATCGGCACGTTTACCAGTCAGGTGATCTGTAGTGGTTAAGTGGATAAAAGCAGCAGGGGCACCCAACGTCAATTTTCGGAAAATATCTGTTCGGATCACGATTTGAGATCTAGAATTTTCGGAACATTTTTTTAAAATTTCTTGCTAGCCTGCCTCTCCTAGGATTATCGAACATCTGAAAAATGGTATAATTACCAATTTTTAACGGATTTTTACCCTAACAAAGGTCACCTACAATTTTCGGGACCCTTTTTTCTGGTTGAAATTTTCGAAAAGGTAAGTTTTGCTCCCTATAATTTTCGGATCACTAGACTTTCAGCTAGGAAATCCGAACAGATGAAAAATTTCTGGGGGATAAAAATATGCTTATATCTACCATTTAAATACTAAAATACGTTTAACAATGCTATGTTTAAGTGGTTTTGAACTATATTCTCGTTGGGTGCCCCTGAAACAGTTCCTTCGAAGTGAGTGCTCCGGGCTCAAGTCCTCTCCACAGACTGCTTTTATTTTTTTTGTCCTTTATCTGCCACCACAAGTCCTGGGACAGAGTGATCTAAATGAAAGATAATACTTCATTTGGAGCAAACTGACAATCAAGGATAATCCTTCATTTGAAGAACAGATTGTGTTGGAATGGAAAGGGGCATGCCTTGCATCCTCCTCGGCATTCGTCTCAGTTCCCCTTCGCGGGCCTGTCTCTTGGGTGCTTTCTAAATTCTCCACAGATTAAAATTACTCTTCAGGGCCCGGTTGTTCAAAAGCCGATTAGCGCTAATCCTAGATTAAAAACTAACCCAGGAGTTTATTTCTCTACTCCCAAGTGTTGTTCAACGCTGATATTTGGCAAAACTTTACATTAAAAGAAGTCAATCTTGAGAAACAAAAATAAGCAAACGAAACTTTTACCAAAAAGTTGAAAACGTGAAACAAAAGTTTACGCTAATCCTGGATTAAGTTAATCGGCTTTCGAACGACCGGGCTCAGAAGGTAAAGGAAAATTATCGTTATTCAAACATCAACGATGCACATAGGTGGCGAAAACCTTGCAAAAACGTGCATTTCAACAAATGTCGACCCTGCCAAAAATATCAAATAAATGACTATAAACACACAGCCAACTTTTCGGTTCAAAACCCACTTGTTTAAAAATAGAACAAAAAAGGCAATGGCAACGGACCCCAAGATGAAGAAACACGACATAAAAAGTCCACGACTGCTCACAACAATCGGTTCATGATTACCCCAGAGTGTTGTCTTAATAAACCATGGTACACCGAGGCAAAGAAGGATGTCAAACGTGTTACTGCCGACTGTGTTTGATACAGCCATGTCGCCGTCACCTGAAAAATAACAAAAGGAAGCGTTTCACTAAACGATGCAAAATAAAAACTTTAGCCCACTGCAAACTCCTTCCGAGGCCTATTCTCCCAGGTTCTTTCGAACCTTCAGATGTATTTTGGGAATCTTTTCTCTCCTCCCTAAAAACGCTCGAGGAAAGCTTGGCTTGGAGCGGACTGCTTAATTGTTGCTTTCAGGCCGAGGAAAGGTTTTTAATGTTAAATATGGCGCCTTTTACGGACAGACAGTTGAGCCGTCATTTAGGCCGTCACGCAATGCGTCCAGGGAATGTTTCGTGACGCTCCAAATGACATCCATGCGAAACTGCTGCTTTTGATGCGGCGTCTTATTCTAGTTCTTCAAACAACGTCATGGTGACTATTCTTTACCCCTGAACAAAGAAATGACTACTATACTGTTTCCCTCAACTATTTCTTCTAGAGTTGAGCTCCATTTTTTATGCTTGCGCCTTCTTTGATTTCAGCAGAATCACGGCGTCTGATCGCGAGATACGAAACCAGCAATATGATGAAGTGGAATAGAAAACCAGCCTACCTTTCCGAGCGATGAACAGGCTCGATGAGCAATCTGGTATACTGCTTCCAAAAGCGACGAGTGTGAGACCCATGATTGCATCCGGGATCCCGAACGTGTATCCAATAATTGTAACCATCCAGACGAGAGTGTATGATGAGACTCCGATCCAGAAAATGCAAGCTATAAAAGTGACAGCCACCCAATTGTGGCAGGATTCCTTCTTCACATCCGGAATGGTGAAATAGTACGCTATGTTGATTGGGAGGCCAATGAACCAGCATAATCTGGCCGCCAGTCCCTCCGGGGGGTTGAACGGCGTCCCTAGCGTGAGATCTGGGACCGGGCGGTGCTTTAAATGGTCACCACCACTGCCTGAGTAGAAAAAGTAACTTACTATCACTTTCAGGCGCGGCTTGCTTTCTCTCAATTTAACGCTCATAGTATCGCAAAAGCTATTCAACTCACGTGATAGAGCGGTTTTCAAATGAATGTCGTAAAACCAAAACCAAAGTAATTACTTTGGCCAATCAAAAAGGACGGAGACAATCCAGTAAACCAATCAAAATTCAAAGTTATTAAACGTAGCCGACACAAAGGGCGGGAAAATCTGCACGCGCGAGCCACGATTGGTTTTGGTTTCACTTCTGATTGGTTGAAACATTGGCGCGAGAACTTTGAACCAATCACTGAGTGAAGTAATGCAAAACCAAATTAAAGTAATTCACTAATTACTTTCGACACTCAATTGAAAGCCACTCTAAATGTCCGCTCACTTATGCACCCGAGCAAAGTATTCTACATAACTAAACATAATTTCTAATCATCCAGTAAAGAATTAAATCTTTTACTGGGACTGGGTGCTGAGGCGCTTTCCTAGTCGCCTGTCACGTGATCTGTCCAGGTCACGTGACCTCCAGCATTAGCTGATGAAGGCCATGGTTTATGGCCGAAACGTTCCATGTTTCAATACACTATTTCCAGTAAAATATTTAATTCTTTAACAAAGTATTCTACAGTTCCGGGAGACTATAAGTCAAATCCGATTAGATCAACTTTTGTGAGGAGGCCGAAACCGGAATACCCGGAGAAAAACCTGTAGGGACAGACAAGAGAACCCACAAACGCAACCTTAAAGGCCCGAGCAAACGTTGTCAACATTTTCTTTTGTTGAATGACGTTGAACGATGTTGTCTGCTGGGGTGGTTAAACGCTTTCAACTCATCATGAACATTTGATTCAACACAGCTTCACGAGAGGCCTGGTATTCAGTCCCGGGCTTAAGCCGCGTTGTTACTATGGATACGGACTTGTTACTATGAACACAGACATGAATATGACATTAAGAGACCGCGCATACCCAAAAATGTTGAAAGAGGGAGGGAGGGAGGGGGGGGGGGGGCGGTTTAACGGCTTTAAGTTCATTCAACATTCGCGATAACAAAAGAAGTGTTGAATGGTTGTTGAAGCAAAGCTTAAACGCTCTTAAACTCATTCCGACGACGACGACGGCAATCAGAACATCATCTCAAAATATAAATTCAGGTTATTGTTATCGCTTGTTGACTATTTCAACCTTTTTAATATGACAAGGGTGTGGTAGTTCCTCAAAAATGACACTGGTCGGAACGGCGCTTAGTTTAGGGGAGAAAATGAAAATACATTCTCAAGTGCTGGCGTTCTCCATAAATTAAAACCTCAAAATTGGCCATTTCACGTTGTTTTGAAGAGGACGGCAAAGAAATGGACAAAATTGAAAAACGCACGTGCAGGGTGGGCAAAGCTATTGTTTTTTCCAACTAAAGGCTGGTTTTCACTAACGACAGAGTCGGGGTCAGAGTCGGAATCCAGTGAAAACTGATTTGTCGGAGTCGGAAGCAGAAACGGAAGAATAAACCAATCACAATGCTCGATTCCAAGTATTGTGATTGGTTGGTTCTTTCGCTTCTGCTTCCGATTCCGACAATCTAGTTTCACTCACTTCGGGATCATAAGCGACGGAGTCATAAGCGGAGTCTGAAGAAATTGGGAACGTTCTGGTTCTTCTGACTCCGATTCCGTCGAGCTGATAACTCAGCTTACGACTCCGAGCTTTGATTTTCACTAGGTCATAAGCGCTCTTACGACTCCGACGCAATTTTCCCGCCTTTCGTAAACAAGCGATGCCATCTGGACGAGACTTAAGTTTGTCGTTTGCAAATGAGGAAAAAATACTTAATCTAGGACTAGATTAGCAGCGTTTGTCACTTGGAATTTTAAAAAAACTGAGAAAAAAACCTTAGAAAAAAATTAGAAAAAGTTGATCGAACGATGTCGAATTCGGTTCAATGACTTAATAGCAAATGCATGCACTTAACCTCTACACTACCAAAACAACGGCTTTAAATTGGCAATTTTAAAGTATTTAAATGAAACTAATCCTAACAATTTATTGAAATCTAACCGAATAAAAAGGCTTGGTTACTAAGAATGGCATCGACTGTCAAAAAGGCATGTACTAAAACCAGGAACACCCTGGAAGTAACCCAAAACCCTCAATTTGTCTAACCCTAGGCCTAAAAGCCAACTTAAGGCCTAGCTAGGCCTAGGGTTAGCCAAATTGAGGGTTTTGGGTCACTTCCAGGGTGCTCCGGAGTGTTCCGGAGTTTCGGTGTTCCGAGGTGTTCCGGTGTTCCTGGCTTTAGTACATGCCCATCAAAAATGGCATCGCTTGTTTACGAAAGGGAAATTAGCGACTCCGACTCCGTCGCTAGTGAAAACTAGCCTTAAATATTCAAACTTGTGACGTTCTCGTTGCCGTCGCCGTTGTCGTTAAAAATCTTCCTATTATCATTGGTTTTAAAAGAAGAAACAAATCGTGCTGCACGTGTGGCACGCATTTTAGGAAGTATATTTCTGCCGTACTTTGTACGACAACGCCGTAAAATCACCAAATTTGAGGGAGCTTAAGATAAACGACGACGACGTCGACTAAAACGCCGCAACACAATGATATCATTAGTTAAATGAGCATAAATAATCGTGCTGCACGTGCGGCACGGATTTTAGCTAATATTTTTGCGGTTCTCTGCATGACGATGACATGAAATCACTAAATTTTAGATTTTGACGACAACGTGAGCATGTAGCAGAGAATCTTTCATTCTCTATTTTCACTCTGAAACCGCTCGTACCAATATATTTTTAGAATACTTCGCCCATATTGTGCGGCGTGAACGAGGCGGAATAATCGCGAAAGGCTTACACTAGAGCAAAGTTCTATTTTGAAGTCACATTTTCGTCGACGTCGCCGTCGTAGATCTTAAGGTCCCTTTTGAGGTTTTGACGACAACGTAAGCATGCAACAGAGAATCTTTCATTCTCTATTACCCTGAAACCGCTCGCACCAATTTATTTTTGGGATACTTCGCCCACACTGTGCGATTTGAACGATATAGAATACATTTAATCGAGAAGGACTTACGATACAGCAAAGTTTTATTTTGAGGTGAAGTTTTCGTTGATGTCTCCCAAGTAGATCAAAGGCCCTTTTAATGAAAGGCCAGTGCTCTCAACTCCAGTCTGCTATCTCTGCTTCCAATTTAGAAGTCAAGTTGCCCATTATTTGCATAGACCGAGATCAGTAGATGTATAAAACTTACTCATAAGTGGTTTCGCTTCGCCATCATCTTCTTCTTTCTCGTCTTGTATTTTCTCTTGTTCCTTATCATCTCCTTTTTCTGTTGAACCCTTTTCCTTTTCAGGGTCTGGTTGTTCTTTAGTGGTAACAGATTCACTCTCTTCCTCTTCTTGGCTTTCTTCCTTTTCTTCAGAAGCTATATTTTCGTATCCGTTGTTAATGGCTTTGCCGATGCCGTTTGAAGCGTGTAGATCGGATTTGAACTCTGGGCTGCCTGTGTTCGTTATTTTGTAGACCCAAGCCTCGATTCGTTTATTAAAGTACATAATAATTATATAGATTGAATAGGAAC
>NC_090887.1:15097730-15125230 GCF_036669925.1 Montipora capricornis | reverse complement strand
TGCATATGGCGTCTACGAGAGTCAGGCCTGTTCCAAACGTCGTGCTACTGCCATGCCGAACTCAAATGAAATTGTCATTTCGATTTAAGCACGGCAGTAGCACGCCGTTTGAAACCGTTAAGCGCGGCACGGCTGACTTAGGTTCGACACGACTACTTCGCACGGCAGGACTTGCCGTGCCGCACGGCAGTAGGACGACTTGGTTTCAAACGGCGTGCTATTGTTGCACCGAACTCAATTCATACATTTATTTAATATATTTTGCATTATCTGCATACTATTACGCTGGATGGATGGTTTGTTTTGTCTTTTGAATTTGGCGCTACTGTATTAGGTTCGACGTTTGAAACCGCTGCCATGCCATCGTCGTGCCACTGCCAAGCCAAATTCATTTGAGTTCGGCACGGCAGTAGCACGACGTTTGGAACAGGCCTGTTCAATTGCTTCTCGGCCCTTTGGCTAAGATCAAGTGTCATCGTCAGACCATTGCACCCATGTACCTTTTTCAGGACCTTATGAGGCTGGCACTACACGGTTAACGCCGTTACCGGTTCACGAGGGCGTTCTAAACCATATTTATTTTCTCGCGTTTTAATTTCGGCTTATTTTATCTCAATGCTTTGGCATGGGCAACTTTCGTTCACGGAAGCGATTGTGCGGTAGTCCCATTTCTCAAGAATTTTTGCGGGTAAAAACCTTTATGACGTGAACTTATTGAACCCTTTTATCGGCGTTTCGCCTTGACCTGCACTTATATTACTCAACAAAATATTTGCCGTCAAGTAGAATCTATTCGTAACCTGCACTAATTTCATTCAAACGCGGCAAAAACGAAGACAACTTTTTAGTTAGAAGCACACTCAAAACTAACGAGCAACCTGGCACTTTCAAATGCGCGCGCTCACGATGCAAAACTTGTCTTTTCACTCTTAACACTAGCAAAATATCGGGACCTAAGCGATCTGTTAAGATCACCGATCGTTTCACATGATACGTAACTCCGCAAATGCCATTTATTACATAACCTGTACGTTATGCAATAAATCATACATCGGCGAGACAGGTAGACTACTAGGCGACCGATTCCGCGAACACCTTCGAATTCGCGATGTTGGGAAGAATGACAAGGATGCATCTAAGCCAGCCGCTCGTCATTTTAATCTCACTAACTACTCCAAAGAACACATGGCTATCTGCGGCCTTTCCCTACATCAAGGTACGACGGAAAGCCGCAAGAATCTGGAGCAAAAATTCATCTTCCAAATTGGCACCCTTAATCCCCA
Source organism: Montipora capricornis (assembly GCF_036669925.1). Taxonomy (NCBI): domain Eukaryota; kingdom Metazoa; phylum Cnidaria; class Anthozoa; order Scleractinia; family Acroporidae; genus Montipora; species Montipora capricornis. The sequence continues at coordinate 15,123,947 of NC_090887.1, read as the reverse complement.
CGGTATTAACGAACGCTTTTCATTTAACTAATGTATTCCCATTTTTCACGTTGCCATGTTACCACCAATAGCGTAGCTCCTACTAGACTACAAAAACTACACACAACCCATAATTCCTCGAGGGCTAACGCTCGAAACGTCAGCTTTTATTATCCCTGTACGGTGGTCAATTTACATTGTCAACTCCGTTGATAAAACCAAATATTTCGTGTCCAAAAAGATTAGTTGCCTACCTACTCATCTCCCGTATAATTTGTTACCCCGGGGTTAAACAATCGTCAAAATGCCTAAGAACCCAAACAAGCCTACTGTACCTTGTTTTAACACGGAAAGTTTTAAAACTGGGTTTATTAATAGACTATTTTTAATACACTTTTACTTTTTAACTAATTATGTTAAACATGTATATATAGGTATATATTTATACTTGTATATTCAATAAAGATTCAAAGATATAATAGCCCAATTTCGGGTCTTTCTGCATGTACCGGAAAGCATTGTATTTTTGGTCAATTGGGAGTAGTTTATTTGGAGTTGTTTTGTTTTCTGTCTTTTGTTTCTTTTGTTTTACGTAATCTGTGCTCCGGTACCTGCAGAAGGAACCCTAATTTCGATATACTAAAATTTAGTCCTGAACAAAAGGCATCATCTCGAAGCCCTGGAGAATAAATTCATACAAATCCTTATTTTTATTCGTTTGAATTCCGAGGTTGAAGGAGATAAATCTCCTAGTGGGGCAATTAAGAGCATCAACATGAACAACTTTAACTTTAAAATCCAAATGTGCCTCTGAAAACGTGAAGGTCAATTTAAGGAAATCGTTACCCGAAAATGAGATAAATATTCAACATCTGACGACAGCCTCAATACAAACATTCAATAATTCCCAAGACAATACCTAATTTCTCTTGAAAGCACACGCCAATGCAAGTTTGCTGCATGCACGCTTTTCTAAAGCGGCCTTCACACAGCAAAATTGAGTTTGCAAACTCAAGTTTGGCAAATTCAAGTTGGTGTGTGTGTGAACGGCACATACAGTCGGCAAACACGTTGGCAAACTGTTGGCGACAATAGAAATTGTCTCTATTCTCGCCAATAGTTTGCCAACATGTTTGACAACTGTTGTTGTGTCTTTCACACACACCAACTTGAGTTTGGCAACACGGCGAGTTTGCAAACTTAAGTTTGCCGTGTGAAGGCCGCTTAATACATCGGTGACACTCCTACAAAGTATTCATTTCACAAGTTGCACAGTGTTGGATCCCTTTTCAAACTCTCGGCTTCGCCTCGAGTTTGTAAATAGTGATACAAAAATGCCGTTCATGTTGTAAACATTGCAAGCAATCGAAATAAATTTTTGTAGATACCTGATAGTTCCCCTGAAAGCGTTATGGGTATTCCTGCTGTCTCGTCAATGCGATCATCGAAGCTCCAACCAAAGAAAAGAAATAACGACACAACTACTGCGAATCCCAGTTGAACCTTGAATCGCCTTCTTCGCGTCATAGCTGAAGAAACCAAAAAGAGAATTTGTGAATCACATCGTCTCTGTCTGCCTTAGTTCTTTTGTGAACAATTTGTCAATTCGACAAGAAAACCTTTGAACCGTTCTTCCTGCAGTTTCAAACCCTTGATGACTGGAATTAGTTTCATACTATACTGTGTCACGTAACAGCAAGGTTATGGTACCCTATGAAACACCAATTATTGCTTAATTAACAAAATGCGCCACTATGGTGACGTAATATGTTACCATGACATTTCGTCTTAACTTGCTTATATCTCAAAATGAACTCGGTGACCCCCATTTCTTATTGTAGCATCTGAGATAGAACCATCAGAAAAGTTTCATAAAATTCATGGGACACAATTCAGAACTACCTTAAATTGTCGAAAAGTTGGTATTACATATGGTATCATAACATTGCTGTTACGTGGTACAGTGTTGAAGTTACAACCCTACCCTATAAGATTAGTGAAACTGATTCAAGCCACCTTAAGTGGGATGGCTCTTAACTACCAAACCGTTGCTATGGACACCTTCAAATAGTCATTTCTCGAGTCCCTTTACTCTACAGTTATCCATTTTTGCCAAGTGTGTTCTATTTAACATTCCCTTGTCTGGTTCGACTCACAACCATACTCTGTCGATCACGTGACCAAAACAGAAACTGCCTAAGAACTCAGCGAGTTAAAACTGTTTTTCACAAATTTTTAATGCAACAGTATGAAAACATTCTAACACAAAATCTGTAGCATTTCTCAAAAAAAATGTGACGTTATATGGCCCTTCTTTGATGCACTTAACAAAATATCAGTTCCATTTTTTGTCCAAATAGAAATTCCATGCTATAGTTTAAGAAAACTGATGGGATGGTTCCTATCCGGTAAAGAAACTGCCTCTTCCTTTCGTTTCCTGAGAGTTTTTACGTGTTTTTAACTTAAACGCACGGCGGAGGACTGGAACTAGTTGTGCAAGCGCCTTCTGATTGAAGTGATGTCAGATTTACTTCAAGGAACCATCCATGCACCTTTTTTGTAGGACTCTCGACTAAAAAGCTTCCTTAGCAACCATTGTCCTTCCCTTTTCACGTCTCTGCGCATGGCCAAACTGCCACCTCAGCCCATTTAATTCCATTGTTATTGAAACAACCGAAAGCGCTGATGCTGGAAACGAAAACAATCCCATAATAATGGCAACCCAAATGCGCTGCTTCGTGACCTGGCTATCTTAGCGGTCCGTATTGCAATATTCGGACCGTTCAGAGAACCATCAGGATTCTCCTTTACAACTCGGATCAGTTTGCCTATATAATAAATAGATTTAGCCAAGCCTAAAAGCGGAGCTCCCGCGTTATTTATTCTTACAATAAGTTACCCGACTTGAGCCTGCGATCCAATCGAAAACCGGTACCTGGTCAGCGGTCAACTTCAAAAGAACAGTTGACCTCGACGAGCTCTAAACTTAAACCCGGATTGTGGTCATGTGATACTTGTCAGCGGGTATCTTGTTTTGACAGGTGTCAATTGACCGTAACATGGATGTCCAATAGAGCAGTTTTCAGTAGCCCTTATCGGAGATTATCAGCGATTTTGCTACATAAACGAGGCCAAGGGGTCATTTTGTATTACATTGAAGCTTAAGCCTCTTTTGCATGTAGTTTTAAAGAAAAGAAAATGTGCCTGCAGGCTCAACTCCAATAAGGTCCATTGAGTGTTGTAAAACAAATACCAAAGTCACTATTTCGACCAATCACAGCAGGTGTAAAACAGCGCAGTGAACCAATCCAAATAGACCGATTTCGATATATTAAAATTCAGTCCGAAACAAAGACATCACCTCGAGCCTCTGTGGAATAAATAAAAGGATTTGTATGAGTTTCCCCAGAACCTCGAGATGATGCCTTTTGTTTTGGACTGAATTGTGGTCTATTCGTAGCAATTCCATGTAACTTGCTCTGGAAGCGCGGGAAAAGTGGCGATTGGTTTTGGTTTTCCTTCTCATTGGCTGATAAACTGGCGCGAGATTTAAGCGTAGCAATTGCAATCGTGCAATTACTTTCGACAGTCATTTGAGAACTGGCACTGCTCTATCGAAGATGTACGCTGTAAACTAGCTGGAGTATGGCCGTCATCTTGAGCACAAGTACACAAGTATTGATTATTATGCACGTTATGTTGGTCCCGAGGGAAACAGTTTTGTTTTACTGAGACGAAGTCGAGGGAAACATCAGGACTCGAGGGAAAACTAAACTAACTAGGTAGTTTCCCGAGGCACCAGACATCAAGAGCTTTGTTATATATTTAGACTTTCCCTTCAACAATCGCAGCATAACAAACAAACGCGGGCAACAACTGCTGAATTGTATCCCGGAGGGATACATTTGAATTTGATCAGGGGCGCGTGACCAAGAATAAACCAATCACAGTGCTCGTTTTGTTGAGCGAAAGTCGAGGTATATAACAATTGTTTGGTTTATCAACGGAGTTAATAATGTAAATTGACCACCGTACAGAGATTCTAAAAGCTGACGTTTCGAGCGTTAGCCCTTCGTCAGCCCTTCGTTGGATTCGCTCTGACGAAGTGCTAACGCTCGAAACTTCATCTTTTAGAATCTCAGTACTGTGGACAATTTACATTATCAACTACGTTGATATAACCCAATTTTTGTATAATACTTCCCCAACTACGCAGCATCACATTTTTTTTAGAAACTACCCCTTCATTCGTATATAACAATTGAATTTGATCAGGGGCACGTGACCAAGAATAACCAATCACAGTGCTCGTTTTGTTCAGTGAAAATCTAGGTATATAACAATAGTAGGGAGTTTAAGATCTACGTCGGCGACGTCGACGAAAAACGTCACCTCAAAATATAACTTTGCTCTATCAGAAATCTTTCGCGATTATTCAGTCTCGTTCACGTCGTACAGTTTGGGTAAAGTATCCTAAAAATGAGATGGTACGAGAGGTTATAGAGTGAAGATTCTCTGTTGCATGCTTACGTTGTCGTCAAAACCTCAATTTTTTTATTTCACGTCGTCGGCATGGAGAGAACCGCGAAAATATGAGCTAAAATCCGTGCCGCACGGCCCCACGTGCAGCATGATTATTTACTCTCTTTTAACCAATAATATCATTATTTTGTGGCGTTATCGTCGATGTTGTCGTCTTAGATCTTAAGCTCCCTAAAAGGAAGCTTAAGCAACTACAAGGGCGGCGTCAACGAGAACGTCACAAATTTGCATATTTGATGGACAAAAACAATAGCTTTGCACGCTCTGCACGTGCGTTTTTCACTTTTGTTCATTTCTTTGCCGTCGTCAGCAAAACAAGAACGTGAAATAGCCAAATTTGAGGTATTATCAAGAACGTCAGCACTTGAAGATGAATTCTCATTTTCTCCCCTAAATTAAGTGCCGTTCCGACGGGGGTCACTTTTGAGGAACTACTACACTCTTGTCATATTTAAAAAGGTTGAAATAGTCACGAAGCGATTAAAATAACGAAAATTTAGATTTTAAGATGAAGTTCTCGTTGCCGTCGCCGTAGTCGTTGCTTAAGCTCCTTAATTGGGGAACTTAAGATCTACGACGACGACGTCGTCGAAAACGCCAGAAAACAATGATATCATTGGTTAAAAGAGCATAAATAATCGTGCTGCACGTGCGGCATGGATTTTAGCTCATATTAGGGCCGATTTTAACGGTACGACTTTGTCGCATGCGACAACGGCTTACGACAGGCCCACGACATGATTTACGATTGTTGTGTACGTCAGAAAAAAAGTCGTAGCATTTTAAAACATGTTTTAAAACGCTGCGACAATTGTAAGTCATGTCGTAGGCCTGTCGTGAGCTGGTCGCATGCGACAAAATCGTATCGTGTAAATCGGCCCTTAGGGAGCTTAGGAAACGACGACGCCGACGGCAACGACGACGCTACAAAACAATAGGTTTAGTGAGCAAAAACAATGACTCTGCACGCTCTGCACGTGCGTTTTACATTTTGGTACATTTTTTTGCCGTCATCTCCTAAATGACGACGTGAAATGACCAAATTCAAGGTTCTGTGGAGGACGTTAGCACATGACGACGAATTTTCAGTTCTCTTTCTACGCTTCCAACCCACTCATATCAGTTAAATTGCTCGGCAGTTACTACACATTTTTAAGGCGAAACGACATGAAATAGTTTTGTAGTGATATGAATAACGCGAACTCATTTTTTAAAATGAAGCCCTCCTAGCCGTCGTCGTCCTCGTTTCGTAAGCTCCCTAATTGTTGGGCGACTTCGTCGTCGTCGTCGTCGTCGTCGTCGTCGTCGTCGTCGTGCGTACGCGCCCGCGAGTAATACCGCTTGCCATGATTACCATGAAAAGCAACTCATGGGTTCCTCAGTGAGTATCAAGCTCCGCTTAGCGGTCTTTCGGGCCGCCGAAGTTCCGTTAATATTTAGGCGACCATTGTTCTTTTCCATTAAAACTTTGGATTTAATGACACCCACTGTAAATACTCGTGTAAGTAGAAATCCATCTCAAACCAGAGAGTTTAAGTTACCGCAAGAGTTTGTGGAATAGCATTAGCTCTTTTAAAATGGCATAATTATACTGAATGCATTTCATGCTCAATGACTGCAAAGGTTACCGAGCTGTTCGCGAAAAAGAATACTTTGGTTCAAACAGTTTTCTTAACTAAGTCATTCTGCAACAACTGATAGAGTTCAACATAATTATCTTTATACATGGTGCGTCGTCGTGTATTATAAACCTTAACAAATCACAGAAACTCCAAACACAGTACTTTTGCAAGAAACAACATGTTAGCAGAAAAAAACATGAGACAAAGATCAAAACAGAAAGAAAATCGATGTCAAAACCACATTGAGAGGAATGCACTTATCATGTGTCCCTGTTCTACTTATGACGTAAACCCGCTTTTCGTATTCACTTGCGCGCATGAATGCATTCAAGTGCATAAGAAGAAACCTTTCCCGTTCACTGACATTTACAAAGGCACTTAAGGTAGAAATGACAAAGCCTTTTAATAATGATAATAATCACGTCATTAAAGACAACAGAGCTTATTTGGGCAGGCATAAGTCCTGTACTAACTGTGGTCGCTGTAGGAGGTGGTATGGTCGAGTGGTTATGGCGTCGCTTGCCTTGAAATTCCGGGCATCCCGGGTTCAATAACATTTCATTTGATATTGGTAGTCCCTAGTTCAACTTCTCGGCTGCTCTTGTGAATAAGGCATTGGTTTGCCTTCGCCCAGTTGGGATTTTTAAAGTTGTTGTTTTGTTTTGTTTCAGCCCGGATTACGTTTCGTTCTCACGGTATGTATATATGCCAGAATTCAAATCACAACTATAGAAAGCAAATCAAACTGAAATGTTCCGATTTCTTTACGAGAGGAAAGCAACCCAATAAATATTGATGTATTCCGCAAGGATGCTACCAAAGCATACTCATGATTATTCAAAGTCTGGGCACGGAAGTGATGTTGTATTCAAAGTAAAATGAAGTGAGGTGAAAGAGATGTTATGCTTGATATGTGAAGTGTTTTAATTTTTTTTTAAATACATTCAGTAATATGAAGCACGGAAGGCTTTGTTTCTTTTCTTTAACGAACGACTCCCCAGTTTTGAAGACTGCTTCTTTGCTGCGATGAAACCGAGATGTTTCTTTACCTTTACACAGTCTAGCTTTCCTTGCAACTCCTCCGGTGTTGCTAGCTTTCTCCTCGTGCTCCAATTCACCGAAGCGTTTCCAAACGAGTTCTATGAAGCATTTTAATTTATCGCCTCACGCAAATATTTCAAGCAAGTTCCTCGGAGCTAGTGATATTCCAGATACATTGTTGCTGTGTCTTAGGCCATCTCGGTGGAAATGAAGCGATCTTGGCTACCTCCAGAGGGTTGCAGAACATACTTACGTTGAACAAACTCGGACACACTTCATTGCATTTTGGGCCTTTGCCCGGACCTCCATGTTGGGTCTTTATTCTGAGCAAATATTCATAAGCTTTTCATTATCTTTGGACTTCGCTCTTTTTACGGACGCAGCACCCTGAGATATTTTCATTACTGAGATTAATGATCTATTGTTATTTGACAGCTTGAAATTTCACAAGTATGCTGTTTTTGCATCTAAATTTGGACACAAAAGAGTCCTTGTCCCATGCAGACCAATTTAACCCCAGGGGAGGGACTCGCATATGAAAGGGATGGGGAAGCTAGAGGTCTCGCTTATAGGGGTGTAAATTTCGGATTTTGCTCACACTTGAGGGGTAACTGACGTCAAATTTTTCCCCCTTTTTTCGTTGTACCAATACATTCCTCTTGGGTTAAAGAATCCTAAATGAGCAAATAAAAGATGTTTTGTGTAAAACCAAATTTTCTACAAATTTCATTTGATGCTCAATTGACGGCCATTTTGAAAACGTTCCGATCCAGGTCACGTGATGTGAGACGTCACACGTGTGTAATGTAGTGAACGGGTCATGGTAGATCTGAAGGTAACAACTTCGCGGCCCTCGCTGTCCAGCTCGCTGCCACAATTTACGAGCGAAAAAAAAAAGGTTTCTTCCATTCTCTTTTAAGCCACCTTTTAGAGACTATGAAATACGAAGTGGGAAATAAAATACCTCCTCTAAGAAGGTTGAATAATCGAAACTCGACGGATCGCGTGCCTGTATTCACAGCTACAGGTAAGTTGCACGCCAGGCAAAACAGCGTTTAGGAAAAATTTACACGCAAGCGTTGTTTCTCATTTGCGACGGAAACCACGATGAAGTCAATCTTGTCCCGAAAGGTTACTCGTTTCAAGAAGTATATCACTGTCAGCTGAGTGAAGAGTAAATTGGTGTTTTATCTAAATAAAACAAGCCGACGTCCACTGAGAGCGGAAACCATTTAAGTTCATGTCAAGAGACTTCCTTGAACCCAAATTATAAAACGCAGTGTCCTGGTTAAAAAACAAACGAACCAGTGACACAGTCATGCAACGGAAATAATAAGCACGTAATGTTTCTCAAATGATGACCTAAACTTTAAAAAATATATCTAATATCGCGCTCAGTTTAAAAAAGACATCATATGTAGCGCATATGCAGCAGCCGTGAAGGTCTCGTTTAGGGTTTCACGCAAGAAATATAAAAATATGTATTTCATATGTTTTAAATACGGTCTTTTTTAGGGGTCAAAACGTCCTGGGCCCAGCCCATACTAATCTCCTTTAGGGTTTTAATCGAGAACTTCCCACGGGCATCACCACCCTTTCATATGCAAAGTCCCCTCCCCACCCACCCACCCCCCCTTCCCAAAAAAAAACCCCGGGAATTTAACTACCTTTCATCTACGAAAAGCAAGCAATTCGCAAGCTTAATCGACCTTCAACGTGCAAGTTGAGTTTATGCTAAGTGAAAATGTCTTTTTAAGGTGTAGTATGCTAATCAAATACAAGTGCCTTTTTTCTAGCAGAATTAATCAAAACGAAAACATTCGACACAAACACAAGGCTCATCCTAGCCACAACTCTTTCTTCAAATCATCTGTAAAAGAATTGCAACGCTAAACTGACACCGCACAAAACGAACGATGATTATTATTATTACTTGTGAGTTTGTATCTATGATACGGCAATCCCTTCTCAGACGGAATTCCAATTGCCCCCCCCCCCCCTCCCCAACCTTTCCAGGCCACGCTAATATAATCACTCCAACCCCGTGTAATCAAAATATATCGTTACATTTCAGCTGTGTATGGCCCGTGTTTTAGCTGCCAAGACCTTCATACTGAATACATAGGGTAAAAATTATAGTTTACGACTACTGCAAAAATCTTGTACGATCACTGATGCTGAATAATTACTGATGTACATGAACGATGGAAAGCACTCAACAGCTTTGGGTTCTTGAATGTATCCTTTTAATATAGGCTCGGTCCAGTTAAAGAAGTGTCACTCACCTTACAATGTAATCAGAAAAAGTGATCGCCTTATCCCAGTTTCCAAGGAATGTAAGAATTCATAGGAAAATTCCCCTGAAAGAAATCCTGCGTCATTCAATCAGTGTATTCGTATTATACATGCATGAATGGTCCGCAAACTGATGATCGAAGCCGCATTCTCTAAAGCCACTCTCCTTTAACCAATCGTCCGTGTTGAATAATTCGGCGCCAGAGGGTTTTTTTCATTCATATTATTATTCAGCCGTCTGTCCATTGTTCTGTAAATGACAATGTTTGTGAAGTACCCAATGTTTGCATTCAAGTTAGCCTAAGCCACAAACATTCATCAGGGAGTAAAAGATCTTTCAAAGGAAAACAACTTTCATACAACGTATATATACTTTCACATAACGTTTATCCTATGGCAACCCCAGAATAGTCATTAATGACCGGACTTGTTTATCTGCTCTTTACACTTCTTAGCAGTGAGCTGGAACGAAACAATATAGCCTAACCTAGAGGAACTTCTAATCAATTTTCAAACACACTAGGTAACTTCACGATATCAATATAATCATAACTTCAATTTTAAATTCATAAAAAAATCAGTAGTTAATACCTCACGCTGGAAATAATGATTCTCTTCATCCATTGCGAGCAAGAAAGTGGATTTAGTAATCTCCCAGGTTTTCTCTGTCACACTTCAAAAATGCCATTAAATTAATTTAATGATCAATATTGTAGAAGTTTCAAGAACATGGACTGTTAGTCAAAATATCGCGAACTGGTTTCGTAATTCCTTTCCGCTCTTATTTTGGATGTCACAATATATTACATTTCTAACATTACAAGTATAAAAAATGTTTCTTCGCTACCTTACATTGATTACTTTTTCACGTTTTTCGAATTTTTAAAAAAAAAACTTTTGTGGATACCATTGACGGCTTTATGCCGAAGTTAATACAAGACGGCCGAAAGATGTTTCTTTGCCGACGGCAATTTGTTTATTACCCTGCCGCATCCAAATAATCAGCGATTTAGGCAGGACTAGACTGTTACTCTTTTATTAGTGTGCTAGAGTTCTATCGAAAAGGGTTGCTGGACGAGGAAAGCAAATTAAACGACAACATACATTACTCAAAGTTAAATTGTCATTTTAAAAAACTTCACGGCTCTTTGATTTCAGCGTTTTAAGAAGTGGGTTAGGACACCAATGACATATTGTTGCGAGTGAGTTAAAAAGAAAGCAGTGGGCTCGATAGCAAGAGTGTCATCAGATCAAATCGCAAGTGGCTTTGAGGAATATTCAGTGGTTTTTTTCCAAAGAACGATTGATTCTTTTGATAAATAATGAGGCGCAAATATGATGCAAGATTTAGCAAGTTGTTTACCAAGGCTCAAGAAGATTTGGTTCGATGATTCGATGATTTTTGCGAGCTTTATGAAAATTGTTCAAACTTGTTAGCTTATGTACTTGAAGCAAGTGTAAAATAGTTGTATTATGAAGCCTATAATAGATTGAGTGCGGATAAGATCATTCTAATGGTTGAGGTTGTCAAAAATGGGTGGGAGGAAGATCACGTTTTGAAGAAGTAAGTTGAGAGGTGTAAGAGCCTCAATTATACGTGCTAGGTAAAAGGTTAGAATGCAAATGAAGGTAATTACAGATCAAAGAAATCCCGGCAAGACTTCCGCACAGGTGTCTATTTAATTCTGCATACGTTCCTTTGTTTTAAGAAAACAACAGCTCTAACATTGGTGAAAAGTCCAAATTCCTGGTGGGCGAACAAAAAAAGAAAAGAAGAGATCAATTGTTTTCCATCGTAAAACACAGGAGTAATGATGACAAAATGTGAAAACCATTTAGCGTGAACTATTAAAGAACAGACCTTGTGTTAGGTTATTTTCGTCAAATCTTGCAAAAATCACGCGTGGAGATATTGCCATGCTTATACCGAACATTACATCACATACTTTAAAGCAATTAAAATAGTTGTGTAAATTTCATTAAATATGCAACACTTGCCTCGGGTGATTTTAACATTTCAAAACGAATGTTTCAAATTAATGCTAACGCTTTGTTAACTCAAGTGAGGATAATGGTCCCATTATCCACTCTTGGTTAACTGCATGAGACCGTATTACGCAGTGCTCTTTTATCGCGCAACTAGACGCCTAAAGGCGCTTAATTGGGATGCTTTTCAGTTGCGAAAGTTTACCAGTAAGTAAATCTAATAAATGTAGGAAAGAATCGAAAAGAAAAGAAGCAAGCTAGTTGAATTATCATCCTTCTCGCGTGCGCAGTACAACCATCAAAGAATTACGAAAAAATAAAAAGACTATTACAAGTCTAAGGCCTCGTCCACAATTATGCGTTTTTATAATCCTCCGCTATCACGTAAGCGAAAACGAAACGAGTTATTTTCCATTCTCATCGGCGTTGACACATTTCGTTTACCCATTGACGATGCTAGAAATGGTTATCAGGCCTCTTTCGTCGTCACTTTCACTACTCTCGTTTTCAAGCTCCCTCCCTTTTTCTCCCCTGTCGCAATCAAGTAGGGCAACCCTGGCTGGGTCAAGTTACTCGACAATCCAGTGAATGCAATAGTTTATTACTTTAATTCTGTTATCTTAGCCAGAGAAACTGGGATATACAGGCTTGAAAAACTCATGCACTCTTCGCAAAACTACAATGCAATTACCGATAGCACAGAGGTTCAATTTTTCAATTAGAAACCACTAAACTCATCCAGGTTTGTCTTCGTGTAGAACGCAGAGCATGATCTGAAAAGTATTACACTAAACTAATCTGTCCGTTTCCCAACTAAACTAACAAATTTTTATAACAAATGGCTGAGCCAGTTACAATGAAGGTGCAGACCACAACAACCGCCAGAAATTACTAGGTATCAACGTTACAGTAAAGATTCAAGCTTTTGCTTAGTAAATTGGAAAGTAAGACTGTAAACAAAAAACGACAAGTGGACGTTTTAAGTCGACCGCCAGCGCGGCCAATCTCGATTCACTAAATTGAAAGTCAACGAAAAAAGTCAAATCGCGTACGTCACTCCTGTGAAGTACGCAACAGCATATAAACGTCCTTGACAACAAAAAAGACTTGAAGTTTTCGTTGAAGTATCCCCACCGAATTCCCCCTTAAAGCTTGAAAAAAAAACTGGTTTATGAAAAGGACTTGGTGTCTTCGCTCTGACGGCATTCATGGCGAGTATCGTCATCTCAGACGAGGTGTTAAACATGGGCGTCATTGACAAATGGATCGCGAGCTCTTGCATCCTGGCTGTTGTCATAGGGATATGGCAGAAAAGGCATGTACTTGGCACATTTGTATTTACTGAGGCGATGAAGACCAAACGGCAGATTGTAACATTCAATGGGAGCAACTTCAAACTTTTCGTCTACTTTATCTTCCACAGCATTTTCCCCCCATCCTGCGAGACCACGCTCTTCCATTGTACCTGGGATGGTATTGTCTAGAATCAGTGGAACGATACATCCTACCGCCATGCTTGTTGACAGCAAGACAGTGACGATCTGGTCAATCTCCTCGACACCTATTGAAAGTAAAGGACATTTAAACTCTGGCCTAGTCACGGTTTTAACTTACTGATTAGGTACACAAGGTTTGTCTCTGAGACAGTTAACCGCTCCAGAGATTGAGGATTCTGGCAGGTTCCTCAATTTTCGTCTATGCCCTCATCACCGATACAATGTACATCCAAAAACCAGAATTCTCAAAGATATAGGTAAAACAGTTGTTGTACACGCCGAATATATATGTCACGTGAAGCTATGATCCTCGCAGTTGTGAACGCAATTTTTGCAAATGCGTAGAGAAGCCAGAAAAATTCAGGACTTCAACGGGGTTTGAGCCCGTGATCTCGCAATACCGGTGCGACGCTCCAACCAACTGAGCTATGAAGCCACTGACGTTGGGAGCCGGTAATTTGTGGGTTCTAATGTTCCCATGAGGAATGAATCAACGATGAAACGTCAATAGCTTCATAGCTCAGTTGGTTAGAGCGTCGCACCGGTATCGCGACGTCGCGGGTTCAAACCCCGTTGAAGTTTCAGGCTCTACGCATTTGCAAAAATTGCGTTCACAACTGCGAGGATCATAGCTTCATTTGATTTCATATCAGCAGTTCATATATGATCCATTTCATATATCATTTCATCGAATACATATGTTTTGACAATGACCGTTTAAGTATTAAAGAGAATGAGCTATGAAATAAACAGACATATTTCAGTTTAGCAAGTACGTTTCAGCAGGAACATCTGTCTTCATCATTGATCTGCCAACTAAGCCGCCTGTATTCTGCACTAAAAACAGGCCGCTCATTTAAAAGTTTCAAAAAGTTGGTTTTTGATGCTTGATTCAGATATGTTGAGATATAATTAATATCTTGTTGACTCGTTTTCTCGAACCGCACTGCAATTTACTTGTCCTTTCAATGTTTTTCCAGCTTAATTTATGGCCAAAAAACAACGCGAGCATTCAGTTACAGTACTGTCCGTAACAGTCCTTGAATTCGTGAAGTAAGAGCTGCGACCATTGCAATCACACACTTTCTCGTACCTGTCTTAATTGCATCCATGTGGCTTTCCATGTAGTAAGGGACAGCCAATCCAAATACAAGGGAAAATCCAACGATGAACAAGTTTCTGGAGGAATTCATGTCAGCATACTGAAGATTAGAGATTCCAACTGCGGTGATCATTCCAAACATGACCATAAACATTCCACCGATGATAGGGTCTGGAATGGTCACAAACAGCGCGCCAAATTTACCAAGGACACCAAAAATCATAAATATGAATCCGCCGACTTGAATCACGCGAAGACTTCCGACCTAATAGGTAGAGTAGGAATGGAAGACTACATTAGATGTTTACCACTATAAATTTTATAATTGAGATTACCTTTCGCCTGCGACCTACGAAAGTTGTTCAAACTGATGAAGGACTAGTTGGACAAAGGACCGTCGTTACCTTAGTGATACCAATGGCTCCAATGTTTTCACCGTAAGCAGTTGTATCAATTCCACAACCAAAGGCTCCCGCCACAAAAACCCCGATTCCTTCAGCAGCAATTCCACGATTCATCGCATGTTTTGGAGGTGGTCGAGCCCCAGACAATCTCCCGCAGGCGTGGTAGTCTCCCACTGACTCAATAAGGGAGGCCAGTAACCCGGTCAACATTCCAAGTACTCCTGCGTAACTGACGGTTGGAGTTCCCCACTGACCTACAAAGGATTTTAGAGACCCAATGAGCAAATTTGTGAAGATCTATTTGCTGGTAAAAGTAAAAAGCAGGAGACGTCAGCCGTTTTGTTTAACCTGGATAAGGGAATCTAAACCATTTGGCCTCTTTCAACACACTGAGTTCGCGGTCAGTTCTCGCCAAGTAATTCGGGTTGTCGGGATCTGAAGGAAAACCTCCGGCAGCAGTGATGATGGCACAAATGACCCAAGATGATACTATCGCCATAATAATCTGTGGAACAAATGCAAGATGCTTATAATTACAGCCAGGAAAATTCAAGGACAGATTGGACATCATTTTCGGGTCAGTCTCGGCTTCCAGAAAGCGCAAGCAATAACACCTGCAAAGCCCGGGCTTGTTGCCTAAAAATGACACGTCGAACCAATAAATTCATATTGTATGAACGACAGTGTAATCATTGAAGGCCATTTTCCTTTCCTCATAATTTTCACTATCAAACTAGCTTTCCTTGCCCTTAGCTATTCCAGGCCCTGTGAAAACATGTACATTGGTCATAAGGTCACTTCGATAAAACGTTTCCCGTTGACATCAATCCACTCCACAATTAGTGTTAATTAGCAAAGCAAGAAGGACTTTGATTCTTAGCCGTTATTCTAATCTATCCCTAACGCGATTTAGAAAGGGAGTTTGAAAGCACCTTACAAACTATACGTTCTATTTAGATGAGTCAAGTTCCAAGAAGGGCGTAAAAAACATGAATCAAACCATACTCACTGGGAATGATCTAAATAATGGATAGCGAATAAGATGACAACCTCGTGCTCTGTTAAAGGCAGGAAGAGGAACATCGAATCTGTTCAGATATTGTGAAAAAATGACCAACAACGCGATAGTCCTGCAATACAAATCATTGAACAAGGTGAGAAATCTGTCAAATCACTGGAAACTAAAAATAAGAAAATAAGAAGCATAATTTTGAGTAATCGAATATTTTCCAAGTCATCATTGAAAACTTACATCTCTACATTCATGTGAAAATGCCCACGTTTTGACAGTTAGAGTTTTAGTAACACAGCAGTATTATTATTATTATTATTATTATTATTATTATTATTATTATTATTATTACTGATCTAAAATCAGAATACAGCTCTTTTCCAATTTGCCAAATGATAACTAATCCGATTGGGCCTGATGACTACGACGCCTCTGATTGGTCCGCAGGTTTAACTTCGGATTTTTCCGAGTATCTCCGAGTGGTCATGGCAATGGTAATACATTTCTACAAGAATCAGCTTCGTAAAATCATGAATACTTACATCATTGAGATTCCCCAGTGTTTGCCTTAAAAAAAAAAACGACAAAAGGACTGAATATTAAACCTTAAATACAGCACTGAACCGAGCTTCGAGTCCAAAAAATGACAAGATGGGAAGATTTACCTGCACTTTCAGCTGCTTCACTAAACAGTGAAATTCCCATCAAAGTAATTGTAGGTGCGATTGTTAGAGGCCCAATGAAGCGAAGGAAAAATCCAACAACACCGGCGAAACCAATCACAATTTGAATCAATCCTGTCATCATTATAGCTCCTTGAATCTAGCAGAAATTTACAAACGAGTGAAGTGCAAAACTCCGACAACAAACGTTGAGTAGGTTATTTTAAAGACATTTGTTTCCTCCAATAATCTATCCGCACCCTCCCCACCCTCTCCCCCACATATGGAGTTTTCTCTGGTTCACTGAATCAAACTGAATTTCTTCGATCAAACTACGAAAGCGTCGTTTATTCATGATTTCATTAACGGTGGAATACCTTTGGCAGTAAATGAATAGATAAGACTTATATGGGTATTGATTAAGAATATCAAAAGGTAAAAGATGGGACTAGGAGTGATAGTTAGTGTTTTCCGCATAAGCTACTTTGAGGTTGCCCTGGAAACGGAGTCGACAGTCTTGATGAATTACATTGTGGTACCGTTTTGGTGGACGCATTTTCATCATTGCCTGCGCGGAGCGGCAAGAACTCAAGTTGCAAGAAAGCGATATACCAGGAGCTGAGCTCCCTAAACCACCAGAGTATTGTACAATGCCATTTTTAAAACGATGGCTCGCTTGCCAAGGCACAAAATTTAATTGTCCGAAACTAACCCTAACGAAAAGATTTGCCCAAAAGGTCAGTTAGATCGTGATACATACAATGTTTACTTGCTAAAAACATAAGTTATAAAAGGTTTAACCTGAAGCTAACTGTTATCGTACAAGAATGTAGGAAAGTCTTTTTGCTTTGCAGAGGAAACAACAGCATAAACAGTGGCTCGTCCCCAAAACAGTCCCACAGTGAAACTCAGTGGCCGACACTGACCAGCTTTAACAGAAGTTCATTTCGAGTTTAAGCTAGTTTATGGCTGAATATAGTACCTCTCTCATCCGAATCTGCCAGACTTCGGTCAAGTCGATATCCAAGCTTTCAGTCGAGTTACCATCGGTTTGCAAAGTGGTGTTGGTCACTGTAAATGAAACAATTGTATGCTGGCACAACTTTCCTAATATTTAAGATGCTTTTTAGAATGACTGTTCATAAAATGAATACCAGAATGCATGTTAAACGATTTTGTTGCTGAAATAAATAGAAATAGACTGTTATCAGAGTTTTAAATCATTTAAAAGATTTGTGTTCAAATTCTTCTCAAACCTGGAATAATGCTTGTCTAGAACCAGAGCTAAAAATCGTTATAACTAGCAGTACTCGTAGATTAGAGAGTGCGATCGAATATGGTAGATTTGGTATGTTAAAATGTGATTCTGTTTGGGAAAACCGTGCTTAATGAAATTTCAATGCATTTCAACGCAGTTTGAATGCATTACAATGCATATTGTATATGTTTATATTGTAAATTTATATAGTCAAAGATAATATAAATTGTTTCTTAACTTACCTTCAAATACGGAACAAAGTTTGTGTAGGCCTTTGCTTTTCAACCAATCAGCCACGAATTTTTTTTCAGTCATTCAATCTTAGCGAGAGATATAGCCGCACAACATTGACTATCCATCTATCGATTTGTTCGAATTTTAGGAAATATTGAAGATTATTCGCAATGGTAAATAACAGTTTATAGCAATTGCTGGTAAATGTTTGTAGGCGCTAATTTCCGGACTGAACAGAGAATGGCAAACGTTCCATTAAATCGCCCAGCATAGAAGCCGGCATTCACTAAACTGGGGATTAAGGAAAGTATAGTGTCTTAGCTGGAAAGTCATATATCAATCGGAGATTTGTATCACATATTTTTGTCTCTTCATTTTTGGGGAACTTTCAAACAAGATAGAGCAAAATGGAACAAATTACTACACGAAAATCCCAACGGGTTTTCGATTTCTTGGATCTAATCCGAGATAGTTTTCTTTGCAAATTCAACAAATTCGTTGCTGTGAAAAACAGCTGAAGGCTTTCCCAAACAGGGTCGCAAATAGCGACGGCTATGATTTTATTCGTGTTGCCCCAAAAAATCTCTATTCAGTCTGCATTAGAACTGCGTTCTGTCGAACGCAATAACGCCATTAAACTCCATTATGCCTTACTGACATTCCACCATCTTCAGCAACTACTGCGACGTTTGCCACAGACTACATGTAAGAATGCTCCAAAAATTGATACCAACTTACCGCTAAGGTCTGGGCATCTCCACTGCGGCAGAGATAATATGGAAAAAGTTGGGCCAACAAAAGCTAACGAACCTCCTCCTTGAACAATAGGAAGCCTAAAACAAAAGCAAAAACGTTTTGTAGATTATTACATACATGTATATACTAGTAATAGCTATCGCTATGAAGTGCCAACGAGACAGTCAATGATACATAGTTTTCAGATTTGTATCAGAGTTCCAAAATACCTAACAGTAGTTGTAATGTTTTTATTCGAAAGTACTACAACTCAACTTATCTAGTCAACTATAATACAATAACAATAGAAATTGCACACTTTGTATCTCCAACAATAATTTAAATGTCAACGTGTTTTGCAATAATACGGAAAGTACTGCTGTAATTTTTGAACGGCCGTAATTTTAACAGGAATAATTAAGTCGAATAAAATCAGGGCCATGTAAAAAATCGCCAAAGCGTTTTCAGACTTTTAAGTGTGGAACATGTAATGGGGAATCAAACTCTCTCGCTAACGAAAGTTGTTTCACTTGTATAATTTTTATTTTGCAAGATACAGCCATGAATTATAAGTCAAATTGATCGTTTAATTGTGTACTTTGCAGACAATATACTTCATTTGAAAATTAAATTGAATTGTTCACAACTCAATGGTTACAAAACTGCTCTACTCGCGGGCCGAAGGCCAAACTTTACAACAGCGGCCAGTAAGAACACTTATTATATACGTACAGAGATTTACACTCCAAAAAGGATCGAGATAAAAATAGTCTCTTTGCGCTAGAGAAGCCAGCTGATTGGTCATACTATTTTTTTCACTAATGAAAAACGACGTATCGACGCTCTGATTGGCTATATCGTTATTTTCGCTAGTGAAAAATTGTCGTATCATCCTTTTGAGTGGCTAATATCATGTTGAACTGTGGCGCGGGTGGCCTGTGCACAGATTTGTAAACATGGCGGCCGACTGGTGTATGGTTTTCAAAGTTTTTGATCTTTTATTGCTTAGTTTTCTCCACAAAAATAAATTTGCATGATAATAGCAAATCCAACATGGCGGCTATCGTGAACAAGGTCTATTGATGTCAGTTTTTCATGCGTCTGTCCTGTTATTGGTCACGAATTTCGTCAGAACATTGTCAAAGTATCGCCTCGCGGATCTGCAGACTACTTTGAAAATGTTATGAAGAAATTCATGATCAATAACAGGACAGCCGCATGAAAAACTGACGTCAATTTGTTTTTTCAAGTGAAGGTATGATCCTCGCAGTTATGAACGCAATTTTTGCAATTGCGTAAAGAAGCCTGAAAATTTCAGGACTTCAACGGGATTTGAACCTGTGACCTCGCGATACCGGTGCGACGCTCTAACCAAATGAGCTATGAAGCCACTTAGGTTGGAAGCTGGTCCTCACGGGAACATTAGAATCCACAAATGACCAGCTCCCAACGTCAATGGCTTCATAGCTCAGTTGATTAGAGCGTCGCACCGGTATCGCGAGGTCACGGGTTCAAATCCCGTTGAAGTGCTGAAATTTTCAAGCTTCTTTACGCAATTGCAAAAATTGCGTTCATAGCTTCACTTGATTTCATATCCGCAGTTCATATATTTCATCATTAATTTGTTTTTTACAATAACAAAAAGGCAGAGGGGTCAAAATTAAGTCAAAACACGAGAAGAAAGCGAGAAAAAAATGCGACAAACTTTCATTTTATTCAATCTCAAGTCTGACGCGACCAAATTCATAACTTGCCTCGCTCTCTTATGGAAAAAAACGGAACTTTCTATTGGTTAAAAAGTGACAGATCGACGTTTCACAAACTTTTGCATAAATTCAACTCTTCGAAATACACAAATTATAAATGTATGTGTCTGTTCGTTTATTGACAATAAAAATTGGCCAATGAGCTCCCAAGAATTTTGCAGTCATTGTAAAAAATGTGTTTTTACTCACTTCCCAACAGAAGATCGTCAATAGTCGCGCTCACGTCATGCAAGTTTGTCTAATGACATCACACATCAAAACACGCGCTTTCATTGCTTCTTGAAGTCACATGAGAAGCGGCCTTTGTTTTTCTCTGGAGCGCTCGAATTTTTTTCTGCATACACAACAATCTCGCGCTTCGGCTCTATAAAGCTGCCGCCTCGTCAACCTCGCGTCGTCGCTCGGCTGACTTGTTGGCAATTAAATTAGCGCTAAAAATGCCGACATATCTGAGATGCCGTCTTGTTTTTCTCGTGCACTGATCTTATTCTTTCGTCCCGATCACGAGAGACCCTGCAACAAACTAGCGAAAGCGAAAAGCGAACACTTTGAGAAAACATAGCTGCAAAGAAGTTTTAGCTGTGACAGTATCTTCAACAAAAATGTTACTTGAGAACAAATCCTTGCGGGTACGAAAAACCTTAAATAACAATGACCACAACTACGTTTTCTGAGCCGGCGAGACTGAGCACCCCCAGCAAACCATTGTTTTAACGAAAAACGCTGGTCAGCAACCTGGTTCTGGTCATTGCTGTCTATACACCTTATTCCAAAATGGCGGTCATTTTAGTATTCTTTTGTTTGCTTGCAAATTAGCCCTTGTTGCCTCGTTCTTAAGCTGAAAATTCAAAAGAATATTTTAGCTTGAATGAGGCAACAAGGGCTAATTTACAAGCGAACAAAACAATCCTAAAATGGTGGCCATTTTGGAATAACGTGTACGGGGTATCCATTCCCTCCAAAATTCATTTGTTCTTCTTAAATCCAAACCTTCAATTCAAGCATTCTATCTTGCAATTTAAACTGAAACATTCAATTTGTCAATTAAAACATTCAAATCGTCAATCAAACATTCAATTCGTGTTTGAATTGCCGAATTGAATGTTGCAGTTGCCAAATGGAATGTTTGCATTGCCAAATTGAATGTTTGAACTGACGAATTGAAAGTCTGAATTGCCGAATTTATTGTTTGAATTGCCAAATTGCCGAACTGGCCCAGGTTGCACAAAGACCAGCGTTACCATACCATGGAAACCGATAGGTTTTGATACCTCTTAACAACGGTTAGCGCTAACCGCGCTTCGAACAAACGGCCCCTGAATGCTTGAATTGACCAACTGAGTGTTTGAATTGACCAATTGAATGTTTGAATTGACAAATTGAATAAACAAAAGAACAAAGTGAACATAACAATACCTAATCAAAGAGGTCTAATAAGAATAACAATAGCTCTTTTGTCTTCCACCATTTTGGTCCGGTATATGAAAGTTTACTCAAGGTTTGGGTTTAAGAATAACAAGTTTGAATTCTGCCGGGGATGAATACCCATAATATTGAGCATTCGTTATTCGTCATTTGATCAATCAGAAACGCGAAATTCTCTTGATTATATAATATTAATGGCCTTTATTGCTGCTGTAGACTTTGTCGTTGCTTTATCTCCCTAGTTAAAATATTACCAAAACTAATATTTACCTGACTCCAAAGGTTGTCTGTAGCAAGGTGGCAATTCCAGATACGAAGAATATAGTGCTCAGAATTTCGCTGATGACAAGTTTGTTTCCTTCAAAACACATTGGAATTTGAAGGATGAAGGGAATCGCCAATGTTGATCCCAACATGGTTAGGAAATGCTGGAAATATCAAACCCAAGTAATAGAAAGATAAATTGAAGGCCGCATAGCGTTCAGAATCATCAAATCTCTTGCGACAGAAATGAACAATGGAAAGATTGAATACTTAAACATGCAGAATAAGTTTCCTTGATCCTTACCTGGAAAGCCAACCATATACAAAGGTACCATGGTGGATGTTCGTTGACGAGATATGATAAACCAAATGCTTTCGGCTTTTTTTTCTTAGTGAGTGATTTTTCGTTTCGCACCGTCACCTGAAAGCACAGTTAAATAACTGATTATTCGGTAGAAAGAAAAAAGATTCAACAATTTGAACTCTTTTCTTAGTTGACAGTACGGTTAACTGAACAGTGACAGATCGAGATGCCAAGGGTTGTCGCGGTTCTCATTTATCAGGCTGAAGACTGGGCAAGCTCGGTGTCTGACATTTGCAGACTGCAGACTACTGAGACTACAGACTGCAGACTAACCCTAAATCACAATTATTGAAAGCTAACCGTTTTAAAACGGGTTCTTAGACTTAAATAATGTTTATCAGCGCTATTTGAAATGGGTGCTTAGACTTAAATAATGTTTATAAGTGTTATTTGTAGGCAGTCTGCAGTCTGCAAATGTCAGACACCTGGGCAAGCTGAGGTGATGGTGGTATGGGGCGCTTGAACATTGTCCTCTTTGCCTCGCCAAGTCCATTTAACACTTGTTTCAAAAGTACAACCTTTGTAGTTCGACTTCAGTTTGTATATTTAACTGAAGTCGAACTACAAATTTTGAATTTTGAACCAATATCAAATGGACTTGGCATGGCAAGGCGGACGATATCTCAGGCCCAGACCATGCTAGGGTGTTCATGGATGGCTGAGGAAAAAATAATCTTTTCCAGTCAAAAGATTCAGATAAGTTCAGGAAACCTGTTTGCAGGAATCCGTGATTAAAAACAGAGAAGCCAACAAAATATGTTGAAGTGGTTGTCCTTACCGTCATCGGCTTGAGCATAACGCTGTTTTCATGTCTGTCTTCCTCCACTTCTTGTTTCTCGGCTGTGTATTGCTCATTAGGACTCTCCATTATTCAATTTTAATGAAGACGTTAGAAAATTCCTGCAAAATAACAACGTGAAATAGCCAGCCAAATTTGAGGTTTTATGGAGAAACGTTAGTCTCCGATTCGCAGCCGTCTTCCGGGATGTCACGCAACGCTCCCCTAGAAGAAACCGCTGCTCACATTGGAATCCCTTCCCATTGTTTCAACGGTCTATTAAAACAACCAAAAACGTAAGCCAATCGAGTGTGAGGAAAATCATTCATTGCGATTTTGTGGCAGCCCCATGTAGGTATTTCGACTGAAACGCCGAAAAAATCTTGACCGCTCAAGAAAGATAATTTATTTTCGGCAATGGTACCCATAATTTCATAATTTTGCAACAGTATACACGGGACTGGAAACTATTTGTGTATTTGCCTGGTTTCTGCCCGCAGATGGAATCTGTGTTTTGAGCTAGGCAAAACCTCATCAACCGTAACAGAAAGCCTTGCTATTACCTAGGTTTTTTACAGATGCGGTTAGAGTTTGACTAGATATTTGTTCAGTTTGTTTGCTTTGGTTTCAGCTCTGTTTTCATGCATAGTGCAGTTGAGAATACGTGAAATTAATAAAATTGCGCGTACAGGAAGACTTGATTTTTAAGTTAATAAAAATATCGAATAGTGTGATTATATTTACATCCTTTCATTCTTTCAGTTGTCCACTTATTCTTGCATTCATACATACATACATACTTTATTTATTCCAGAAGCAAATTATATATACAAATAAAAACTAAGAGTAAAAATACTTCTAGAAAAGGAAGTTAAGAGGTTAGCCCTATGTAAAAACTCCCTCAACAAATAGGAAAAAGATAAATATATATATAAATCAGGATTTGTACAATCAAATATTTAAATACAATTTAAGCTTAGATTTAAAAAGCTGAAAGCTATCAGCTTCCACTATATCACCCGGTCATGGTCATGGTCAACGTGGTCGCAGTGTAAAAATACAAAAATAGACTTACATATTTGTGGTAATCGAGGGCATTGATGAAACGAGAGCTGTTACTGCTCAAGTCGTACGATACAGTTCCAGAAAATGGAACTGTAGCTGTGATTGGCTCAATCCGAGAAAGGAATGTGGTTCCAATGTGAGCAGCCGTTTCTTTCGGGGTAGCGTTGCGTTACATCCCGAAAGACGGCTGCAAAGGAGAGTACGTCGGTTATTGAGGTTCTCTGCTAAATTAAGCGCCGTTTCGACCAATGTCATTTTTGAGGAACTACCACACCCTTGTCATATCAAAAAGGCTGAAATAGTCACGAAGTGATTACAATAACGCGTATTTATATTTTGACATGACGTTCTCGTTCCCGTCGCCGTCGTCGTTGCTAAGTTTTTTTCTTTCAAAATGGCCGCAAGCTGTTTTGTCGAGGTAACAGAATAAGAAATTAATTGTTTTAAAGAAAATGCATATTTTTCAAATAATCACCTATGTAATTATACTAAAATAATTATTTACCTCAGGCGTGGTGAATATTGGTAAATAATAACCGAGACGAAGTCGAGTTCTTTATTCACCGATATTCAATCGATGGGCACCCAACGACAATTTTCGGAAAATATCTGTTCAACATACGATTTGAGATCTAGAATTTTCGGAATATCTGTTGTAAATTTCCTTGCTGGCCTGCCTGTCCTAGGATTTTAGAATATTTAAAATATAGGATAATTGCTTATTTTTAACGGATTTTTACCCTAAAAAGGTCACGTAGAATTTTCGGGAGCCTTTTTTTTGGCTGAAATTTTCGAAAAGGTAAGTTTTGATCCCTATATATCATTTTCGGATCACTAGACTTTCAGCTATGGAATCCGAACAGATGAAAAATTTTTAGGGGATAAAATTATGCTTATATCTATCTTTTAAATACCAAAAAACGTTTAACAATGCTATGTTTAAGTTGGTTTGAAGTATGTTCTCGTTGGGTGTCCCTGTCACTTCGCCTTCGGCTAATAATTGTTAAGTAAGATATGAGTAAGGCGCCGTTCTAAGACACCGATCCTTTGAGTTCCGTAAGGAGAATAAGGTGGTAAAAGCAATCAAATGCTTCCTAACATTCAGGAATAACTATGTCTGTCAATTCCCTCAAATACCCTGAGCCACTGTGATGGCAACGCCTCTGAACTCAAAAGCATGCTTCGGGTTCAAATTCTGTTCTAAGCAACTAACTGGATTCAACATTGGTGGCCTTAAATTTTATACTACTTACGCTTGGCAATAAACCAATTGGTTGCACCCCCCTCCCGCAGCTCCCTTCAGTTTGCTTTATAATGATCTTTATACACGGCTCCAAAAGCTGCCTTTTCTTAAGATATTTTCATTACTTTTCCTTCCCTCTTACTAAACCATTGTCTAAATTCGCGCTACTGAACTTTCACGCTTGGTTCCGCTTGAAAGAATTTATATTCTTTCTGTTGTGCTAAAACGCCACAGAGGTTCGCGGTTTGTCCTTGAAGCACTCGAGAAAATGTAAAATGTATTTGATATTTGTAACCCTTTTGAATCTTATGCCGCATTATGAATTCAAAGAGTGTCTTGGAGACGCGCCACAGAGTCGACCACATAGTTGTCAAGTAGTATAAATTTGCATACATCCGAGTGACTTCTAATAGCAAAAGACGTTATTTAAAGGGAATTATTTTCAATGAATTTACCAATACGTTCTCCTTTTTTTGGCATTGAAACAATATTTAAGAAGGGTTGAACAAGACTATTCTTTCCATCGTCTTAAAATTGTCTTTTTCGGCGGAAACGAGAGAGATCGATGTCAAGAACTCCCTCATGGTTCAATGCACATCATTTTAACAAAGCAACATTTAACATATGAGAGTAGCTAAATAAACAAGAACCCCAAGATATTGTGGAAACAATTTGCAAAGCAAATCTATTACATCCTTAATCCTTTGGTCAACTGTTTCATTAGGAGCCAAAAGAAAGAAACTTTTCGCTATTTCTCTCTCCCTCTTTCTCCCTGTCGATGAAGCATTTATTCATTTAGGTCCATTTAGGCTAGATAGCAGAATACTGGTGTATTCTGCAATCACTTTATCTTGGGCTAACTTGATGAACCTTTCACCTTAAAGGAATAAGTTCAACGGAAATTCAACAACTAATGAAATTATCCTGTTGTGGCATCGGATCTT
>NC_090887.1:15075230-15090230 GCF_036669925.1 Montipora capricornis | reverse complement strand
ATGAAGACACCGAAACACGTTGGTTTTTATCGTCAATTTTTGCCTGTCTTTGCATTACCAAATCTTTATTGATAAATATTAGAACGAGAAGAAAAAGATCTAATATCGATCCAATGATCCCATTGCGGCGGGTTCTTCGCTGGAAGCAAACGTTTATCTATGTCATCTATTCCGACATAATTAAGTCATTACTTTTACATTTTAGGCACAAAGCAAAATTACCAATTTAACCAAGCAGAAACATTTTTCTACGGTCAAACTAACTTCTAAAGGTGAAAAAAAAATTTCAGTGTAATCATACTTAGTAGAGGGACTGAGTCCCTCTACTAACTATGGTGTAATGAATGACTAGTTCACAAAACAAAACTCTTTTCCTACACTGAAGCAAGGTTAACGTGACACTGCTGGACTAGAAAACAATTAAATATGCAAATTGACAAATTTCAAGTTAATATCAAATGCACGCATATGTAGGTTATACGGCACAAGCTTGAAAAAAAGGGGCGCGTAAAAATGTTGCGTGAGATACACTATGGACTTGAAGGATGCAAGAAGTACCAAAAAGACATAAACTACCGTGCAGTACCATAATCTTTCCATCTCCAATAAAAAAAATAGCTTTACAATTTGTAGCCCCCTTTTATGCCAAGCTCAGAGCAGTGACGTTGGGCAGTTTTCGTGTCTATTTCCTGACAATAGGGAGTTTAAGAAACCACATCGGCTAAGGCGACGAAAATGTTACCTCAAACTATTAGTTTGAACTATTTTAAGTGTTTCACGATTTTTCCATCTTGTTTTTGTTGTACAATATGGGCGAAGTGTGCTACAACCATATTTATGTACAGATTTGAAGCAATTTGAAGCAAAGCGGGAGAAGGAAAGATTCACACTGTATGTTGTTTGTCTACGTTGTCGTCAAAACCTTAAAAGTGGTCATTTTGCGTTGTTGTTTTGACGAGTGCGGGAGAGAAATATACAAAAATGCGTGCCGCACGTGAAGCACGAACATTTTGTTCTTTCAACCAATAATATAACTGCTTTTTCAGTGGCGTTGTCTTTGCCATAGCCGTCGTCGTTTCTTAAACACTGTAATGGGTTACTTTAGGATTTACCACGGTGACGTCGACAGAAACCGTGTCACCTCAAAATATCCGCTATCGTATGTCTTTCTTTCCCGATTATTTCATTATTTCACGTCAAGTGGGCGAGGAATCCTAAAACAACTTTGTACGAGCGGTTTCAGAGCAAAAATAGAGAATGAAATTTGTCGGCTCGCGTTCTTGTTGCAGCGCGATCTTAAGTTTTTTTCCGCTTTTTACCAAAAATATAATCGTTTTGTGGAGTTTCGTTGCGGTAGCCGTCTTCGTTTCTTTAACTCCCTATAAATATCATACCATTGTTAATGCATGGTTAAAATTTGCCCTCTTGTGAGCTTGATTACTTGATACTAGTTCATCTACTATAAAGTGCAAAACACAAAGAAATAACAGTGGACAAAAGCATTTCTTTGTTTTTTTCTATTTGTGTTTCTGTTTGTGTTTCTTCCAGACTAAACAAAATCTATCCGTTTAAGCCGTCCGACATCTTAAATACAAAAAGTCTCAAAACAATAGGTTAGCAAACTTTTGCTCGAGGTTTCCTGACCAACTAGCCGAAACTGCTTTGCAGCGTTGGCCAGCTACCAAAAATTCGACCGAAGAAGCAACACTGAAACTAGACCTGCAGAAAGGACATAAAAATTGTTTGAAACTGAAGTAGATTGATAATGAAAAGAAAACTTCGTTCGACTTCAACACACATGACTGGCTCTGGCCGTTTTAGTTCATGACCAGAGAGCTCAAAAAGATGATAAACAAACCACGAAATAGTCAGTAAAACAAAACCGAAATTTGTTAGACTTTGACCTGAATAAAGGCATCCCGACATAGTTGAATAATAAGCACTGACTAGTTGTCTTCAACGGAGGGATTCAACTAACAACTTTCATAAATTGTGAAACTCTGAACTGTAACCACGGGCAACGTTTTTGGGAAGGTTACCATATGCTACAAACAAAAACCTCAGAGAACAAAAGTACTGATAATTGCTTTGAAATTTCCGGGATTGCTTTGATTCGGCCCCCAGTCAATTAATATTCCTAAAACATTTCAGAGCGTTTGCGCTTTTCCTCGTTATGAGGAGGTTTGTCAAACTGAAACATGTTTGGCTTGCATATTGCCAACTTATGAGTTGAAGTAATGAAGGGACTATAATTAACTGAGAGTTTCGACCCTCGGGCGTATTTCAGATTTCGACAACGTAATTGAATAATAAAGAAAGTTTTCATTACCAATAAATGCAGTTTGTGGTTTGCGTTTATTATAAAAATCTACCCATCCATGATTGATAACAAAAAGTCGATATTGGGCCAATGCCACTTTCCCTTAATGTGTACAGAAGCTTTTTCAGGCTATCGGCACTCGAGGTCTTTTCAGTCTTCTCTGGGCATCCTTTGGTGACCGAGATTAGAGGGTCATTGTTTCCAGTACATCAGTTACTGCCTTAATTGTCAGTAGACGAACTTATAAGGTAAGTAAATAAAGAACAATTAAATGGAGAAGGATCGTAGGGCATTTTCATCGCATAGAGGCTTCATTTTTTCTGTTTTCCCTCTTTCGTATACCTAGAGTTCAGAGTTCAGTTCTCATGGACTCTCACAGCACTATACCTAAATTAATGCAATTACAGACCGATTGTGATGGTGAGTCGAATGGCTGCGATCTTATAGTGTATAGATGAATAAACAAATTGCAGAAAGGGTGTGTGTGTGTTTAGGGGGAAGGTACCGTACAACCTCGCCTGCGAATGAAAGCTTTTTGTATGTACATATGAAACAGAATGAAAGGTTTTTGACAAATTGTTCATTTGCCATCATTTTTAGGTGAGCATTCAAAGAATATTTACGGTGAAATTAAAAATGGTTTAAGTTTTAACATAAAGAGGGACAAGGCTTTCCCTGTCCCTTATCAATGGAAGTTTTTGCTCAAAACAAGTATCCGTGTTTCACCTTGCATTTCCACAGATGATTTTGGAAGAGCTAGGTTGTGACTATGAAAGTCTTGTGTTTATTGAACCTTTCTACGGTTCCTGACGCCATGTTGGTTGGGGGCAAACACTACTTAAATTGCAGTGAATGTATGGAAATTTTGCCGACTTTGAACCACTATAAATTCTTTAAGGTCTGACAGTTGCGGAAAGCGAGAAAACTTCTCAAAAAGCACGTCTATTGAGATTTTTTTCGTGAAGTATGGAGATCAGAATCAAGCTATAACGACCATAAAAGAAATTTGTAAATTTCATATAAACCCTTGCAATCAAAACTATGCAAATTCCCGCGAAATTTGAAGGGAAAGGAGGAGATTTCTAATATCCAATTTTCAGACGTTGTGCCTTGTGCAATGATCTAACTTTCCGTTGAGTAAACAACGCAAATCAAATGACTAAAAATATTTTGAAATGTTTGAAATCTGCCGCTTTGTAGCGGAGTTATAGAGGTTCGAATTCGGCAAAATCCCAATATTCACTGTAATTTGCCCCCCAACCAACCGTGTGGAAAGGACGATCTATTGTCCCATCAAAATGATGTCCGGCCAAACTTCTCACAGTTTGTTTTCCTTTTTCGTATATTCCGACAACTTAAGACTTTCGACTCCACAAAAGCCTCCAGCTGTAACTGGGTGGAAATGATTTTCCACCTGTGAGAAGTGATTTTTTTTCTTAAAATGAAATCTAAGCCTTCCCAGTAAATCTATAATGATGGAAAACACAATTCTTCAAGAAATTCAATAGCGAAGATATCGTTGACGTCACCTATTGTAATTAAAGTGCCAACCAGAGTCTCATTGGCTGTTGAAACAAAGGGTCTTTTGTTGCTGTGGTTGGTACATTTGAATAACAAAAGCGATGTTTGTAAAGATAAATGCAACAATCCGAACTTTCTCACACAGATTGTATAATTAAGCGATGCAAAGTCTATCAAAATTAGCATATTAAATGAAACCTCTCCAACAATGAATGTTTAAAACAAACACTTATTGATCACTTTACCATCTAAGGGCTCTTTTCTGTTACCGCAAAGTGAAACAAGCAAGCACTATTGTTTTTCAGCCGGTCCTAAATAGAAAATAACGCAAATCAAATCTTCAGGACGAGAATGGTGGAAAAGTACATGTTTTTAATGACCCCAATTGCAACCATTTAAATATATATAAACAATAATCCAAATTGAGGAAACTACCTGCAATGAAGTCAACAATTCGAAATGCAGAATGCCTAATTCACTACTGTTGACCACTTAATTTTTCTTAGACTTTGCGCAAATGAGCACGCAAGGTCTTGTTTAATTTAAAAGAATTCGATAACCAAAACGAAAGTTAATTTGTAAAGTGACAAAAGCATTTGTTCCAAGACAGCAAATACGTTCCATAGAAGTTAAATAAATAAAGGTTTGTCCAAAATTCAGTACTATGTGATTCGTACTGTGGTTATATGCCAAACGTTCCAAAAAAAATGTGAACTACATCTCTTTATAGAACGCCAAATTTCTTCTTTTTGACTTTCCTTGTACTTTACCAATCATGTGATTGGGTCGCGGTGTTCAAGTGTGTTTAACTGCCATTTGGAAATCCAACGATCCACGACCGAATAAATACACCTTATTGAATGGTTTGGCATATAATGCTCGCGGATACTTCGCGAGTTGCGTAATACGAGCAACGAGCAAAATGTAGGGTATTTGTAAAGAGAATTTTCCCCTAGGTGAAATTAAAACGTTTTCTTCTCTACTTTCTCCGGCGCTTTTCTTTAAGTTGCGTTACTTAAGTTCAAACTGGCGTTGTTATTACCAAACAGTAGAGGGAGAAACGAATATTAATTGATTTAACACAATTTCAACTCGATCGTCAAGCCTATTTAAAGTATTTTTAGAACAGGCACGTCATTAAGAGGTTAAAGAGCGCTTTTTCGTTTTATTGCATTCTAACACAAACAAACACAAACACGAAAGAATTCTAAATAATTAATAATCAGTACTCCTTTAAAACACATCAAAGTCAAGCCGTGACCAACGTTCAACATGGAGTATATTTTATACCGGCTATGGATAATGACATATTCCGAGTGGATGAAGTTAAGTAAATTTACTGAATGTTAAAAACATTCGAGCTATTTCTACATATCTAAGTTACAAATGAATTACAAAACATAAAGTCAATTTACAGCAAAAAATGATTAACCGAATAAAATTAGAAATCTAACTTTAAAAGGGCCAAAAATAAGCTGGAACCCTGGAGATAGAGAGTTTCCTGCACTTAAATAGCCTTTTAAGTGTGGGAAAATTTAACGATTATAAGAACAAATATTGAAATCATTGCACAGATCGATACTTCTGGATAGCTACCGACTCATCTACCAGATAAAGCTATGTCAGTTAGCTGGCTTTTAACAACCGAGGCCAGGTTTCCTTAACAATGAGCAAGGAAAACTGTATCGTCGCAGTTATAGAATCCAACTTAGTTTACTATTTTTTTTAATAATAATCATAAACTTTATTTCCAAATATAAAATTACAATAAATATACTACTTATTACAATAAAAGCTATATTTAAAAAAAACGTGTAGTTTTAATAAAAATGTATTTACAAGTAAAAGAGTGTCGGCAAGACATAGTAATAAAAACAATTGTCATAGTAATAATAATATGGAGAAACAACCTGACGTCTTCTGGGAAAAAATGAATCTGAATAATGAGTTAGCATTTGGTATTTTGAAGACAAATTACAGATACACAATTTACATCAAAACTTAATCTGCAATTTATATAAAGCACTGAAAAGAGATAAAACGCTATATGTTTTGTACCTCTTTTATATTCAAATACCATAGCACCATTTGCTACTCAAAAGACCCCTGAATGGGCTGTCTAATTGCCTTCGTTGCCAGTGCCTTCGGGGTACGTTTAAGGTTTATTATAAGAATTCAGCCATCTGTGATTGAGAGCTTAATACTGGCTTAATGCCATAGGATCTCCGTTGAAGGAAATAAACTTTTACCTATACATGCCCCAGAAAGTTGTGAACTGAAGCCCATCAGTCTTCAGCCAACTGTCCCTCATTCATCGACAACCGCGATCAGGTGGTAGCTGTTTCGAATACACAACTTCTTTGAGGCAAACGTGAAAGGTGAGTGGAGTGCCCTCAGCTAAACAATCAAGCATTCTGTAAACTTACAAAAAAAAAAGGATATTCGTAAGGCCAAAGCGTTCCATTCATAGTGATTTTCCTTTGTTACATACATACAAACGTCCTTTTATTGAGATTTCCTTTACAGGGCTTTTCAGTCACAATGTGCTAACTATTTACAGGAAAAATGCTAAAACTAATAAACTAATTGAATATTAAGATGATGAAAGTCATTTTAAGAAGATATTTATAAGTCTCTTCTTAAAAATTCGACATTCTGCTACATCCTTCGTGTCTTTGGGTATTCTTTTTTAACATGTAACGCTTCTAAAGGCGACAGATCGCTGCCTTGTTTTGAAACTGCATTTCGGTAGATTCAGATCTTTTTTAGTATCTTGTGTTTCTATCATGAAGAGCTAGTAGCCTAGCCATGTTGTTCGTGTATCTATTCGAAGTTTAGGTCTTGAAGCCAGATATAACGTCTTTTCAATTATCTCGGTCGATCGGCAACAATGCTTCTCTAGCTTTCCCTATCTTTCATTGCATGATTTCCCCAAGCATTCAACCATAGGTACTCAGAGGTATGTGTAAACTTGACGGGATTGAAATAGCTGTGATTTTGGTGAACATGGGTAACGCATTAAAAATACTGCAAGGGGGGACCACTGATCTTGGAAAAGACTATTAGTGGGGGAGACACGTTCTTCGGTTCCCAGAGCCCTCGTTTCTTTTGGTCGATAAGTGAAAGCGAGTAGCAGAGGACGTGAAAGGGCAAGACAATTCCAAAATTATTTTTGTGCGAATTAAGCCTTGTTCCCGCCTAAGTTACCACAAAAAAGTCAGTCATTCCATGGACTTATTAGTCAGCGCTATGATCTGCATTTCTGGAACGTATTTCTACATCTTTCAACTGGTAAAATTGCCAGCGAGATGATAATATTAGTTTACTACACATTAATTAGTTCGGAGCTTTAAAAGAACGAGGCACTATTGTCATTCAATGATATGGAAATATGTGACACTGTAATCTGTACTCAAGATAGCCTAATGATAAGTCTAATTTCAGTTTCAGATGATCTGGAGGATTTGTTAACTAGTTAAGAATTGTGTAACTTAAATATCGCACGTATCATCGAGCCATAATGCGGTTCAAGATCGATTAGTGTGTCTTATATCTAACGGCTGACTAGTTCTCCAATCGGGATAAATTAAGTAGTTTGGTTTATTGCGCTATCTCCTGTGTGGAGATCTCTTTGCGTGAAAGTCCTTTGAAGCTGTTAACCAATAGCTGAAGTACAGAATTGAAACGGTTTGTAAGATGAAGTTTAGCTCAAAGTTGCGAATATCTCTTTGAAGAGACAGCTTTATTTCATTTATACTGTTCAAGTAGCGTTCTGAAAAGAGCTAACTAAAGGCATTCCTGTATTGTGTTCGTTTACAAAATGTCAGTGACGATATTGTTTGTGTCCATCAGTGAGTTTACCTCACAGTTTGTTTAGGGCGTATTAAAGAACCTCTTGTCTTTCATTTCCTCGACGGAAACGCCTTCGTGGAAGTTGTTTTACAATTGAATGCCGGAGCAGAACTTACCAGGCCTTCGAAAACTTCACTGAGAACAGAATATCATTCATTTTACTTTATCGACAAACTTTTGCACTGTGAGTATCCCAATGGTTCCTGTTTTTTTGTTTCAAACTCGATCATCGAGAGTCATATTCATTCCAGTCTTCAAACACTCGGTTTACTATGAATGACCCGCATCTGTGAAGCCATTGCCCACTTAAGGCGCTGTTACACTGTGAAATATTGAGCGCAACTTGTCGACGAGCACGTTGTCGAAAGTAGAAGAAAGTAGAGCCGCTGTTAAGTTCTGCTTTTCGTGCAAAGTGTCTCGCAACGATTTTGGCCGTTGCAGGATACGTTACACTAAACAATTAATGACTGGTCCCAAGGGAAACAGTTCATTTTGTTTCCCGAGAATTTCAATGTTTCTCAGAGGTGCAGTACCCTGCAAGCAGAGTCTCTTTCGAGCTTTCTAGATAAGTCGGGAAGAGGAAAGTAAATTCTGCTCGCCGCCTGCACATTTCGTATTGAGCATGCGTTGAAAATTTAAATGTCTTCGGTGTCAGTCACGGGTGACCAGTGACCACAAAACCACAAAATGAAAATAAACAGTCGGGATATTTTCCAACAACTCTGGCAAACACACGACAATCAAGGAATCATTTCATTGGAAAATGCCATTTTATTTTTTTTACTGAAAAATTTATAGGTTTCTGTCAGACTAATTTCTGTAACCGACACATGGGAAAAACTCATGGGAATTAAAACAGTTAAAATTGACACTCTGTTGTAATTTTCAAAATATTGATGATGCGTGGAGATTGATCATGCGCAAAAATTAAAAAAACAGGTTTGACAAGTCAAATCTGGACTGACTCATCCAATTCTTTGGATGAGCAGCAAATCAAAGAATGTGGAGGCGGCGAGCAGAGTCTACTTTCCTCTTCCCCAATTATCTAGGAAGATCGAAAGAGACTCTGCTCGCAGGGTAAAGGAGAAGCCAAAGAAAACATTGAGATTCGAGGGAAACAAGATGAACTTTTTCCCGAGGGACCAGTCATTAAGTGATTTGTTATATAGCACAAAAAACGTGCAATGGCAATAGCAACAGCGGTCGTCGGTCAACATTCGCGGGTAACAGTGCACTGTTACCTTCTGACGTCATAGATTTTGCACTGTCGCCCGCTATTAAAGAGACTTTTGGCGGGAAACAGTTTTATTGCTAGATGTCATGTGACCTCGAAGTAACCACTGAGAGCGCGTGCAGCTGGGGAAAAGAATTCAGCTATATAACAATATGAAATGTTTAGTGCAACTTTTCCCGCCACAATATCACCAAAACATTGCGAGACAAGTTGCACGAAACATTTCACAGTGTAACAGCGCCTTTCGCCTTCGTTTCCTAAAGAGATACGTCAAATATGCAGCAAAAAGGTTCTTGGTTTCTTTTATTGTTGTTACAAAATTGTTAGATAACCAGTCAAATAAAGATAAGAATGCTAACAACAATACTCGAATCTAAAATCCAGAGCATCGGAAATTGGGATTCAGATGACCGCGGAGGTCACAAAGCCTTGAAATTCGGAAACCAGCAGGCTTGAAGTTCTGCTGATTGCCTTTCTTAAATTCCTGCGGAAAATGCTTTAAATACCTGCGTGACTGGCTATTGTAACGCTGCAACTGCAGATTAAAACATGGAGTTTGCAGGAACTGAAAAAGCCAGCACTGTACGGTGCGGAACCAATTGACTTCTGAAAGTTTCTGTTTCTGTTTTAATGAAGTGGGATGATGAACTCTAACAAGTTGTATTCCTCTCCTTCTTCGCATTCAAAAATATTTCAAATTTTCACATTATTTCGTAGCAACACCGATACAGTTGCGCGTGTATCGCATGGTTTTGTAATCAATCCACATGTTGTCATTCTTATTTGATTCACATACCTTTTGCAGATTGAAAAATTTGACTACAATCATTGAAACTCACAAAGTAAAATGGCACATTCAAATGAGTTATACGTTGTGGAAAAGCAAGACGCCGAGGATGACATAGTTAGAGTCGAGCCGATGACGGTAAGAGAAAATTGTAGTTTTTTTTATTTACTGAAATCGCAGGTCAGAGTGGTTTTCAAGTGAGTGTCGCAAAAAAATACCGAAGTAATTACTTCGACCAATCACAGCAGATGCAAACAATGAACCAATCCAAATTCGTAGCAAGTCCATGAAACTTGCTCAAAGCGCGGGAAAAATCGCGCTTGCTAGTCGCCATTGGCTTTGACTTTTCTTCTCATTGGTTGATAAACTGGCGCAAGATTTCTCAACCAATCACTAAGCGTAGCAATTGCAATCGTGTAATTAACTTCGACAGTCATTTGAAAACTGCTTTACATACCAGAGCTGCTTCACTGATTTGGGATACCACACTGAGTTAAAGTCAAATCAACAGTTGTTTTTTTATGAGAGGAGAAAACAGTAGATGAAGGAGAAACTTGGGGAGGGCAATAGATTCAAACAGCAGCCAGCCCACGACTAGGACCGTTCAACTTCGATCATTGTATTTGTGGTACTGCGTTTTTACAGATCGAGTTATTTTTAGATTGATTTTCTCGCGAAACCAGACCTTTCCAGCTGATCACAAGTCCTGCATGAGAAATTATTACACATGGTAGTGAGAATGGTCACTCGTGCAAGAACTCGTCTAAAAATTGCCTGATCTGTTAAAATTCCGTCACACAGACGTGGTATTGGAGTGACTTGGTTTTCGACTGTGGATTCAAAACAAACGCAATCGAAATAGGACGCCGAATCCGGCTTGGTGGAGAGTGCGATCCAAAACAGTAATCTGGAGAACTTACATTGAAAAATTATTGAGATGTTCAACTGATATCAAGCCCTTTTTACCAACCACCTCAATCTCGTCTCCAGAGTCCACCGGCGCACTGGCGCACCGGTGGCTCAGTTGGTTGAGCACCGGGCTGTCACGCGGGAGACTACATTTTTACATTTCTTTTACCTTTATTCATACTACTCACAGAAACAAAGAAACAAATGACACGTTCTTAATTGACTCTCAGCTTGGGCTTGTTCTTAGTATATTCACGGCTTTTGGTTAATCTCAGCGTTCACGAAGAGTGTATACTTTGTCTTCTAACTAAACAGATTTTTTTTAACTGTACTTTCAGGTGAATGTGCGAGAAATGAAAAATCCTATTAAAAGGAAGCCGAAAGCATTTGGTTTGTCTTATCTCGTCAACGAACATCCACCATGGTACCTTTGTATATGGCTGGCTTTCCAGGTGAGGGAAAAAATGGCTTATAATATTTTGGTATTCAAGTTTAAGATTGTTAATTCCAGTTCTAAGAGCTTTAATCCACCCACTTTAATGATTCTCAATGTTATGCCTTCACTGAGAATATCTCTTCTCAACATTGCTTTAATATTTTCAGCATTTCCTAACCATGTTGGGATCAACATTGGCGATTCCCTTCATCCTTCAAATTCCAATGTGTTTTCAAGGTAACAGACTTGTCATCAGTGAAATTCTCAGCACTATATTCTTCGTATCTGGAATTGCCACCTTGCTACAGACAACCTTTGGAGTGAGGTAGGTTTTTTTTGCTTATTCATTTATCAGCTATCTACCTATCTATCTATCTATCTATCTATCTATATATCTATCTATCTATTTATCTATCTATCTATCTAGCTAGCTAGCTATTTATTTTTCTTGCCATCTATTCAGCTATTTATTTATCTATGCATTTATATCAAGGGTTTTTTTGCCCCTACTTACTTCTCCAGTCCTCTTAGTTTCATCTTTACATGGTTGAAATCAGAAATTTTTCATCGTTTACGTTGCTGATTCTCGAAGCCTAGATTTCTTTCAGCCTCATGTCTCAGATTCCATGTTTACAAATTAACATTCTTTTCGTGAGGTGCTGATAAATGTGTATAAATATGTACATATTTTTTACAGGCTTCCTATTGTTCAAGGGGGAGGTTCGTTAGCATTTGTTGGACCAACTTTTTCCATCTTATCCCTGCCGCAGTGGAAATGCCCGGATCTAAGCAGTAAGTTTTCCTTGACTTTTGGAGTACAACGTTAGCCTTCTCCAGTGTTTCAGGTAAAACGAACAGGGAAACTGGCGAGAGTGCGACCCGCCTCTCCCTAGTCCCCGCCCTTTTTTTGACTAACCAGGAGCCTGGAACAAGCCTTGCTCTTTGAATGCATTTAGTGCATCCTTATGAGCGAAATATATTTAATGCAGTCAGAACACACCATTTCATCCGGTCAATTAGCAACCATAGACAGCTGCTTCGGCCTTGCTGGGTCTCATCTGCATGGCGTAGCTATCTTTTTCTGTCAAAACTGTTTTCACCTTAATTGATAACAAACCACGATAGTTTTCTGTTTACACTGACAATGACCAATACTTTTCTCTTTCAAGCCAATGGTAACTCGACTGCAAATTCAGATCTCGACCTTACTGAAGTCTGGCAGATCCGAATGAGAGAGGTAATATATGGCTGTAGTCCTAAATTATATCCTATGCAAGAGGTGCCCAATTTATAGACCTTTAATTATTCATAATGGCGGGTGAATAGAATATTCAGTTTGTGAAACGAGACACCCTCTGGAAACAAATTCGTAAGATGTAAACAAAGGATAAACAGTTGTTTCACCTTCAAGTAGATTCGCCTACACTTAAAGGGGCTTTGTCACGTTATTTTAGGGTGTTTTGGGGAAATCTTCTGTTAAAAAACCTCTGTTTAAACCTCGAAAATGGTAAGGTGGAATTTCCCCTTCTAATTAAATTATCGTAACATCACAAACACGACGATTCTGAGCAAAAACGACCGTTACCCAGGCGATAAATTTGAAAAACGTCGCGCCGACTTTTTTCAATATTACTCAAATGCAATCGGTTTCAATCTTGTCCGTTTGTGTCCAGCCACGCTTCTCTTTTCTTTTGCTGCATTTCGTTTATGTTCTTCAACGGTTGTAAGTGGTTATTGCAATGTTTCATTCTACTTTTTAGGCATTTTCCGAATCTTCCGTTCATGCCTTCGTGTCTTCTAATATTAACTACTGCAACTTGTTACTCTACAAGATCCCACAATATCAACTTAACCGACTGAAAAAGATAATGAATGCAGCCACACGCATTACTTGTCGTGTGCCACGATTTTCTCACATCATGAACGCCTACCTTAATACATCTGCACTGACTTCCAGTTCAGTTCCGAATCAATTTTTAGATTGCTCTCTTGGTATTTAAAATTCTACATGGTCAGGTTCCGTGCTACCTGGCTGACCTTGTGTATGTGAAGTCATCTAAACGCCAAGCCCTACGAAGTGACAACCAGCTACTTCTAGATATGCCTCGTACAAAATGCAAGACCTTCGGCCATAGAGCTTTTGCATCTGCTGCACCTAAGATCTGGAATGCGCTCCCACTATCAATCCGCAAGTGTGAAACCCTGGACTGTTTTAAGACAAACCAAAAGACATTTATTTAAGATTTCATTCGAAATATGAACCTTAAGAAAAATACCTTAAAGTATCTTTACATACTCAGTATTAATTTTATCTAATTGAACTATTTTGTAATATAATGTATAATGTCTATATATTCTTTCTGTAGACATTTTTCTATATGTATATATAACGTTCCATTTTTTATATTTTCAATTGTTGTTAAGCGCCTCAGAATACGTATGTACTTGATGCGCCATATAAATTACTAAATTATGATATTAAATTATTTATTATTTTGGGTGTTATGAAATTACATCATTTCCCGTGATATAGCCCCTTTAATTAGATTCCCTTACATTTGTAGAGAGAATTTTGCACAATCGGCGGAAGATTCACATAAAAACGAACTGAACTTGAGATTGTGCGATTTCCTATAGAAATGTTGCCCGTGTTAGCGAAACGACTCTGTGTGAAGGCGAACGGACCTTACTTGTGTCGGGCGAATCGACTTCAGTGTAGCCGGGCAAATCGGCTTAGATGCGAAACGACAATAACAAGTTGAAAATAAATGAATGGGCTACTGTAGAAAAAAAAAGTACCTTAGAAGACTACACTGTATTAAAATGAAATTATACTTTATACTTGTTTTCTAGATTCAAGGAGCTATCATGATGACAGGATTGATTCAAATTGTGATTGGTTTCGCCGGTGTTGTTGGCTTTTTCCTTCGCTTCATTGGGCCTCTAACAATCGCACCTACAATTACTTTGATGGGAATTTCACTGTTCACTGAAGCAGCCGAAAGCGCAGGTAAATCATGCCGACTTGTTAATGACGGTGCCCACTATTGTCATTGCACAAACGTTCTGCGCATCTCAAGATTCTCGGATTTCCTATGGGTGGTGCTTATTAAGACAGGGATATTTTTGCGCGGCTTAAAACTATGCGGAGAAAGTAGAACTTAGCAAGTGCTCTTGGAATCCAAAAAGAAAATTGGGGGTAGCCACGCATTTTTCAGAGATGATTAAGCATCAAATTGGAAAGGAACGTCATACATAGCTTTGTAATTTAAAGCTTTTTACAAATATTGTTGATTGAATATCTTCGAAAAATGCGTGGTTACCCCAATTTTCTTTTTTGATTTGAATTACACTTGTTAATATCTACTTTTCTCGCATATTCAGTAAACCGCCCAAAATACCTTTAAAGTAGTTGGCACCATCCTCAAACGGGAAGAGCACGCTACTGCCTGCCTTAACCCTTTGGACTCCCAGGAATGACCAGCAAGTAAATTCTCCTTACAATTTCAATGAAATGTCAGTCAGACAGATATTGAGAATCAATATAATTATCAGCTTAAGAGGTGTGATGTTGATATAACACCAACTTCGTGACTATCTAAGAAAGAAATCTATGGTTCTAGTTCGTAGAATGAAAGTTTCGATCTTGAGAACGAAAAGATTAAAAACATGGAAAGTCTCTCATTCGAACTTTTCTCTCTCGATGTCTGTTGCCAACAGACATGGAATCAGCTAAAATCAAAGACGTTTCTTTGATTTTTGCCGAAATGCAAAGTTCAGCTAGTGGCAAAGCCGCGCGGAGAATGGGTAGAGCGCTCACAGTGCCTCTCCCCATTCTCTCGCGCCAGAAATACCACATCAGCTACGTAGGCTACGATTGTCCTAGACACGATGCCAATTCCCTCTATTATTAGCGACCTTTAGACATAATAAACGCATTG
>NC_090887.1:15065230-15070230 GCF_036669925.1 Montipora capricornis | reverse complement strand
GTTCAAATTGTGAGAGGTGAATATTAGCATACAAGAAAAACAAGCTATGCCTCATTAGTATTCCTAATCTAAAGAATACTAACGAGGAGTGTTTTATCAGGATATAAAGCTCACACACGTGACGTTTTATCGATGTTTTGATAGGCTGTTAGGCTCATGAATTATTAATAAGTTCTTTTAAAGTCATATGACGCCATCGTCAAAGTTGCCTATTGGTTGAGGCGCGCGCGGGGCCCGACAGAAAAATCTTGGTCCACCGCACACAAGCCGACTAGGCCCGACAAGACATTCTGAGATCTAGCACTGTCAGATATCGTCCAACAAGCCCCGATCTTGTTGCAGTTGTCTGAGTTCACCGCACACTAGCCGATAAGGCTAGTCGACGGATGACAAAAAAATCGGCAACTCTACTTTTAAAGTAGAGGATGGCGGACAGTCAAGCTGCAATCCAGTGGGCTTAAAAAACAGAAAATATACTTTTGTCTTTTACTTTCAATAGGTGTCGAGGAGATTGACCAGATCGTCACTGTCTTGCTGTCAACAAGCATGGCGGTAGGATGTATCGTTCCACTGATTCTAGACAATACCATCCCAGGTACAATTGAGGAACGAGGTCTCGCAGGATGGGGGGAAAATGCTGTAGAAGATAAAGTGGACGAAAAGTTTGAACTTGCTCCCATTGAATGTTATAATCTGCCGTTTGGTCTTCACCGCCTCAGTAAATACAAATTTGCCAAGTACATGCCTTTTTTGCCATATCCATATGACAATGGACGAGATGCTGGACCACCCGGCGATCAATCCACGATGACTGACACCCGTTTGTAAAGAGCGCCAGAAATGCTGTTCACAATCCACCTAACAAACGTTTTTGATGCACTACTGCACCCAGGACTGCACCTGGTTACTTCAATTTTCCTTTAGGAACTTGACCGGTAATGACATTTTTTTCTGTGAAGTATTTGACGAGACGACTGCGGTCATTGGGACTTTGAGATCTACGACGCGTCCGTCATCGGGAACGCCACAAAACAACAATATCATTGGTTCAAATAAGAAAAATCGTGCGGCACTTTGCACGTCTTTTTTCGATGCTGTAAAGAACAAAGACGTGAAATCACCAAATTTGAGGTTTTGACGACAACGCTAACGTACAAATGTGAACCTTTCGTTCTCTACCGTTCTATTCTGAAACCGCTCGGACTAATTTATTTTTGGGATACTTTGCCCACATTGGAACGAGATGAACAAATCGCGAAAAACTTACGATAGAACGAAGTTGTATTTTGAAGTGACATTTTCGTTCGCCGTCGTAGATCTTGAAGTCCCTAATGTTCTTTCTCGCGCATAGCGAAGACGGCATCGATGAGGATTCCTGAAAAAAAAGGTTTAGTAACAAAGACAGAGCCTTTGCACGTACTTTTTACTTTCTAGTGTATTTCTCCGTCTCGAAACAACTCCGTGAAATGGGCATAATTTAAGTGTTGGTGGACCACGTGTGCACAATACAATTATGCTTCACTTTTCACTTTTGCTATCAACGACTTTTAAATCAATTATAATCAGACCATTCATTCTACTAATAATACCCGGGTCGCCCCAGTCCTTTGTGAGGACAAACGGACAGGCTGTTAGCCCTCACAAAGTACTGGAACTAATCAGAGTTCCCAGGATACTTCGCGGCTTAACCTATTTAGGACAGTTCGCACATATTTAACAAGGATTTTTAAACAATGGGAAAATGAATGCCACCAAACAACAGCTTAACTTATGATAAGAAAAACAATAGATAGGCACATGCGTTTTGAAGTAAAGCACATTTCAATCTCGACCCCAGAGCTCTTCTCTTGACCGAGGGAGAGAAGAGCTCTGGGGAACCCTGAAACAAAGTGTCTTCTCATTGGTTTTCGTGAAGAACAATCAAAAGTGTCGCTGATTGGTACATTCATGTTAGCACGAGGAGTGAGCAGGCGCCGTAAGGCTCAAATAGCCAATTGTTGGCTACAAGACCCTACGGCGCATGTTCTCCTACGCAGAGTTTCCCAGAGCCTTGGGTCGACCCGAGGCTCTGGTGACAAGAATGAGCACATTTGTGTCACGTTGTCTGCAAATTTCATGTGGAATATGCGTGCACATCGGCAAATTTTCATTTTATCACTTACTTTCATTTGCGTCCCCTCCTTC
Source organism: Montipora capricornis (assembly GCF_036669925.1). Lineage (NCBI taxonomy): Eukaryota > Metazoa > Cnidaria > Anthozoa > Scleractinia > Acroporidae > Montipora > Montipora capricornis. The sequence goes on along the minus strand of NC_090887.1, from coordinate 15,068,046 downwards.
CTCAATTTGCAGCAATTTGGTTCCGCAATAGACCCTTCTGCAGATGCAGCGGCCATTTTGATTTTTGTTTCGAAAGACATGGGACGCTCAGGGGGCAAATAAATATGTATTTGTTACCTTGGTGTATTGGTTATAATACCGGCACACCACCTCAAAATCGGTGATGATTGAGCTTGAGCGCATGTGCAACGAATTGCATTTTAGTATTAGGATTTTCCGTGCTTCCATAGCTTTTGGTTATAGTTAATCATTACGTCTCAGGGGAAATTGTTCAACTTTGATACTACTTTTGTAATCATTTTGATGATAAACATTCTTCGAATTTGTATAGTGTAATTTTCGAACACATGTTTTCATCTTGAAATCTCTCTCTGTTGTATCCAAGAGAAACAGATCAACATAAACAGCCTTAAATACAGAACGGTATTTGGGAAAACAATAACTAGGCACTTTGCTCTTAAAACTAGAACTTAATTGAATTCAACAACACTACTTATTAGGGAAAATTACAATAAAAGACTGAATTAAAAGGGAATGTCACTCTCATGACAAGTTATCCCAAAATTGTAGAAAATAACGACCTCTGCCACAATACGTGGGAAAATAGGAAAAAATAACTTACACGTTATTCCAAAATGTCTGCCATTTTAGTATTCTTTTGTTTGATCGCAAACTGGCCCTTTTGCCCTCGTTCAAGGTTAAATATTCTTTTGAATTTTGCGCCATTTTGCAAGGAAACAAAAGAATACTAACATGGCGGTCATTTTGAAATAACGCGCATTCTCGTTTTCCTTTCTAATTTCTGGGCACCGCCATTTTGGATTGTATACCGTTACGCAGCGCGGATGCCTGCAAGATTTACATCGTCGTCCAAGGGTGAAGCTACAGAAGCAGTCGCAACGCGTCAGATATCAAATATGGCATTGCCTAGGTAAATTCAAGAACGGAAAACAGACCCTTCAGTCTCAAATGCTGAAATGACAACCATAGATGGTTTTCAATCACGTTATCAGACGACCATTTTGGTGCACAAAGCAATACCAATTATGGCTCATGTGTTGCATAATAATAGAGTCAAATTCCCAAGACTTTTTTTCTTTATTGTTCTGTGCAGCAACATGGCCGCTGTGACGTCAGGTGAATTTTTAAGAAAAACTGTGGTAGTATATACAACAACTTTGCCTTCAGTTGCTTCGCATGTGAAGGTTCCCTTTTAAACCCGTTAATGCCTTAGGATGAAATTAAGATTACAGTTTCAAGAATTAGGTTTTATCGTGTTTTTGGAATCAAGTTCCAAGATACAAGAAACCGATGAAGATAAAAGCATCCACGTGTTCGTTTTGTGAACCGGATACTGTTGAAAATTACTTGTTTTGGTGTTGGCAATTAAATAGAAGAATCAAAAGGTTTTGATCTTTATTGTGTTGGGGCAACGGTTCGTCACCTACATCCACAGATAACTACACCTTTCGCCCTCTTCACACGGGTTAAAATCCAACCCATCTCGTTGAAGTGCCGCGTGAACGCAAGCCTGGGTCGAAACCGGGTTAATTTCATTTCACGCATGCGCACATATACGTTTACCCATCGAGCGTTGCGCTATTTTTCCCGAATACATTCAACGTGTCGAATGTCGTTCGGGAAATTCGAGATCTCCAGTACAGATAGGTGGCGAGGCCTATTTCCCTTTCGTAAAAACGGTCGTTGCCATTTGAAACGGTCGATGCCATTTTTTAGCTCTGAATTACACTCATTAGGTCTAAGAACTCAAAAGGTTCCGGTTACTGGGAGTTGTGTCTCGCTGGTCATATGAGTTAGGGTTCGGGTTAGGGTTCTGTTTAGGGTGAGGGCTAAGAACCAGAGTATTCTTTTAATTTTCTTTGAAGTGAAGTGTGTAGTCGACCGTTATAAATTGCATCGACCGTTTCAAATGGCAACGACCGTTTACGAATGGGAAATTAGCGGTGGCGAGCCTTCTCTCTAAACTTGTCAAACGAAGCCAGACTAACACCAAAGCTTTCTTATAAAAATTTGCCTCCAAATCTCCACCGTGAATAAAGAATTATCGTCCGCCCTATTGTCGCTATTGCTACATTCAGTCCTGTTCTGGAAACAAATGCGCACGCGTGTAGAGACAAGGTACGAGTTCAAATCAGTTTCCTGCACTTTACCGCGTGAAAAAAATTGGGGCGAACCCGGGTCGAACCTACAGGCAGGTTGGTTTATGCCGTGTGAATAGGGCTTTCCCCTTCGCAAAGGAGCAGAGAATTGGATTGTATTCTCAAGACGACAATTCGCCTTGGTCACTGAGAAAGATGTTTTGTTTTCTTCTGGCGACATTGAAATCAGAAATAATACAAATTAATTAGCAGGGAAGCACGCAGCGAAAAAAATGCGTTTCACCTGAGTTTCTAGCGGTTCGCGGCCGAAACATCCCACGACGTTACACGTCACGATATTACCCTCCAAACAGATCTTCATACCCCTGCCACCGCAACGCAGAATATTGTATTTGTGGACAATGTTAAGTGCCCAAGAAAACCAGGGGAAAATCAACATAACATATGAATGGATATACGCCGGGAAAAGAAACAAATGACACCCAATCATTAGAAATCAGGTAGTTTAATTTCTATATTAACCAAATGTTGGAGAAATAAATACGAGAAAAACAATTATTTTAAATTATCAATTCTGTGCAGCTACCCTAATGGCCCAGGGCCAAGACACTACAACTCAATGTCACATTACCAGGGTATTAAAAACACTAGGATCGATTAGCATTACAACTGAGAAAGCGAATTTACTGCAGAGGC
>NC_090887.1:15050230-15057730 GCF_036669925.1 Montipora capricornis | reverse complement strand
TGGAATCAGTCAGTGTAAAGTGAAGACTGAGATTTCAACAGTTATATAACCTCACTCTTCACTTTACACTGACTGATTCCAGTGATTTAATTTCATTCCCAGGCATCTCACGTCCAAGGGCACTTTGAGATATGGAAACAAGTCTTTAACGAGGTGTGCAGCCAATTCTGCCCAACATAGACCTTCTTGTATTCTCACAGTGGCGGGAGCATGTAATCAATGCTCATGCAGGGGAAATAATTTGCATCTGCCTCTCCTTCATGCTTGTTTCCTGTGCAACCACGAGAATACAAATATGGTCTATTATTGGCTTAACTTAATTATCTATTAAATTTGGCTATTAACTCATGCTAGCCCACAGATAGAGCACCAACTATTAACAATAATTAACAATAGGACCCGTCGCCCGCAAGGGCCAGGTCAGTAGGTCAGTAGCCCATGAGGCGAACCCGAATGGGCTATTGACCTGTGGCCCTTGTTTTAGTATCATCCACCTAGTCGGACAGAAAAGGCAATAGCATAGTTAGCAAATGCAAGTTGAAGAAATATTTATTTGGGAATAAAACGAAAGAAAGCGTCACAATTTTCGCTACTTGACGACTATTACTAATAGTCTTTTAGTAGCGTAGCCAATCAAAATGCAGGATTTGCATTAGTCCACTAGTTGGCTGATACTAATAACTGTTAGTATATACTAAAACAGTGGATAGCATTGGACGCACGTGCTGATTGGCTACTCAAATTCTGGATATCCTTTGCTATTCACCTCGGAGCAATCCGTGCGGAATTTGCAGGAATAAATGAGTTAAAATCACCTTTTTGTGCTACATTATCTCAGTGTTTTAGTATATACTAAAACAACTGCTATTCACCTCAGTGTCAGTGGCTAGTGGTAGCTTTTACCTCGCCGCTTCATGGCTCGGTAAATATCCACCACTAGCCACCTCCACTTCAGTGAATAGTTGCTTATTAGCTATTGTGTGGACGTCCAATGCTTATTTCCCATATATGGTGATTTGGGTGAACACTAATTATATGCCTGAAATTTCACCTTTTAAACCAAAACTTTAAGTCCACTTTCAATACTCAATTGAAACCCCAAGGGGTTTTCCTTTCATGAATACAATTGCCCTACATAAGCTACTGAAGATTCTTTAAGAAGCACTTATGAGGAAAAAGTAATGTTTCTGCAAGGACCACTTGTGTTTAAATTTTAAACCAAATGGTGCTTTCAAGACTCTATCATATCATATGATATCATATCATATCATATCATATCATTATATGTCTTTCTTTACCCTCAGATTTTAGAGTAGCTTGGTGTAGCTAATATCTCCGAGCATTTACCCATCCAACCATGATACAACACAGAAGACAGACCACAACACCGGGAACTACATGCCCTACTCTTTGCGACAAGTGTGTGAGTTCTTTTACGTCCCACAGGATTATGAACACTGAGGGGTTATGAGACGGGGCCTATGGTTTATCATCCTTATCCGAGAAGACTAGAGAGTCTAACCATTTGCAGATGTAATTACAAAGGCAGCACTTTCTCCTCAGTTATTTAAAGACCCTAATTGTTGGTCCGGCCGGAGTTGAACTCACGACCTCCCGCGTGACAGCCCGGTGCTCAACCAACTGAGCCACAGGTGCACGGTATATCGTTGCTTGTCCAAAGGGGAAATAGTCTAACCAGCCACTGTACTTATTTCTATTGCCAAAATTTAAGCCATGCTTCTTTATGTTCAACACTGTGGATGACTACTTCAAGCTAAATGCTTAATAAGAGAAATCAGTCACAATGAACCACTTACAAATAATGCCAGAGGAGATGTAGGAAGGGGTGGGAAATGTGATGGAGCCAAGTCTATTGCATCACTATCATCTTTACTGTGCCGGACTGGGCTTGCTTTGCTTTCTCTTTGCCGCTACACAATGAAAAACTAAGTTAGCCGTAAAACTGGAAACAGGGACCTACAGATCAGAGGACGACGACAACTACTAGTACAAGTTTTCCGTTCTGAGCAAGAACACTTAAAAAATGTAGGCCTTCAAACCATGTGTGCACGCTCAGTACAGAAAAATCGCACTCGTAGTCCTCATAGTTCAGAACAAAAATATTAAGGAAATATCAACCCTTTGATGTCTGAACTGGCCAAAACTGGCCAGACTTTACTGTCTAACGCCAGACGATTTTACTTGTCAATGGGGAACCCCCAGGAGTCAATGGGTTAAACTTTGGACATAAATAATTTTTATTGCTTACATTTCTTATTAAATTATTTTTATTGCTTCTATTTCTTATCACAGTAGTTTTCTGTTTTGATATCCATAATCCTTTGTGATTTATGTGACACATTTCCATTTTGAGAAAGTTCCTAGATGTTTTCTGACTGGATGCACTACAAAACCTACTGACAAAACTGATATTACCAGTGCTTTCACTAAGGGCTGGGGTCAGATAATCATTTCCCCATGTTACAAAATAATTATAACTAGGGTTTTGGTTCGAGGCTGGATGTTTTGTCCGGTTCTTTACCATTTCACTTCTAACTTCTCTGGTAATTTGACGCTATAAATTTGAAGATTTGCTGGCTTTTTTTTTTTCCTCTTTTTTCTCTTCTTGGACTTGGCTTCAGCACAGGAAGCCATGGGCTGAGTCATGCGCAATAAATCCTTCAAACTAACAAGTAGTCACACCACCTTATTTTGCTTACTATACAGAAGAATTGATCTTCTGGCCTTTCGTAAGTTTTTTCTCTCTAATCTCAAGAAAGTAAACAGCATTTGTGAGAGTTTCATTTCTAGTAATTTATCGGGAACCCAGAACTCCTTGAAGGTTCGCTCCCAAGGAACCTGTAATAACCCTTACAAGCTACAACAGAAAATAACCCTGTCCGCTACTTTCATTATCAAATCCAGAACTTTGAAAAGTTATCAAAAACACTGTATGACAACAACTCCCAGCAACTTTCTGGAGAGACCCCTAAGCTGCTTGCTTCTTTACTCTCGTCCACTAATTAGATTTACCCAGAAACTTGAAATCTTAGAGGAACTCCTGCACTGTGCCTATTCAAAGTGGTTTTTTACTTGTCCTTTCCTAGTTGTGAGCCGGGAAAAAGAAAACATAACATAGCTCCTTACCATGTGTTTGCTGACATCTTCACTGCTACCTCTTCTTCTCCTGTTCCGCCCAGTACGCCTATAACAGTGAACATAAAGAACAATCACTCCAGACTTAATTTTCACAGGAGCCAACTCTTTACAAATCACATGGTCACTGCTGTAAGGAGGCTACAAAAGATGGGCTTAAATACATAGAATGAACACACCACAGGAGGCAGTGCAGCCCAGTGGTTAGAGTGCTTGCCTTGAAACCCAGAAATCCCAGGTTCAAGACACACTCATTGAATTTGTTCCAGGTAGTCCCTGGTTCAATTTCTTGGCTGCACCTGTAAATAGCCAACTGGTTTGCCTCTGGCCAGTTAGGATTCTTAAAGTTGTCCTGTTTAATGCTTGGTGATATTAGCTACCAGTTACTCTAAAAATCCCAGGGTAAATAATGACACTTACTTAACAACCCTTGAGCTGCTTGCCAAAGAAGATGAATTAAAAGGAACTAGCCAGAACATACACATCAAGATTGAGAGAGAAGTGTTGTGCATGACTACATGCCTAGTATCTTTTAGTCTGTTACTTCAGTCAACTATATTTTCGGGTTAATTTACTGATTGTTTTTAGCAATCAAAAAAATCAGTTGGTACAAAAAAGAAAAAAAATATCACTATTGTCATTATCACCACCATTCCAATGACAATGACAATCATCAGGCCATACAACTTTGCAATAATGCTGTTTTGCGCTGTTACTTTGTGTACAATAGACCTTTTTGCAGATACGGCAGCCATTTTGATTTCTAAATTGTTTCAAATAGCTATTATGGGACCCAGGGGGCAAATACATATTAATTTGCCCCCTGAGCATCCCATTATGTCTTTTGAAACAATAGAAATCAAAATGGCCGCCAAATCTGCAAAGAGGTCTATTCTTTCCTGTGAAAACGGCATGAGCAGAACAGAACCTTGCCTTCTGTCATTGGTCAAAGTTACTTGCTTTGGGCTTGTTTCCATTGTCAGATAAATTCTTGTTGCCTTTGTTAAAGCCACTAAATAGAATGCATCAAAAAATATTCTTCGAAGGCATCGCGATCAGCATAAAAGAAGCGTTGAAGAACTTTGAAGAGCACTGAATAACAAATCTGAATTTGTATAACAGTGCATTCACTGAAACCGGGGCTACCTAGATAATCATTTTACAGAAGTCAACCCCACAGACACTAAAGCACCACCGGTCAATGAGCAAGTCACGATTTCATTGTTTTGTACAGGACATTTGATTCGCTGGATCTGCAAATGTTGGAATCCATTGTTTCAGATCTGCTCTCTGATTGGTTTCCATTATCTGGGTGGCCCTAGCTTCAGTGAAGGCACGGCAATTGAGCTGGCCATAAAAACTAGTTGCAAAGTTTCAACCAAATGAAATCTTTTAGTTGCAAAAAAGGAATCTTTAGTCACAAAAGCCACTCACGCAGGCACAATTTCAAGCCCTACAACAACGACAACACAACAACTAGCTTCCATAACTGACCGCAAGAGCCCTACTATCCAAACAAACGACATCCACTTCTTCTGAACAACGCTACCAGCCACCTAAAACATCATTTTACATTAATTAAGTTAAGCCAACCTTGCATAATCGTCATCTCTATTTTCCCTTGGTCGATTGAATCCTGAAACTCTATTATTAACGTTGTTAGGAACACCTCCTCCACTATTGCTGCTGACTGTAGATGAATTTTGTTGCCTATTACGCTGCATGTCTCTCTCTATTCTCTCTGGTTGTGCCTCTCTGTGATGCTTTTGGTGATTGGTTTGGAATCTGAAATTGAATCATGCATGTAAAATTAGTGATGGCATTAACACCCTGAGAACAGTTCCTAGAAAAAAATTATGAATTTTTTTTTTTGAAAGAAAAATGAGTTTCTACGAGCATAGCATGGCCGTAGCTAGCAGAGGGGCAAGGGGGACAGTCGCCCCCCCCCCCCCAAAAATATTCGAAAGAAAAATTACTGCAGTCTCTTTCTGGAGTGTTGGGCAGATAGTTTGGACTTTAACTGATATTGCCTTTGAATCTTTTCACGGCCGATTCGCTTGTCTTGATTGATAAAGATATTTTTGAGGAAAATCCATTTGGAGACATCATAGACTAATCTGTTACTTAGAGATTCATCAATAGTTGAATAATAATCATAATCATAATCATAATAATACAACTTTATTGGGTAAACACAAATTACTGGTAAAAACCCAAATTACTGGTACAAAACCTTAACCTCTAAAAGTACCTGTCTTTCTAAACTTGGACTGATTAATTAATGTTTACTTATGACGAAATATCTATGAAAGTAGCACTTCCATGCCTCTGCATTTCAAATTTTTCTGGAAGAGCATTCCCCCCAGACCCTCATAACAACTTGTGCCTCCGGCGCTCACTTCTTTGCTCCCCCCTAGTCAAATATTTCTAGCTACGGCCTTGCATACATAAAAGAAAAACGAAGAAGATTGTTTCAAACTGACCATTAAAGCATGGGTGATACAATGCTGCAAAACATTAACCCATTGACACCTAAACCGGCCAAAACCGGCCGCGCGCGATGACCCCTGAAATACCTAAACCGGCCAAACCGGCCGCACAAAATGGCGTCTTGATCGGAGTTGATCTTAGGCCTCTACCCAGTCTCCCTTAGGAAATCTAAATTTTTTGTTGTTATGGAGATTTAGAAGGATAATTGACCAATAATTTGCCGTGTTGTGAGCATATTTTGACAGCTGATAAGAGACCCCACAAGGGCTGGCTCTTTGCCCTTTCGATCGCGCGATCAAATTACGCGAAAACAACAGCCGATGCGCCAGATAGCGCACCGAACGATGGGATATTCATGCTTTTTTTTTTTCGGATTCGGAGGATCTAGGGATCTAAGGGATCTTTTATGGTTTTCCTGTCAGAGGAGGGGATATTAGAAACAAAAATTTTGATTTAGATGGCTTTTAAAGTGACGAAGAAGACGGTGAAAACCTAGAGACCGATGATAAACAAGAAGCTCGCTGGAATGATCAGCTCGATAGTATTCAAGTTCCAGATTTCGTGGCAGCCACTGCTCGGTATTTCGTTTTAGATAATCAGAATGAATTAAATATTTTTCCTAGTTTTCATAGGAGATGATCTATGGGAATTAATGGTAAACGAAACGAGTAGGTATGCCTGTCAAAAACTGTTAAAGCCCCCGAGCGTATTACCTTTTTTCATGGAGTAAGCCGCGCAGAATTAAAGGCCTTCGTAGCAATTAACGTCATAATGGGCATTGATTTGCTCCGGAATTTAGCTTTATATTGATCAACCGATGGATTTTTTGCAAATAACAAGTTTTTTTTGTCCTAACATAAATTGGTAATCGAAGGAATTTTCACCTTCGGCATACCTCGGAAGATCAGTGTCTTCAACAAATAAATCAATCCGATCGTGCGTTTATATTCCGTAAATGCGAGAATACCTCCAGCGATTTTCTCTGTTGGTTTTCTTGTGTTTTGTAAGTTATCTTTCAGTGAAAGTTTTCGAAAGAGCACTTTTGTACACAATTTGACCTTGTTTGTTCTCTCATGAAACATGATAGTGATCAATGAACTAAATTAATCTTGCGGTTTTGTGCACGTGTATTTCGACAAACAGAAAGCTCCTCGTGAAATTTTGTTTCGGCAGCGGCGTTTGGGCATAATTTTTGCACTTATACCTGCAAGAAAACAAAGCGATTGGAATAAATTTCAAGAAATTTTATCCATTGAGTGGTTAGATTTAACTGTAAATTGCACAAGGCATATTTTGAGTTATAATATATATTTTTCAAGCGCTTTGTTTAGTTAGCGATCAAAAACTTTCTTGAATGCTTAACGCGCGCTGCTTCGAAAATTCTACCTTTACATTTTCAGTTGAGCCTTAGGACGTGTTTTCAATCACTTTTTAGCAATATTTTTACATCATCTGGAAGTTCACTGTTTCTTCTTCAAGGTGAACTTAATTCTAGAACTCAGTATCTTGTGTACATTTACTGCGCATATGGTTTATTTTTAACGCTCGCTTTCCAATGCAAAACCTCGAAAATTTCCCAAGTTATCTTGCCTAACAAAACAGCGCACGCGAACGAATCATTGGGTTAATAAATGTGACCTTCCACGGGAAACGTACACTAACGTTTGCCCGTTAAACGGCTTAAAACTAACGGACGGTTAACGGATATTCAACGGTTTTGAAGATTGGTTTAACGTTTTTTACTAACGCTCTGACGGTTTGTGCTAACGCTCTAACGGTTTGTGCTAACGCTCTAACGGTTTGTGCTAACGCTCTAACGGTTTGTGCCAACGCTCTAACGTTCTTTCCATCAGT
>NC_090887.1:15037730-15047730 GCF_036669925.1 Montipora capricornis | reverse complement strand
AAAATGAAAAAACCAATTGAGGGGCGAATGTGACCGATAACTGCTTTAAAGTTTCTCTGTTTTCTGTGACAAGGTAGCCAATCTGCACCATGAATTGTGATCAGGTCTGCATTTGAACCCTAGCCCAGGATGTTTTTGAAACAAATCCTTGTTACCTAGTGAACCATACCACCTCCTCCACATACTTGCAAAGGGGTTTATTAAATGCCACACGCTCGGTAAAGTGACCGGTTGTTGGGCTAATTATTCATGCTAGCCCATACATAGAGCACAAACCATTGTTAACAATAATGTTACCCATTGTTTGGACGTCTGTTGTTTATTTCCATAAATAAATGGCAATTTAGGATAACATGAATTTTCTGCCAGTTGTTGACAAGACTTCGCCAGGTTGTTTATATCCCCATACACTTTCGTTTGTTGAAAATATTGTGACAAAATAATGCCCAGCTGCAAAAGTCTGATAAGCTCCTGTGTAAAACCTTACTGACACCCTGTTCTGACGAGTCACTTCATGTTACTACGATTCTCAGTTGAGTATGACACTAGGAAAGTTTGGTGACAAAGTTTCAGCGTTAAAGTTTTCGGGGTTTGACGTCATTTAATTGGTAACGGTAACGGTCGCCAGTTTGAATTATCCAGTTACCATTTATAGATTTTGGCGGGCTCATCGCTCGTGACGTCAAGGCCAAAAAGTTACTCTTGGGAATGAAGCAAGTTGCCCTTGACAACATGGTAACTTAAATGCTGACCCTTTGTCACCAAACTTCCCTAGTGTCATACTCAACGGAGAATCGTAGTATCTACAATTGTAGGTACTGGGCTTACCAAATTAGGATCCTGAAAGATTGGCTGAGCACCTGGAGGCCAAGTGGCAATCATATTTGGTGACGGGTAGAAAGGAAGCGCCTGAAAACACGAGCAACTGACTTATTTAAAGAGCACCTAAATTCAAAATTGTCTACAATTTTACTCTCCCCATCAAAAGCAAGTGTGTTTTACCATTAAAGAGAGTTTCAATTGAGTGTTGTAAAAGAAAAACCAAAGTCATTACTTTGGCCAGTCAAAAGAGTAAAAGTAAACCAATCAAAACTCAAAGTAATTACACGTAGCCGACACAAAGCGCAAGAAATGTGCACACGTGAGCCACGATTTGCTTTGGTTTCACTTCTGATTGGTTGAAAAAGTGGCACGAGAACTTTGAACCAATCACTGAGTGAAGTAATGCAAAACCAAAGCAATTGGCTAGTTATTTTCAATAGTCAATTGAAAACCGCTCTATCACCTCAAAACCTTGCTTTTTGTCTGACTGTTATCCAAACTAGCAGTAATTTGGACCCATGAAAAGTGATATCACAGGCATGCGTCTGTTCTGGATTTTACCTCACAAACTGCTTTTCAAAGCAAAATTACTTTGAAAACAGGAATGTAAAGCACTTTGTGATGTAAAATCAAGAATAGACACATGCCTCTCACATCACTGTCGCAGGTCCAAATTACTGCCAGTTCTGCAAAGTTGTTGCCAAGTTACATGACTTGCATGGCACAGAAAAAACAAAATTCTGGGTGACAATGGTGACATATGATTGCTTTGAATTTCTGTTAGGACCTGAAAATGTTTGACTTCAGGTGCACTTAAAAAGAAAAAAAACAACTGTACTGCTTCTATTTTTTGCTTATGGCAGTTTTCAAAGTATCCTTTGGGGAAATTGGCTGCCAAACTTCAGATTTCCGGAAAAAAGGTTTTCTACTTTACACAAAGAATGCTATACATACCTGTGTGCCATTGAACATTGGAGGAGGAAATTGGAAATGAGGTTGGTTGTAAGTGGCCGGTTGTTCAACAACTTGTTGCTGACAAAGAAAAAATAATTTTAGCATCGCACTTTTCTTGTGTTCATGAAAACATTGAAAAAAAAACCCTAGAATTAAAATCATTGAAATCAACATATGCACACCCAAACAATATCAGAAGGATTGTGAAAATACTCAACTTGATTTGCTAAACCAAAACATTGACAGAAATAAAAGAAACTCAAATAATTTTGAATAATTTATGTATGTTGTACTCAGTCCAACTTACTGGTCGAACTCCATTTTTGGGTACGTAGTTTGTCTGATGTATTGGCTTGGCTTTTATTCTGGCCTAAAAGAAATAAAAATATTAATACTAGTTTTATATATTGTAGTAAACAATACTCTATTACTTTCCTTTCCTAAGATAAGCCCAGCCTATGGGGTGTAGGGCAACAATGGCCTCATATAAATGTTCTTTCTCATGTTTAGTTGGCTTTTTAGTTGAAACACAATAACATTTCATGAATATTGCTAGTGTTCACGGTTTTCGATTTTCACAGTAAAAACAGAGCCAGTATTAACTGAAAGTAACAGGACCCAAGCCAGATTTAACTCTGCAAAATGATTATTTGGACTTTAACCCATTGACATCCAGACCGGCCGAAACCGGCCAGACTTACTCTGTCTAACGCCAGACGATTTTGGGTTAAGACAATTTAGGACAAAGCCAATTCAAGGGTTTCCATTTGGTCGTGTGTATAATCCTTTGGTGGGATCTGTGTGCTGTTCTGTGCTTCGGCAATTTACTTGGATTCTTACTCTTAATTTCCAAAATAAGGTAAATATTGAATTCGCACGCTAGTTTTCAATATTGTTTTTACAGACACCTTGAGGTGGGCAATGGCTGGGTTGCCATGGTGACCTCCTTGCCTCTGAGGAGATTAATGTCTTTGATGCTTCCCTTCAATACCATGGTCTTGGTATTTTAATGGCTTTTAGAGAGAATTCTCAAATTAGCTACATTACACAATAACTACAACAATATTCCATACCATAATAGGTTTGCCTCTAAACGTCTTCACTTCTTCTCTCAGGTACCTGTATGCCTGAAAAATTAACAAGTACTTAACCCACGTGAAATGAAGACAACCATCACTTTGATGTTTAGAAATCAAACAATTTTGATGGCAACATGTAATTAAGAACTTGTTGAACTTTGCCAGGGCTTGAGACTAATGGTAGCCAACTAGCCCCAGACTAGTAAAAATTCCATTGTGGCTAGTGGCTTTTGCGCTTCACTAGACATTTTGGCTAGTGAAAATTTGTGAGCACTGAAGGCCCAGAGGAAACCAATTAAAATCATTTTTCCCTTTGTAAAAAGTGACAAACAACAAAAGAACTGCTTGCCGCTAATGATTGGTTATGTGTGAAATCAGGCAGAACTCTAGGGGCCATGTTTCATGCATAGCACCTGGAGGTCACGCAAGCTTTCAAAAAAATTAAAAAATTTGCAGTGGTTTGAAAATTTGAGTGATGCCTATATAATATGGATGCCTATGTTTGCAACTTGTAAATATATTTAAGATGGAACGAATTATCATGTTCTTGAGAAATCGTGAATCGGCATTTTGAAAGAAAGCAATGCTTTTTGACGCCAAGTTGCGAAGTTCTGTGAGAATTTCTCACGGAAGCGAAATCCTCGGTTTTCGTTCTTGAGCGACGCCTATAATTATAACATCGATGCCTATATAGAGTTAAGGAGGAACAAATTATTTGTTCGTGCAGGGCTCGAAATTGCGACCAATGCAGTTGCATTTGCGACTAAATTTTTCCCTTTGCGACCAAAATATCTGGAGAAGTCGCAAATTTGCGACTTGTTGTCACCTTCGCTCTTTCGAAACAAAAGGGTTAGCAGTTACCACTTTGCTGCTATTTTTGCTAAAATAAATAAATGACAAAATTATTTTGTTTCTTGCTGTGAATTTTCTCGGAAGATAGCGTAATTGTAGAGTATTACGTCCATTCCTTTGATCATTTGCCATCTTCAGCGGTTTCTTTACACACAAGTATTGCGGGCTCATATTTTTTTGCTAAACCACAGCAAAACAGAGATTTCCACATTTAAGCTCACCTTCTGGGCATTTTCCTCAGAATCAAACTGCACATACCAATAGTTATTATGTGCAAACTCACAACTGGTCCAGCTTGGACAGTTATCACCAGAAAACAGAGCTTTGACATCCTATGATCGATTTAAAAAAAAAAACAAGTGAAAATGCTGATCATTGCAGTTATTAATTAATGTTAATTGAGCAGTAACGAAAGGAATGCCTGAAAATTTCAGGCTTGAACCGTGACCACCCCAGAGAATCTGGTGCAGTACTGGCCAAGTTGAGCCCCAAGCCATCTGGGAACGGGTCCCACTTCAAATATTTGGGTTTCATTATACTAACTTTCGTCATAAAAAAACAATACAAATACCCATTACAACCACCAAATACTTCAGACTTTCTGAATTCTAATTTTTTTTTATTTTGTCATCGATTGTGTCCAGCTTGAGGAGTTAATTTCTTGTGTTTGAATTCCCACGTGTTACATGACGTTATCCGAGCTGTTTTTTTTGATAAGGAAAGGTTGTGTTTTTTGCAAGTTTTTTTTAATAGGCGTGACAAACGGTGATGCTTTGGATCTGTGAGTGATAATTTTAAATTTCAGTCGAAGTTCAGCCTGTTGCACGCTTTCCATGTGTATTTCAAGCATTGGTTTGTTTATCGTGAGCGAAATGACAGAGAACCCAATAGCGAAGTATGTTAAATTTTTGTTTTGTGCAACCCCATTGACATTAATTATGGGCGAGTCATGCATGTTATCCAACTTTTTCGGAGTTAGTGTTAAAAATAGCATGCTTAACTTGATTATTAACATTGGCCGTGTCAAAGTCACGGGCCGACGATGAATGGTGTATCGCTTACATCTGTGTACTCTTTCGTTCCTAAAGTAAACCGCAAGTGTTGTTAAAATAAACAACGCTCTTTTTATGGAAAATTGAGATTCAGGTCTGCTTTTTTTGACTGTGGAGATCTAGAACATTTATCAACTGGAGCCAACAGTTCCCACAGAGTACGGATTCCTTGAGACATTTTCACACGCGATAGATGGAGCTTTGACAGCCCATAAATCGCAAGCAATGGGCATAACAGTTTCAAAGAAAGAGCCAAGTTATATTTTGAAGTGACATTTCTGTCGACTGTCGTCGTTGTATATCTTTAAGTCCCTATTAAGAGGCAATAGATTGAATATTTAGCAATTATTGAATGAGGTCGAGTAGGATATGAAGAATTCTGCAGGTCGAGGAGGGTGTTATCCACCAAGGCCGAAGGCTGAGGTGGATAACATCCTCCGAGATCCGAGATGACGAAGTTTCTTTCCAAATTTGGTGAACAGCAGCTGGTTATGGTGAATTATGCCTGTGGTTTTAACCAATCAGAAATGGGGAAATATTTTGAATGAATAATAATACATATTCTTGAATATTAATAAGCTGGACCTCCAAAATTTGAAAACCTGGATACAGTACCGTGCAAATCTAATCTCGATTCGCAAAACTGTATTCTCGAAAACTTTGTGGATCGAGGTTCAAGTAGAGTTTAGAGACGTTCGAGGGCTTTCGAGAAATTTTAGAGACTCTCGAGTGGAGAAAACAAGGGAGTTTTTGCATGATTAATTTTTTACGCATGTCTTCCTGTCTTTTTTACAGGTTTAATTTTATTTTCCTTGTTGGTTTATCTTCTTTGTACAATTCCTTTTGGATTATCTCACATACTTTTGAAAAAAATGTGTTTACCAAGTGCTGTAAGTTTTGCGATATCAATCAGGTGCTTTGTTCCCGGGTTGTTGATTTCAACTTGAATATTTAATTAGCCCTCTGCTGTGTTCTTCTTGCACATACAATAGATGCAGTTGTGAAAAATATTTCAATGCTGTATGTCTGCAAATAAGGAGACTGCCTGTCAAAAGCTTTTGTCTAATGCTATTGTTTTCACCTTGAAATCTCCCATCGAAATCCATCCTTGATTCTCTAATCTCGAAACTCTAGCCACGAAACTCGATTCTCAAAAACATTGAGGATCGCGGATCGAGTTTCGAGTAGAGACTGTCAAGTTACTTTTGCACGGTACAGTACATCTCTACAAATACTATTGTTTTTGATCAGATATCCTGCAGAAACTTTTGGTTTGAGGTTGGGCAGTTAAAAAGTTAATAAAATTCTTGAGCACAAAAAACACTTTGCAAAAGTGCTACAAATATATATACTGTACCTCAATAGGAGTTGACTCTGGTATCTCTCTTAGCACTACAATACACCTCTTAACATTTGGTCGGACTTTTTCCCCTGTATCATCCACCTGCAGATTTGGTGATTCTAGAACAAATAATCATCAAAAAAGTCTTGAGCAAAACATTTCAGGAATTTGCAGATTTCAAAAGAGGGACAGAGTTTTCCTCAGAATGCAATGTTGTGTCTACAGACTTACCTCTCATGACATCCTTTACCAAATCAAGGTCAGTCGTCAACTTTTTAACCTATCAATTCAAAATGAAATAAAATATGCAACGGTAAGTTTTGTAAAGGATTGAAAACATGCTAAAATGCAATGGAAATAGGCCATACAATGAAACAGTTCTTATCAAAGCAAGAGTTTCCCATGATGAACTTTTTAGCATAATTATTGTTTTAGGGATGGCAGATGTCACTTCATTTAAGTGCTTTTTACAGGAAATTTATTTGCACAGTGTTTAATGTATCTGACAAAAAACCCACCTTGCCATCATTATGAAAGCTGTTATAATTAGTATGAAATTAGCATTTTACAAGGAACCAATGTTTCCCTGATCTGACTTATATAATAATGGTATTCCCTAGAGGTAGAAATTGATGATTTCAATATTCACACCTATATCTGAACATGGTGAAAAATCAAATTTTACCAAATCAGCTCACCTGATTGAAATTTGCAACCGTCCAGATGGGAACATACTGATCTCCATCCATTTGGGAAACTACAATTAACAGAGGTTGTACAAATAATTGTTTTGTTTCCTCCCATTTTACAATTTGATGCTTGTGAAATGATTTACTTTAAAAGTGAAATAATGATCAAGGAAAAAGCAATAGAACCAGTTCCAGAGATGTTTGCTCCTTTTGAGATCAGATTCTGGTTGGCTACAGGATTTGTGATAAAATTACTTCATGTGGTAAATGGGGAAATGAAAAATTGTCAGCTAAAGCTAGGGTGCTGCCTAAGAAAATTTTCCAGGGGCCCTTTGGGCTTCCAACATTAAAACTTAGTAGCCAGAGTCCTTTTTTAAGAGCCCAGAATTAATTAATTCCAGTTGGGATCAAATTTACAAGAAAGTGAGGATGAATCAAGTAAGGCGCATGTTCAGGCTACTTATTCAGAAATTCTGTTGCCCGCGCTCGCAAATAAGGCACCCCAGGCAACCGGGCGACCGTTAGGCAGCAGCCTTGTAAAGGGTAACCTTTCTCAAACTAACATCAACGAGTACCATCCTTGGAGGTCATTGGAACTACAGCCTTACAACTGACATGTTTAAAATACAGTTTTAACTTTTGACCAAACCACCCACACCCCTGGAAACATGGCATAAATTAGACTTCGGATACGTTGGCTTTTAAAACAACCTGGCTAAGATTTTTACAACAGCACTTTTTGCAGGGGTATATTTGTCTACAAAAATCTGATTTGATTGAAGTTTCGTCATGCTAGTCTTTGTGGAGAAAGAAGAATCCTCCAAGGAGACCTTGGACCCTTGGACAAGAGAACACACAAACTGAAACAGACTCAATATGACAGGGGATCATGAAGTCAACTAGCATTCAGATTGGTGGAGGAAGATGTATCCACCACTGCACAATCCCTGCTTGCAAAAATAAAACTTGTTCTTAGAGTTGACTTACCTAAATAAGTATCACTAGCCAGATTCTCCCTGTTGTTAAGAAACAACAACAAAGACTTAAAATTTATATTTCATCAAACCAGATGACTTCATCGCATTACATTTTCCTCCATGAACATTTTAACCCAAATTCGTAGTGAACTTCCCATAAGGGAACACAAACTGAGTCACTGATGTGGAGAACACTGTTTCTTGAGACCAAAAATATTAACCCACTGACTCCTGGGTTTCCCCATTACATAGCAATAACATTGCTATGCTTTCAAGTGTCACTCCCAGGGATCGGGTTAATTCAATAACCCACCAAAATAAAATCTGTCCCAAAAACACTATCCAACCCCTGGAGCCTTCAAGTGCTACTATGATCAAAAAATCACTTCCTTTTTTTTCATCAGATTTTCAAAGTGTGATGCTTAACACTTGACTGGCAAACTTTTGAGCTTTGATTTTTACCCAAGGGCTGTTCCCTTTGAGTGTAAGTTTTGGATTTCACCGTCAGCCATTACTCAAATTAAAAACTGATCAGATCTAATGAAAAGTGACGTCATTGATCCAGCTTATTATATAAGCAAAACACTACTTTAAAAGTGCGAACGCCTGAATCAACACCCAACCTTGTTCAATGAGCTAGTCTATAAAGAAGTTTTCAAATGACTGTCGCAAGTAATTACGTGATTGCAATAATATTGCTTTGCTTTGTGATTGGTTTAAAAATCTCACGCCAGTTTATCAAACAATCAAAAGGAAAACCAAACCCAATTGCGACTCGCACATGCAATTTTTCCTGTGCTTTGGGCAAGTTACATGGAATTGCTATGAATTTGGATCGGTTCATTGTACTGTTTGCACCTGCTGTGATTGGTCAAAGTAATTACTTTGGTATTTGTTTTACGACACTCAAGTAAAACTTCTCTACACTGTAGCAGTTAATTACAAATAAATTCTCACACACTGAATGCCATTCGTCTGCCACACAAGAAACAGAAAAACTACCAGATACACCTGGGCATGTGGGGACCACAATCATTTCATTTCATTCACCAACTAATCAAAACTCTAGCATTCAGGTGAAGCAAGACGAAAATGCTACAACCAATAATTTCTCTCTCCTGTAACCAGCTACATAGTACCTGGAGGAAAAGTTAATTTTGAACCCCGTATTATTTACAAAATTTAGCATTACCTAGAGAAGTAGTATTCCAACTGGTTCCGGAGAAGAAGTTTTAACTCGTCAATAGGAAGTTCATCAGGAGATAATTCTGAGGGGACGGCGACAACTTCTGGAGTAACTGGGCTACCATAAGGCCCATAGCCATTCATGACTGAATCAGGACTATATTGCATATTGTCTAACTTAGTGGAAGCTGGTATCGTCTCCTGCCATTGATCAGGGGGGGTCACTGGAGAAGTACCGACGACAGCATCTGCACCATCAGCAAGTGTCATGTGACTAAAATGAAGACAAATACCAAATTACATGAAATTTTTGCGACAAGTTTATTTCACAATTTTGATGAGCAAATTTTGTGACACTTAAGTTTCGCAATTTTGTGAAAATGTTATATTTTGAATCACTTTAATTTCGCGTTTTTGAGTAATACACAATTCACATTTTATTCGCAATAATACTTCCCTTCCAGTTAATACACCCTTTATTCCCGCCTTCTCCCATTCTTTCAAGACATGAACCCTCCCCTGTGCCCCGGTGAAAAAGTTACATGTATACTGTACTGTGACATTTGCACCAACCAAGCTGCATGTATTGGTTTCAAACGGATATTCATAAACAAAGGGGTTTGCAAATTTCATTACAGGTGACAGTTATGATGGAAACATCTAAAAGGACCATGAAAGCAATTGAGATTTAAGCAACTTGTGGAACAGCATTACAGTGAGCCAGTTAAAAGACAGTTTGAAGACTGTACAAAAGAAGTGCTGCCTGGAGAGTAGATAGAAAGCCGTAGCGATGAGAGTGACCAAGACATTACCTCAGAACAGTAAAATAATTGATTTGTAAACTTTTGAGTGGTAATAAACTTGTCCTTTCTTAGTTATTGACGTAATGTAAGTCACTTAATTTTTGCATCATGTTATGCCTGTGACACTTAACGCTCGATAAAGTCTCTGCTTAAGAGCCAGGAGGCTCATCAGGCCGGCGCTTATCTCCGGTTTCAGTAGCATGAAGCGACTAGGAGTATTTCTACTCCCCCCTGGATGGGATGCT
>NC_090887.1:15025230-15032730 GCF_036669925.1 Montipora capricornis | reverse complement strand
GATGCAGCAGCTGCCATTTTGTTTTAAGTTTCAAAATGAAGATAAAGGTATAAATATAATGGAAACAATGAACGGCACAAAAGTCTAAATTTGGCAATTTAAAGTGCCAAACTACTGTAGTAGCTTTTCTTTTATGCAAAAAAATATTACATCCCCATTAAATGAAGCCACTGAAAGGAAGTCATTACGAAACTAAAACTAATTATTTCAATTCCACTCTTGCCCCAGAAACCCACCTTAAATCAAAGACAGCGGCATCAGGATTGAGTGAGCCTTTGGGATTAGAATGGACAACCTGAAAAATATTTCATGAACAAGTCAATCTCAAACTTGAACAAACACCAAAACAAAGTTTGAACATTAATTTCCCTTTCTGAGAAACAAAGGATTATATTACAACAAATACTACCTGCAGCTCAACCAATTTTTCAGTAACCGTTCGTATATATATGTGGAAGCCGTAAGTGAAGCACATTGACAAGAAGTGCTGATATTCAAAATCAACGGTAAGGACATCAAGGATAAAGTACCAGAGTAAACTTAACGAAAAGTAATGCTACAGCAGGTAGGGTGAACGAATTATGCTTGTCCGTTACTTATTAATTTACCAGAACTGTTTATTCCACTACTTTGAGGTGAACTTCAGTTCGAAAATTCATAATTCATTTCTTATCACACGATGAGTGTTGATTTTGTATCATGAAAATCTAGTTGCGAGGATTAACCATGGAGTCTAACAAACAAACAGAAGGGAAAGAAACTAGGTTTGTCAGCTAAAAATATCATGATGCGATCAGGGGAAATTTGTGAAATAGGAACTACGAAAAAGTACTGCAAAGAGCGGTATCCTCTGAGAGGGATAACAAGAAAATCGATAATTCTCTGGCACATGATCTCGTCAAAGTGATCACTGCGTATTACATGTTTGCAGTTTCGCCATTCACCGCCATTAATTCTGCTCACGAGCCGGCGAATAAACTTAATTTGAATCGCCAATTTATACCAAAGCTCCCGACAGCAGGGAAAAAAAACTTCCAAAACGAGAAATACAGCTGTACTCACACGCATGAGAAACTCCAAATCCTTAAATAAAAATACCAACTGAAATTTAGTACAATTTTGAAGCACAGTCGTACAAAATTCGTTGCCAGCGAATTTCAAATACATACAAACGATTGCACGCGAAAAAATCAAACGAAACGACAAACTTAACTGTGTCGACAATATAGAAAATATTGTACTACAAAACTCAACTCAACAAAGGGACCAGACATTAAGCAACCACATATTAAAGCTTTTAGTGAGGTGAGCTAGAGTATATTGACCAAGAGCACAAAAACCCCGATTCATCTGGAAAATTGACTTGATTGCTATGCCTTGAATAAGGCCCATGTGTGAAGAAGGGAAATTCAAGATTATGACAGAGGAGAAAAAGAGAGAAAATTTAAAACCTACTTTCGTTATGCTTACAAAATTAAAAGACTACCTACCACGTCGTCTGGTGTTGAGGTGACTACAATTTCAGCGGAATTGTTTGGTGTAGCTGAACTCATACGGCTTAAAAACCAATCCGATAACCAAGTTCTCGTTTAACTGTCAATACAGTTCCTGTATTGCGAGGTTTCTTCCCGCTACAGCTGTTCCTACACGACAAGTTCTCCCGCAGGAAGCAGTGATTCAACAGGCACCAGGCTAAACACGACGAGCTTTGGGGTGAACTTTCAGTTCTTTAAATGTTTTCAAACGCCAGAGATACCACCAAAAAATGGATCAGAACTGTCAGGTTGGGAAAAAAATAGGACGGGAATCACACTGCAAACTTCTCAGAATACCACAACGAGAAATAATCAAGAATTTCCTTCCCAGCCGACACACGTGGCGACGACAAATTGTATTGGAAAGATGTTCATCGATCCACCAAAGATATTTCGGAGTTTCCTTGCCAATCCACTTTCTGCTAATCAAACGTTTCTCAAACAGAATTCAAAATCTGACGACAGCACTTGAATTGAACTAGTACTTACCCGAAAACGTTCTGTGATAAAATAACAGTGTTATGGTGAGATCCTTCCCGGACTCATCTCGTCGTTCACAGCACCGCACAGCACAAACTTTGATCTCTCCCACTCACCCCAGGAAAAAATTTAACGAGGTTCGTGATTGGCGTATTACAGTTCAAGTAAACTCATATCCAATCAAATCACTTGAAAGAAGTCTATTTTCTGTGTCAGGGCTCCTTCGCGCCAAAGATCGATCTGCTGATGGAGCTGGGCAATCTAAATTTTTAGGGATACAATATTAAAACTGATAAAAGAAAAAAAGAATTTTAAAAAAATGACACGATTAGATTTCAACGTCCCAAAAAAAAAACGGTTTTTCTGTGTTGGTGTGATCTATTTTTAGCACTGCGAATAAAAAGTTCAGACAGCCGCTTTACCCTGTCGTAATTTTATAGCATTGGTTTTTTCCCTGTATCGACCTGTAATGTTCAATTGTTACGTGGAAAGCAAGAATTTTCAGGCTAAGAAATCATTAAAATTGTAAAGGAAACTCCAAATCCTATTCCCAATTCGTTCCTTTTAGCTAAGAATTCACAGAATGAGGAAAAAAAAAGAAGATAGGAAACCTTGCAAGTGCTCGTGGAGAGACACTCTCTTCAATTTAAAGTCGCGGGGGTTCAATGATTCTTTTTATTTATCACTCCATAACTCTCTTCTGTATTTTCCATTTTCACTTAATTATGCACAAAGAAAAATTGCCAGTTACGGATCCCCCGATTGGTAAGCGGAGAATTTCAGTTCAATTAAATCTGAGCTCGCCCCCTTTAAAGAATTCCTCGCTATGTCATAACGAGTCCCAACAACGACGAAACAACTGTTCACGGTTGCGACGTCAACCGCACACGGAGAAAGGATACCGCTTCAAATCAGCTGCTGAGTATAATTTTCCCTGGATCTGACAGTCTGTCTAGTCTGTCAACCTCCAACTTTTACAACAGATGTCCAGCCCTTGCAAATTCCCCACCGTCTCCTCCCCAATTGCTTCGTTTCAATGAATTTAAGTACCCTTCTCACCCTTCCGGACGTAACAGTTTTTTAAACTGAAACCTCCCATCTTTCATCAGTAGGTTAAACGCTGCTTTCGATAGGACGTTGTGCCAGAGGGATATCCTTTTGAAACAAACCAAAGAGGGGCAGCGTCTTTTACTGCGAAGTACATCAACTTTGAGCCCAGACTCTCTCCTAAAACTGACAATGTGGGATGGAGGCAACCTCGTTCCCGGGGCTTTTCCCCACGGGAACGAGGCTGCGGAGAATGGGCAGTAATATTCTACTTCTTTTTCCAACTCATCCACCGAGTCACATTAAAACAGTCTTACGCTTTGAGCAGTTACGTGAAACAGGAGAAACAAAGGAAAAGCCGGGGGTTTACATTTCGTCTCTTGCCTCAATCCCCTCTTTAAATTATTATTTTATTCAAGACAAATAAAAACCAGGCGCCCAAAACCTACAAAGAAATGACGCATGACCTCGAATAAACAACAAGAAGAAAAACACGAAACATCAAAACTTTATTCCCTTGAACTGAAATGAATGTATATCTGAAATGCATGTTACAGACAAGTTCCAACGGGACTCGACCCCATGACCTCTGCGATGTCGGAGCAGGTCAATGCGTTGGGCTCATTTGTTTCCGTGAAAGACTCGATGAATGAAATAAAATGAATGTACATTTGAAGTGCAGGTTATGGCCGAACGAGTGAAGCTCAGAGCTCAGTTGGTAGAGTATTGCACCGGCATCGTAGAGATCACAGGTTCGAATCCCGTTGAGGCCATCTGAATTTTACAGGTGTCTACAAACAGCGACAGTTGCTTAAATTGTCCAGCGATCACTTCTCTCATTCGACTTTATTCCCTTTAGAGCGGTTTTCAAATGAGTGTCGCAAAACCAAAAACAAAAAAAATTACTTTGGCCAATCAAAAACGACGGAGACAATCCTGTAAACCAATCAAAAACTCGAAGTAATTACACGTAGCCGACACCAAGCGCGGGAAAATGTGCATGCGCGAACTACGATTGGGTTTGGTTTCACTTCTGATTGGTTGAAAAAGCGGCGCGAGAGCTTTGAGCCAATCACTGAGTGAAGTAATGCAAAACCAAAGCAATTCGCTAATTACTTTCGACACTCAATTGAAAACCATTCCATACATTGCAATTATAATATCGCACACAGAAGAACATAAGAAGTCGGGTGGTTGTAATCAGTGGAGGTAGTAGGGAATTTAAGATCTACGACGGCGACGGTCGACGAAAACGTCACCTCAAAATATAACTTGGCTCTATCAGAAATCTTTCGCGATTATTCAGTCTCGTTCACGTCCTACAATATGGGCGAAGTATCCTAAAAATAAATTGGTAGGAGCGGTTTCAGAGTGAAAACAGAGAATGAAAGATTCTCTTTTGCATGCTTACGTTGTCGTCAAAACCTCAAATTTGGTGATTTCACGTCGTCGTTATGCAGAGGACCGCTAAGATACTTGCTAAAATCCGTGCTGCACGTGTGCATCTTTTAACCAATGATGTAATTGTTTTGTGGCGTTGTCGTAGTCGTCGTCGTTTCTTAAATTAGGGAGCTTTAGCAACGACGACGGGAACGGCAACGAGAACGTCTTGTAAAAACATAAACTAACGTTATTGCCATCACTTCGCAGCTGTTCCAAGCTTTTTAATATGACAAAGGTATGGCAGTCCCTCAGGAATGAAACCGGTATTAGGGGCACTTAATAGGCCATTTCCGAGATCACGTCTGCCTCCTCTTCAAGGCGAGTCTAAGTGCGAAGTTTTCGTGATGGTAATTAGTTCTACTTTACATATGAATGAAAACTAATTTTCATAAGAAAAGCTTCGCACTTAGACTCGTTTTGAAGAGGAGACAGACATGAACTCGGAAATGGCCTATTTAGGGTAGAAAAATGAAAATTTATCTCCAAGTGCTAACGTTCTCCATAACACTTCAAACTTGGTTATTTCACGTTGTTGCTTTGCTGACGACGGCAAAGAAATGGACAAAAATGAAAAACGCACGTGCAGGGCGTGCAAAGCTTTTGTTTTTGCCCACTAAATATGCAAATTTGTGACGTTCTCGTTGCCGTCGCCGTCGTCGTTGCTAAAGCCCCCTATTCCCTATTAGGGAGCTTAAGCAACGACAACGGCGACGGAAACGAGACCGTCTTCTCAAAATATAAATACGCATTATTTCCATCGCTTCGTGACTATATCAACCTTTTCAATACGACAAGGGTGTGGTATTTCCTCAAAAACGAAACTGGCCGGAACGGCACTT
Organism: Montipora capricornis; assembly: GCF_036669925.1. Lineage (NCBI taxonomy): Eukaryota > Metazoa > Cnidaria > Anthozoa > Scleractinia > Acroporidae > Montipora > Montipora capricornis. The sequence goes on along the minus strand of NC_090887.1, from coordinate 15,027,386 downwards.
AATTTAGGGGAGAAAATGAGAATTTATCTTCAAGTACTGACGTTCTTCATAAAACCTCAAATTTGGCCATTTCACGTTGTTTTGCTGACGACGGCAAAGAAATGGACCAAAGTGAAAAACGCACCCGCGTTTTTGAGATGCAGACGGTAACCGGAAGAGAACATTTCGCGTGGCAGGACAATGGTGTCTCCTATATTTTTACATTAATCATCTCTAATGGAGAAAAGATACTTGGCAATGTAAATGTGGTTGTGTGGAGACAAGTTAAAAGGGAAAACAGCTCACTTCCGGTTGCCGTCTGCGTCTCAAAAGTAGGGAGCTTACGAAACGAGGACGACGACGGCTACGAGGACTTCATTTAAAAATACGAGTTCGCGTTATTCATATCACTACGAAACTATTTCATGTAGTTTCGCGTTAAAAATGTGTAGTAACTGTCGAGGAATTAAACTGGTATGAGTGGATTGGAAGCGTAGAGAGAGAACTAAAAATTCATCGTCATGTGCTAACGTCCTCCACAGAACCTTGAATTTGGTCATTTCACGTCGTCATTTAGGAGATGACGGCAAAGAAATGTACCAAAATGTAAAACGCACGTGCAGAGCGTGCAGAGCCATTGTTTTTTCTCACTAAACCTATTGTTTTGTAGCGTCTTTGTTGGCGTCGGCGTCGTCGTTTCGTAAGCTCCCTAGTGTGTTACTATACGAGTGACCCGTAATACGTCACATCCGGGCTTTTAATGCTTTTTTAAGCTCCATTCTTGCCACAGCCTCCAAGTGCACCTCATCTGGGCCATCAGCAATGCGCAGACTCCGCGCTCCAGCATACGCATAGGCCAGCGGTGTATCTTGGCAAACTCCCTTCCCACCATGCACCTGGATTGCGCGGTCAATTACCCTGCAAGCCATGCGGGGGACGGCAACCTTTGCCATGGCAATCTGGAAGAACAATAAATAAATGATCCCAAAACGATATAAGAACATTGCACAAAATTTCAAAGAGCTAACAGCTTTTCCAAGACGTGCCAGTTGCAAAGAAACGTGAAAACTCAGACTTATGCAGAACTCAAAACCAAGGAGAGGAGCTTTATATCACGATCCACAAATGCTTCCAAAGCTGTCTGAATTATTTTACATCGCAATCCATAATTAATACGATGTTGTCTTCAAATTTCTCGTGTACGTTGTTGATTTGAACCTGGATGCTTCCAAACCCTTAAATGCTACAATAATTTTATCAAGGAAGATTTACCAGCCACCTTTTCTCGTCAAATGTGTTTCGATTTTCGTTTCCACGTAAACCGAATTTCCTTTCACGTTACGAAAACTTCCGGATAATACCAAAGGTTTGCGAACAGTTGGGGACCATTTCCGGACATCACCGAAGATCCAAAAAAGGGTCTTGGGTAGTAATACTACCGCCATCTGCTTGCGACTCACTGATGAGTACCTTCTCCAAAATTAAAAAATAAATTGAACTAATAATCTGTGGGCAAGAAACTCTAATTCGAAGAAAGACATGAGAAAGTCGTTTCTATGCGGGAGATAAATATTTTGGATCAGGAGACGTAAGACTGACGAATAATGCGTAAGAGTTGGTAGGTCTAGACAGAAACAATGACAAGTGGAAACAGAAAAAAATTAAGTAAGTCCCTAACATGACGTTGGAACTCGCCTCCTTCCTTGCCGCTTTGTTCCCATGGCGATCGATAGTGCGCGCAGCGTTCAGAACCAACAACCTGGCTTGCTCAATTTCAATCCTGGACAGAGCAATCTGTTCTTGCACCATACCCTAAAAAGATTTAGATTCAAGTTATGCAATCGAGACGAGTTCACGCTCTTGAGTGCATCATGGGTAATTAGAGCAAGATGGAAAGGAATTCAAAGGTTTCTGTGGAAGTTCAAAATGATGAAAAGTCTTCATAATATGCAATTTTGGTCTTTTTTAAATTTTCCAAATCAGAAAATATGCGCTCAAAGGTTCGGTAGAATAAAGTTGGAAAGAATGGCTATTGTAGAAATTATTTTATTAAACAAAGCTTCTGCCATACATTTCCTGTAATTCCAAAGGCACAAAATTAGAGAGATTGTATGGAGACAAAAAAAGCAATATTTAGGAATTCCAAAGAACAGATACCAAGTCCAGTTCATCTCAGT
>NC_090887.1:15000230-15020230 GCF_036669925.1 Montipora capricornis | reverse complement strand
TGGGCCACTTGCATCGTAAACTGACTTCTATGATACGGATCCATTTTTTTTATGTTAAAAATTCACAAACCAATTTATTCTTTCATATTTCGCCAATGAACCCCAGTTAATTTATTCCACACTAAAATAATAATCACAAGTTGCGTTGTTGAGATTTGAAACTAAATTTGAGCTGCATATGAAACCAGTAAATTCTCTTCTTTATAGTTGTATTTTACATAAATAATAGGGAGCTGAAGAAATGATGACCGCGATGGCAACACCAATGGCAAAAAACAATGATATCATATTGGTTAAAAGAGGAAAGATAATATTATTGTGCTGTATGTGCCGCACGCATTTTGGGACATATTTTTGTGGTACTGACTGCATAACGATGATGTGAAATCACCAAACTTGAGGTTTTGACGACAACGTAGGAATGCAATGTCCAGAGAATCTTTCATTCTCTATTTACAGTCACTGAAATCGCTCATACCAATTTATTCTTAGGACACACTGTACTTCGCCCACATTGTAGGGAATGAACAAGACGGAATAAAGGAGAGAGACTTATGGTAAAGCAAAGTTCTATTTTGAGGTGACGTTTTCATCGACATCACCGTCATAGGTCATCCAAGTCTAATATGTCTTTAGGCAAGATAAAATGATTGAGCCATCTAGCAAATAGATCATTCAACCAAAGCCAACTGGTCAGCTGAGTAGACCAGAAACATGTAAGTACATCGACAGGGGACCCGGACAAACTGTGTGACCGTTAATATCTTTCACATAATTTCGAGAAAATCCAAGATATCGTAGTGCTAATTATAACAAAATAAAAGTATTTTTACCTGAAGTGTTGTTTATAATGCTAATCCTCGTGGCTAACAACAACAACTTTTAGTGATTTGAAGGGTTTGTGTTCGATGTTCACCGCTCACCCTTCAAATCACTAAAATTCGTCGTTGTCAGCCACAAGGATAGCACAAACAATACTTCAAGTAAAAATACTTTTATTTTGTTATTATAATACGTGATCATTATACCACTACGATATCTTGCATTTTTCGAAATTATGTGAAAGATATTAACGGTCACACAGTTTGTCCGGGCCCCCTGTGGTACATCATGTATGGGTGTTGTCAGGTAAGACAGTCATTGTTTTGCATAAATGATAAGATAATAGAGAAAGTATATTACCACTACTCCACCATTTTGTTCCATTAATGACAATTTCATTTCCCTCCCTTTTGATCTCACACTCCATGTTTGTTGCATCAGAGGAGGCTACATCAGGTTCTGCAAAATGATGTTTCTCTTGAAAATTGTGCTGTGAGGTACCTGTGATGTGTGGTAATCTGAATGGAGGCAATGTGGCCAAATGGTCAGGGCGTGGAGATCTCGCGTTTAAGACCTGTTCAGACCACTCGCTGAATTTGTTCCTGTTAGTCCCTGGTCAGCTGGACTTATAAAGAGCCAACTGGTTTGCCTCCGGCCAGCTGGAATTTTTAACAGCTGTTTTTGTTGTTTCATTGATTTTATTTCATTGGCCCTGAAAAGCCTCTATGGCGAAGGCAATTACTGAAATTGCATTAGCAATGAAATTTCAGTAAAGAAATGTAGTACTGTTCTAATTTTAGTAATGAAATGTTATCAGCATATCTCACAGTAAAGGGCAAATCTAAAGAATATCTAAAAAAATCTTTACCTGACATACAAAAAATAGATCTAATTTCACCCCTCAGAAGAGGCTCAAGCCACTGTTTCTTTTGCTCTTCTGTCCCATATAAATGAAGAACTTCCATGTTTCCAGTGTCTGCAGGCAAGACATGAAACTAATAAACATCAGAAACACATAATGTGTGCAATAAGGCACAATTGGTACTCAATTGGTGGCCCACGCAGGAGGTTGCAACTTCACATGCAGGCTGCACCTTCAATTAGATTGTCTGGTGTGTTGTAAATTACGCAAGTGATATATCCTATACGCATCTGATAACAACTGATAACAGTTGATCGGTAAGTACTAGGTGAAGTCTGTCGAGTCATACATCACCATTACGGAATGTTATGTCACATTAACTTTTTGGGGAGCTCTTCTTCACAATATTATTACCGAAAAATTATACTTAATCTGACTCAATCAAGGCAAAACTATTTACCTAACTCAGACACTCTGTACTACATTCCATGTACATTGCATTTCTTTTTGATTGCATGCAATATGTTTTTTACAAGCATTTTACTATGTAACAAGATCCAGCTCTAGTTTTATGAATGACGAATGAGCCATTGAAACGTCATATTTTTAACCTACTATCACCAGTTGATTTTTACTTTTAACTGTTTATAGATCTAAAACCAGTCTGTTATTGAAATCTTAAAATTCAGATTTGAAAAATGTAAAATGCTGTTGCATGATGTAATATCACTTAGATTTGGAAGGCAATTCTTAAGAGATAACTTAATTTAGTATCACCCAACTAGTGGACTAATGCAAATCCTGCATTTTGATTGGATGCGCTACTAAAGGACTATTAGCAATAGTCCTCAAGTAGCGAAAAGCATGACACTATCTTTTGTTTTATTCCCAAATAAATATTGCGGGCTACGGGTCTAATTGTTAAGTAACATGGACAACTTGTGAATGTAATCAAATTTGATAAGCCTACTTTTCATACATGGTGAATTGACTTACCTGGAGCACTGCAGTTAAACACTTCTGGAGCAAAAGGACATCTGCCCGTCAACTCTGCTAATAAGGCATAATCCAGTTGTCTCAAATCTGACTCGCTTGGTAAGAAAAGGTTCCACAATCCCTCTGACTGGGCTTCTTTCTGTTTTATTTAAAATTTACATTTATTTATTATTAATAATAATAAATCTCATTAGTTATTTCCCAGGGAAAAAACTGTCTATCAGACATAAAATTTCTTTGATCACGACATATTGCCAAAAATCCCCATTATACATACTGGATGCATTTTTTATTAATTTTAGTTTATTAATGGGACATAGTTTTTCATTGAGTTATTAACCCATTAATTCTTGGGTGTTCCCCATAATTTGTCGAGTAAAATCGTCTAGCGTTAGACAGAGTAAAATACTCTGACGTTAGACATCAAAGGGTTACCATAAAGAAAAATATATGAATAAGGTGCCAAGGCAAGGTAAACCAGTTCTTGAGAATTAAAGCTGAATTTCCGTGTAGTTGCTTCTGAGGTTTAAAGTCCGCTTTGACTATACTAAGCGGATTTCACTTTAGTCAGATCCCAAAATCAACTCCACTGTTGATCACTTTCATAACTGCATGGCAGCCAATTTTATATTATTCTTTTGTGTTTAGGTTGATTAGACCTACCGGTGTCATTTTAGCTGATACCGGTACTAATTTAAATTTTTTTAAAAATTTAAAAACTGAACTAGAGAGCAGCACTCTGCAAACTGTATCAGTCTGTAAAACTTGTTTATTCTCTGATGCGTTCCGTCCAGCTAACGTAAACTTCTTCAGGGACGTCAAGTCAAAATTGACTGAAACTCAGTCCACATATTGATGGCGACGATTCATGCAATGTATTCCCAAGGTATTCCTGGTATTAATCTAGACTGACAGGACTAAACTGTAGATAACCAGGGCCAAGCTTGAAGCCCACTTAGCAGTAACGTATAATTACCTATGGCCAAAACTGAGTTGTCAAAGCAATAATAATTAATTATTTATCTCCACATGTATCTGCACAAATTAGGCAGCAAAAAAACTCAGCCGAAATGAAAAAAAAAAAAACAAACAAATAAGAACTTGTCACTACTCGAAAAACAGCTAGTACAAAAGACAGGTGAATTACCTTTAAATCCTCTAAGAATGGTGGCACAGTCCACTGAGTGCTAGTATTAGTTATATGCTGATAGTATTCCTGCAAAAAAAAAAACAGCATAAATTGAGAGATCAAGTGCGAAATAACAAAGATCTTAAATTAATATCGCTGAAAGCATTTAAAATCATTACTACAAGTACTGTATATGTATTTTATTCTGATTACTTGAAAGATATTCTTAATTAACATTTTATTACCCTTTTGTCCCATTATCTTTAAGCAGGCAGAGCAGAGCTGGCACAGCGTTCACATGCAGACACTGACCAATCCATCCAAAGTTGGCTGATAGTCTTTCAGTAGTTTGATTTTAAGGATTAAGCTCTCATAAGCTCACTTAAGGTTATGGAACAGGTTCGAGGGTCAAATTTTCCCAAAATTGTCATATTTGGCATACATAAACTATGTGGTCTAGGATTTCTTATGCAGAAAAAAAAAACAACTGAAATCTCTTTTCACTCCGGGGTTATTTTAAGTTTCCTTTTTTGCGTGACTTGTTATGTCACAGTTCAGAGGTGTTAAGCTGTCAACACCGCTGGACCACCTGGGAATTTAGCACGGGAGAATGACTTCAAACAGCACGGGATCACAGCATTGCACTGCTTGTGTCGCTTGCTTGTGTACAGTCGTTGATGGAGATAGAAAAGAAAAGAAAGCAAAACAAAAGCCCTTGGCTTTATACAGTCACTGTTTATTTCGGAAGGCCAATGCGAGTTTGCTGCATTAAATGAAATTTTATAATAATCGCTTCGTTTTGCATTTACTGATCGCAGTACATTTTATATTCAATTTAACCAGTTAAAAACATTTCCGCGACATTCTTGGTCCTGCAAGCTTTAAAGGAATGTTGTATGGGTTTAGGCACTTTTGTAAAGTTACGCGCCAGTGAGGATGGTTTTCCGCAACACACTCGCAAACCTGTTCCGTAACCTTAAGAGATGTTCCCTTCAAAGTAATTGAATCTACCAACCTCTTCAGCAGGGTAGACATATTTTTCCATGAAACATTTCATTTTCTTGTACAGTTTTTGTGCTTTTGCAGATGGTTCAAAAATTGAAATGCCATCAGAGGGACTTGCATCAACACTGTCACTCAATGAGCCTTCCCTTACAACAAAAAATGAATATGGTGATATAATTTGTGCATCGATGTGGGCACAATTAGAAAAATAATGAGAGTATGTCCAACAGGAGTTTATGTAGACCTTTGACATTGCATTTGCTAGTTAATTCCGATGTTCTAGTTGTGACCTAAAGAGAGCCTAATAACAAATTTTTGAGATCACTACCACATTTATCTTCCTATCCCAAAGTTAGCTCAACTGCAGTATCTGCCGGGAAAATTAAACAACGACAGGCTTGGAAGGAAAGAGGACCAGCAAAATACCTGATCATTCAGTACTGATAATATTATTAGAGGCTATAGGTAATTTAAGTAGGTTAAGGATCAAAATAAGAGATGAACTGTCACATTAAAAGGTGGCACATACAAAAATTAATAGTAAATTAAAACAGATGGCGACTTTTAATGGTAAAATAAAGACCAAAAAAAATCAATATTGAGGATTTCAAGGTCTCCATACTATTTTCCATCATATCTGAGAAATAATTTCAGAGACAAAAAAAATTATCCTGAAAAAGACAAAACAAAGAATTGCCCATTGACTGTTGTCAGGTGACCTGTATTAATTTTTACAATATTAAATCTCTAATAACAAAATTCTTCCTTACCCATCTTGCAGGGCCAATTTTAATCCTGTTTTAGCTAATGGTTCTACAACCTGTCTAAATACAGCTGCATTCTTGGCACTGGCATTTCCTTGCAAGGAGCGAGCATAGACACCCTATAAAAACAATCATTTATACAACTCACCAAAAAATGAATATCATATGGTTTGATCCCAAACCTTGTTCTTAGCAATGTTCAGATTGGAGTCAGATTGACGTCAGAGTTCTGAGCATGCACATGAGGTTTAAACTTTCTGATTTTTTTTAGTATGCATTTTCAGAAACTTGCACTGGTAATGCTGACCAGCTGGCTCAAATGGTTGAGCATCAGGCTACTGTCCAGGAGGGTTCCAGGTTCAAACCCAGGCTGGAAAACACTTAGACTGCAAGCAGCCATCCTTTCTTCCTCATATCCAACGCGCAGGTGGAAGATGAAAACATTATGCAAAATTTGGGTAAAATCTATCTTGCGTCCGGCTACCAGCTCGCGTGGTGTGGGTCGCACTCATAGTAATGTTCGTGCCCACGTGGTCTAGAGGAAAGAGACTGCTCCCAGTCTGGAAAACACTTAAGGACGTTCGTACCCAAAGTGTTCCCAAGTACAGACGTTTTAAAACTTGCCACGCAGAAGAGTAATGATCTAGTTTTGCCAAAAAGGGGACAAAAATGGGTGGTCACTGTTCTCATTTTTGAGATAAGGTGCATTTTTAGAAGATTGCGTTACTTTAAGACGATCTTAGCTTACACATGTCAGCAATAAAAAAAAGCTACATTACTGAAATTTAGATCAGGTAAACGTACTCAAGGTCTTGAGTAATCACACTTCTAACCTCTCATTCAGTGTGAGGCTAGACAGGGTTACCCAAAAACACTGACCCAAGTAAGTACTCTAATGGTCGTAAGCATTGTCACAATTAGTGCGAAACCTCAACATCCATTTTAAACAGCGTTGGTCAACAGTATTTAAGTCTAAGCACCCATTTTAAATAGGTTAGCTTGCAATAATAATTGTTGTGATAGCCGATTACTTCATGTAAGTGATCATGAAGTGAAACTAGTGCAACAATTATTAAAAGGTAACCTTTTTAAAATGGGTGCTTAGACTTAGATACTGTTGACCAACACTGTTTAAAATGGATGTTTAGGCTTAGCACTAATTGTGACGCTGCTTACGGCCAATAGTACTCACTTGAAATAGTATTTTTGGGGTAGTCCGTTTGGGTAGTCCATGGACTAGAGGTCAGTGTTTTGGGTCACCCTGTCTAGCCTCACACTGAAGGAGAGGTTAGAAGTGCAAAATCTTTTGTTTGGACATTGAGTGATAGAAGTCTATTTGTTGTGAAACATATGCTTGCATAATTAGGTGATAGATAAAAACAAATAGTGATTGATTGTAACAAAGAATAACCGGCAAATGGGAAGAATGGGGTGGGAATATCCGGTACGTGGGTAAATGCGTTAACAGTTCATGTCATGAATACAGGCTGTGCATTAGTCTCGGTTAAAATAAGTATGCCTTGGGAAATCTTGGATAAACGCAGAAGGGGTGTGTACTTCCGGAAAGGGTAGATAAATAGGAACAATACTGTAAGTGTAGAGCAGACTGCCAGATTGAAAGATTGTGAAAGATTGAAAGATTGTACATTGGACTGTAACAAAAGAATATGGAAAAATACAGTCCTCAGTTTTGTTAAACCAGCGGGCCGCAGAGATTCTCCTTGAGATTTCCGCAAAACTATTAGACAGAGTAAAATCTATCATTCAATTAAATCTCACTCCTAGGAGTCACTTCGTGATTATTACACCTAGCAATTTGAATCTCATTTGTTGCTGTATCAGGCAAACCTCAGTAACCGGTCAGAACAACATTGGTCCATACCTGAGCGATAGCAGCAAGTCTGAAAAATGACAAAGCTAGATAGAAATTCCAATGCTTCAATATTAATGCAGGATCAAGTCCACGCTGCTTGCAATATATAGAAATTAACTCCCTTTCAGGTGGAATGCCAGGGCTTGACCCTTAAAAACGAAGGAATATGATTGTGTGAAGTTTCAATACATGCAGTAAGTTATAATGAATAATTATGATGAACATTGAAATGACATCTGAGATATTTTGTGCTTTCATTTCTACGATATTTTTGTAATAATTAAGACTAACTCTATCAAAATTTAGCCGTTAATTTATCTAATGTTTGAAATTGAGAAATTTAATGTCCCCAAAGCCAAAGTCCTCTCATTGCACCACATGGCTGGGAATGGGCCATTTTTGAAAATATCAACATTCAGCTTGATAGTGAAGCAGAGAGGACAAAAACAGCAGAAACAAGTTGCAACAAATGTGAAAGATATTGATATCATCCACTTTCTGTTAACTTTGTCCACTACATCTCTCTTTCAAGGTAATAAATTTTAATGTGGCTAAATGTAATTTAGGCTAAGTTAAAATCAAGCCAATGCTGGTCAGCGGTGGTCTGGGAATCAGGCGCATTGAGGTGACATACGGGGTTTCTCGATTCGCACGTGCTGGTCGTTTCTGCTGTGTGAGGTGCTGTTTGTTTCAAGCAGCAAGCGTTCAGTTGTTCCGCTTTTTTCGTCTTTCCGTCGTCCTCGCCGTTATGACCGCCCGGCAAACCAACAACAGCTTAGCAGCGGCTCTCTCTTCTCTCAGTGCTCCATCAGCGCCGGTCTCCAGTACGAACACAAGCGGTACGTCTTCAATTGTGTCTTCGCAGTCCAGCGAGTCTGTTGTTGTTTCCTCGCCACTGGTGAGCGTTCCGGCTTCGGCAAATCCACTTCCGACGGCCTCAACTGCTGTTCTTTCACCTGATCTGGTGTCTCTCATTAATCAGGCTGTTCAGTCGGCTGTTCAGGCTTCGCAAAGGCAACCAGGACCAGCGATTGCGGATCCCGTCTCCTGTCCTGGCGCCAGTTCGTCATCTGCATCGTTGGGCGGTTTAGCTTCGACGTTTTTCGCCGCTGGAACGGGCTTTCCGCCTTCCCTTTCAAGCTCGTCGACCTCAGGTAGGCTTTCTCCTCTTGTCGTACCTACTTTTGTATCTACTTTTAACGCTCCGGTCCCGGCAATCGTCTCGTCTTCGGGGCAGGCTTTAAGTGGCGTTTCTGCTCATTTGCCGCCATCCATTGCACCGCTGTCTATTGTGAACTCGTTGGCGGATCAGCCGTTCGTCGTGGGCCGGGCTACTCTCCCGTTCCTGCCAAGCTCGTTACGCAAATCCGTGGCGGAAAATTCGTTGACTTGTCGGAACTTTTAGCGGCGAATTTGGTCAGCTCAGAGACCGAGCCTCAGTTAATGCTCGATGGGCGTTTGGTTTTATCAGCTCCCCCGAAGAAACCTCGTCGGCGTATCGAGGATATCACCACTTGGACGGAAGCCTTCACGGTGTACTCGCTTGTCCTAACGTCGTTTTTCCCTCATCGTTGGAAAGATTTAACGTTGTACAAGTTATTAATCTTGCGGATTTCTCGCCAGTTTAGCGGACGGGTTTGGCTTGCTTACGATAAAGCTTTTCGCAAACACGCTGCGGCGACTCGGTTGGCCGATTGGTCGACCATGAACGCACAGCTCTTCACTTTTCACGCCGGTGGTGCTTCTCCTCGCAGCCCCAACCTCGGCACGTCGCCGGATTCCTCTGAACCAGTGGGTTCCAGCTCTTCGAGGATCCCTTGTATGTCCTGGAACAAGGGTAGGTTCACCGGTCCTTTTACGATTTGCCGCTATTATCATCGTTGCAGCACGTGTGGCGGCGCCCATCGTTCTGTATCATGCAGTTCTAGACCAGAACGTAAGCAGGAGAGTTCTGTCAGGCGCAGATCTCGGTCTCCGGCATTTAGTGCCTCAGCTGGCCAAAAAGCACGGCGTCAGTAACGATTGGCTCCAAGAAGTTTTCCCCTTCTCAGAACTTTGGAACATGTTGCGCGTACTTCGTTCATTATGTAGTTAGTCATTATGTAGTTAGTCGATTGCTCAGTTAGTAGTTATGTAGTTAGTCGATTGCTCAGTTAGTAGTTATGTAGTTAGTCGATTGCTCAGTTTGCTCAGTTAGTCGATTGTTCAGTTTTATTAGAATTTTTCACGGTTTTCTTTGCTTGCCCCTGTTGTGCTCTGGGCTTGTTGAATTAAACTTTTCTCACTGTTGCTGTATTGCTGCCCTTACTTCAGGAGGGGGGGGGGGGGGGGGTAGGGTCGTTAGCGGGGAATTACCATCTCTCATTCTGTTTCCTTCCAGTCTCCAACCCCTTGCCCCCGGTGTCCGTGGTTAGCCCTCTAAAGCCTGAAGTGTTCGCTGCCAAGTTGTCCCAACATCCGGACCAACATCTTGTCGCCTTTGTCTTGGACGGCCTCAGGAATGGCTTTCGCCTGGGATTTCAGCATTCCAAGAAATTAAAATCAGCTAAGTCAAACAAGGCCTCTGCTAATCAACACTCCGAGGTCATTGACCGCTACTTGGCTAATGAGGTCTCCCTTGGGAGGGTTGCAGGACCTTTTTCCTCCCCACCTTTCCCTCATTTGCACGTTAGCAGCTTTGGAGTTATCCCTAAAAAGGGTCAACCAGGCAAGTGGAGGCTCATAGTGGACCTGTCATCCCCTGGTGGGCTAAGTGTTAATGATGGCATTGACCCTGACGAGTTTACCATGCAATACATCACGGTTGATCAGATCATTCCTATGATCTCAAGCTATGGCTTAGGTGCCCTGATTGCTAAATTCGATGTTGAGGCAGCCTACCGCAACATAGCTGTCCATCCATCTGATCGATATCTCTTGGGTATGAGATGGCGGAAGCACTATTATGTTGATTTAGCGTTACCATTTGGCCTCCGCTCTGCTCCTTATATTTTCAATTCTGTGGCGGACATGGTGGAGTGGATTCTCCTACATACACACAATGTTTCTGCGCTGTTACATTATTTAGACGATTTTATTACTGCAGGACCGCCGGATACTAACCAATGTGCTGAGAACTTAGCCACTTCCATAGCTGTTTGCCGTTCCTTAGGACTTCCACTCCACCCGGATAAGTGCATTGGCCCGTCCACACGTTTAGTTGTTTTGGGCATTGAGTTAGACTCAGTGGCTCAGGTGGCCTGCCTCCCCTCGGACAAGCTCCTTGCTTTACAGGTGCTGCTGCAGTCGTGGCGGAATCGTCGCTGGTGTACTCGGCGCGAACTGGAGTCCCTCATTGGCCACTTACATCATGCCGCCAAGGTCGTGTGGCCCGGTCGTACCTTCCTGCGTCGTATGATCAATCTGCTCCAGTGTTTTCGTAAACGGGACCATCCAATCCGCCTGAATTCTGAATTTCACCTGGATCTTCAGTGGTGGCTTCAGTTTTTGTCCTCTTGGCATGGCGTCTATTTTTGGTTGTTTCCCGGCATGTCGGCCACCCCTGACCTCGAAGTTACATCGGACGCATCCGGTTCCCTTGGCTTTGGTGCTTACTTCAATGGGGAGTGGTTCAGCGGCGCATGGGTTTCTTCTCAAGCCTCTCACTCTATCGCCTATAAAGAGTTGTTCCCGATTATCATTGCCGCTCATGTTTGGGGGCCCCACTTCGCCAGGCGCCATGTTCTGTTTCGCACCGACAATGAGGCCGTGGTTTATATCCTCAACTCTAGAACATCCAGGATTCCCGTGTTAATGCGCTTGCTTCGCCATCTTCTCGCCTCAGCGGCTCGTTTCAATTTCTCCTTTGCCTCTCAGCATGTTCCGGGGGTTCATAATTGCATTGCTGACGCTTTGTCCCGCTTTCATTGGCAGGAGTTCCGGAGGTTAGCACCCCAGGCTCAGTCGCTTCCAGTGTCCATTCCACCTCATCTCCTGGAAGAATTGATTGGCTCTCATTAGAGCGGCAGTGCCAGTTCCTGTTAGCCCATGGTTTGGCTGACTCCACCCGGAGATCTTACGCATCTGGCCAGAGGAAATTTGTCAACTTCTGTGCGCATTTGGGCAAGTTGCATCCCAGTGGCTCCCCGTGCCCCACCGATGAATGGACATTGTGCCTCTTTGCCACTTTTCTGGCGGGATCGGTTCAGCACTCTTCGATCAAAGTTTACCTTTCAGCAGTTCGTGCCCTGCATATCGAAGAAGGCTTCCCAGACCCTCTGGTGAACTGTCTACGTTTGCAGCGGGTTCTTCGTGGGATCAAACGGACCCAAGGTTCCCCTGAGGCTCAGCGCCTTGCTATTACGGATCACATTTTGATGATCATCTTTAGGTCTTTGGATTTATCAATTTTCGACCACTGCATGTTTTGGGCCGCCTGCAACCTAGCATATTTCGGCTTCCTCCGATCTGCTGAATTTACAGTTCCTAATTTGGCTAGTTTCACCCCGGCACTCCACTTAAGTGTCGGTGACATTTCGGTAGACTCTGACGCCAATCCTTCCTGCCTGCGCGTGCGGATTAAAGCCTCCAAGACTGACCCTTTTCGGAAAGGCTGCTTTGTCCACATTGGCCGGGGACGCTTTCCTCTGTGCGCCCTTCAAGCTGTTTTGGCCTATTTGGCTGTGAGAGGGAACTCGGGTGGCCCTCTCTTTCTTTTCCAGGATGGTCGGCCCCTAACTCGCGCTGTCCTCACTGCTCGTCTCAGAGAAATCCTTGCTGGAGCGGGTGTGTCGGGCAATTTCTCCAGTCACAGTTTTCGCATTGGTGCGGCCACGGTGGCAGCTCGCAACGGCATCCCCGATCACCTTATTCAGGCCTTGGGTCGTTGGTGTAGTTCAGCTTACCAGTCGTACATTCGCACTCCATCCGAGTCATTGGCTTCCCTCTCTTCTCATCTCGCGTCTGGCTCAGTTGGCTCGTGACCCAGGTATACGTGGGAATTCATGCGGATCACAGGAAATCATGCGGATTGCAGGAAATCAAGCGGACCAGTCCTCTTCCGTTTTTTAGGGTCGCTTGTGGCTCGCTTGCGCCTGCCTGCGGTGTCTGGCCAGGACTCCTTTAATCAATCGGGAAGTCCTTGGCAATTTCCTGGTTCAGTTCCTACCTCAGGCAGAACCTTCTTCATGCCTCGCGGCCGGAGGAGCTGTGGCGGACCTTGCTTTAGTGCCTCCTTTTCACCTTGCCTCGGTTAGCAGACCTCTCAGTCTTATTTCATGATCAGCTTCACGGTACTCAGGTAAGTGTCGTCCAGTGTCGTGTCTTGAGCTGGGGGTGGGTGCTTGTGTGAGTTTGGGTGGTGGCGCAGGTTCCACGTCATCCCTGTTCGCGGCCCCTTCGCCTTCCAAGCACCCTTGGGGTGGTCTTTGGGTGGTGGCCGCTCGCAGAGTTGCCGTGGAGGCCTGTGTGCTCTGCTCATGGCCTGTGGCTCAAGCCTCGTTGCTCGCCCCGGAATCGCCGCCCACTTTGGCAGGCACCATCTCCAAGCTCGTCCATTGGCGATGAGTTTAAATGTGGCTAAATGTAATTTAGGCTAAGTTAAAATCAAGCCAATGCTGGTCAGCGGTGGTCTGGGAATCAGGCGCATTGAGGTGACATACGGGGTTTCTCGATTCGCACGTGCTGGTCGTTTCTGCTGTGTGAGGTGCTGTTTGTTTCAAGCAGCAAGCGTTCAGTTGTTCCGCTTTTTTCCCCTTCCCTTCCCTCCCTCATTGGTGGATTCGGTAAGTATAGGGTTGGTAAGTATCTCCACTGATTCGGTCAGTGTGACGGTGCCTGGTGGGTGGTGGCCGCTCGCAGAGTTGCCGTGGAGGCCTGTGTGCTCTGCTCATGGCCTGTGGCTCAAGCCTCGTTGCTCGCCCCGGAATCGCCGCCCACTTTGGCAGGCACCATCTCCAAGCTCGTCCATTGGCGATGAGTTTAATATATATATATCAAAAGTGGCCTATTTCAACACTGTTTACACACAATGCACGGAAGTGATTTTTTAAATTATAAGTCAGTCCTTGTGTTTATTTCTTGTCGGTAAAAGAAGAAAGCTTGAGAAAAAACTTTTTGGGTTGCATGTCTACTCTGAGCATAAGTAACTGGTAGAGCTCACCACAGACTATGGCAGGAAAAACAAAATGAAGGTCCTTTGGAGCATGATAAGGCGTACAACAGTAGGCAAGATCAAGAAGTGGATCTCCCAGGGTTGACAATTCCCAGTCCAAAACAGCACTCACAGACAACTGAAAATAATACTCAAAGACATGAGAAATTACAGCTTGCAGTGCAACTGTAAATTCAACAACATGATAAACAAGAAAGAAAAATACCTAAAGTTAGAACGAATTAAAATGGCTTTTATTCACTGAGCATAGAAGTATAATAATTAACTAAAGAAAGCTAAGCCCTCTCAGAGTGCTCAAATGAACTGCTAAAATTAATGCATCTGTGTGTAAATTTAATGTGGCTACATGTAATTAATTTGAGGCAAAGTTAAAGCCTATGCCAACGCAGTCCGTGGCTGTGTCTTCAAGCTACATCATCTGTAGGGTGCTTTCCTTGTGTCTGAGCTTATCTTTGGGAATCTTTTGTTTGGTTTCCTGTATTTAGCAAATCTTTGCAGATTCCAGCATCTGAATGTGTAAAACTTTAGAAGTCTTTTTACAACATTTTTATTGGCTCCAATAATAATTATTAACACTCAACATGAACATAGTTTACAGTATCCTCTGAGCTTTCTTTTAAACCATGCAAAATACCATTGTCAGTACAAAAGAGAAAATACAATGTAGTTAATAAATTTCAAATGATTGCACTTTTAACCCTTTGACGTCCAAACCAGCTGAAACTGGCCAGACTTAGTATTTTACTCTGTCTAACGCCAGACGATTTTACTTGTCAATGGGGAAACCCCAGGAGTCAATGGCTTAAACAATCAATGTATTTTCTTTCTAGTTTATTAACCCTTTGACGTCCAAACCAGCTGAAACTGGCCAGACTTAGTATTTTACTCTGTCTAACGCCAGACGATTTTACTCGTCAATGGGGAACCCCTGGGAGTCAATGGGTTACCCCTGGGGGTCAATGGGTTACCCCTGGGAGTCAATGGGTTAACCGAGTAATCCCTGGGAGTTAGACTTGTCAACTGGGGGTCCCTGAACCTCGTTCCCAGGGTCTCTGCATTTTTGTCTCTTCTTAACAACAATGGAGACCCTGGGGATGAGGTTGGAGGCACGGAGGGCGTTTGAGGTATCATTGGGTTAAAGGTACAAATCTATTTCTTTCCATTCTCCTAATTCTAGCTACAAAAGGCTACAACCACATTGATAGCAATATCATTTGAAGATTCTAGGAGAGAAATTTACCTTGGTGGGATGAATAATCACGTTATCCAATCTGAAGTCACCATGAACTAGAACTGAAAGGAACTACAGGGTGTAAAAACTAAGTAAAGTCTGTTTACGAGCCAAGTGGCCCATCAGAGCCGGAGCTTATCCGGGTTTCTGTGGAATGAAGCGACTACAAGTACTTTTTTACCCCCCCTTGATGGGATGCCAGTCCATCACAGGGTTAACCCCAGCATTTTGCCGGTACCCATTCATACACCTGGGTGGAGAGAGGCACCGTGGGAGTAAAGTGTCTTGCCCAAGAACACAACACAATGTCCCCGGCCATGACCCCAACCCGGACCACTCAATCTGGAGTCGAGCACACTAACCATGAGTCCACCGCCACCAGTTAAATTGCTAAAATAATACAAAATGAGGGGCTTTACTGTGTGAATCCAAAAACCATCAACACTTTGATTTGATTTTGACATTTTCCATCATGCAGCAACCAGTCAGAAGCGACACGAAACCACAAATCAATTACTGTTACTGGTTGCGGTATTATAGTTTTCTCGCACATGACTGGCTTTTTACTTGAAACACAATAACATTTCATAAAAAATTCTTAAACTCAAAGGGCCTATTACATCAACAAACTCTTCCACATCATTTATTCTCTGAAATGGTCATAACTCTATTTTGTGGTTTTTAGAACCTTTTGATTCAAAATTCACTTTTTTATGTGCTTTGAAAGAGGGCAAAAGTGGTCATACTTTGATCCATAACTGGGAAATGAAAGAAAATGGGTTCAAAACCAGGTTGACGTCACAAATAACTTTTCATCACCGTTTTTCATAGAGCTACGGTATAACAACGCAAAGCAGTTTGTGACATCAATCCAGTATCAAGCTCATTCCATATTGCTTGGTTATGGAAGAGGTGGTAAAAAATAAAGAATTTTTCGGGGATAACCCGGAATAAAGGCAAGATGCTACTTCGACATGCTTTGTATTGCCAACAAAGATCCTTCTTACACTTACATGTAAAATAGTCTTGTAACTCTGTTAAGAGCCGAATTCATGGGGAAAGGTTGTGTTTAAGGCTTTGTGAATAATTTAAGGTGGAGTAGGAATTCCAAGCTGTGAAGCTCTGTAAGTGCACCAAACAGTGGCACTGTGATTTGCCTTGCCCCATCTCTACTTACAGAACTTGCAGAACACAAACACGCAAAATTCAATCAAAGTTTGCATATTGCACAGCGTGATGCAGAAACACTCGGCTGTTTATTTATTACTATGTGTAATTCTTTTGCAACAGAGTATGCCTGTGATTTCAATCAATACACCAACCTGTTTCTTGTGTATTTGTGGTAGGAATGTTATTTTGAAGCCAGACTAACAGCTTTTCCATTGCAGTTATCTTCTGTGTTGCTGATGCCTTGTATTGCTTCCCCCAGGTTGACACCTAAAATAAAATTGATAATATCCCACAGAAAGTCTTGCTATAATGATTACTAGAGGGCTAAGTGCAAAACCCTCCAAGTGTCATCCTGTCAGGTTGTTTGATTCTTTTGCAATTTTTGTTGGAAAATTTTGACCACTTATTTTATAATAAGTATTATATACATGTGTACTAAAACAGTGGATAGCGTTGAACGCACACTCTGATTGGCTACTCAAACTCCGGGTATCCTTTGTTTAATAGTATCACCCAACTAGTGGACTAATGCAAATGCTGCATTTTGATTGGCTACGCTACTTGTGGACTATTAGTAATAGTCCTCAAGTAGCGAAAAGCGTGACGTTTTCTCTTGTTTTATTCCCAAATAAATATTTCTTCCACTTGCATTTGCTAACTTTATTAATGGCTTTTCTGTCCGACTAGTTGGGTGATACTAAAACAATTAGACCCTTCGCCCTCAAGGGCCACGGGTCAATAGGTCTAATTGTTAACTATTCACCTCCTGAAGTAGCCCCTATGGGATTTTGTGCCTGAAATATTGTAATCGTTGCAGGAATATATGAGTTAAAATCATCTTTTTGTGCTATATTATGATATCTCACTGTTTTAGTATACACTAAAACAACTATTTGCATCAGTGTTAGCGGCTAGTGGTGGATATTTACTGCGAAAACGACAAATCTGTGGAATGGGCAGGAATAGCCCATTTCCGAGTTGCTGCTTGCCTCAGTTTCAAAGCGAATCCTGGTGCACAACCATCAAAATGGAAATGAGTTGCGTATTCTTCTGCAAATCAAACTCATTTCCCTTTCAATAGTTGAGCACCAAGACTCACTTCGAAACCGAGGCAAACAGCAACTCGGAAATGGCCTATTTACGTCTCTTTGCCCCGCCCACTTTCACTTGTAATATTATTAGTTCAAATTCTTAAGATGTATTAATTGGCAGAACTGAGCGCATATGGAAGGCTCTATAATTATGGAAAAGCTCTCCGGGGAAGACTTAAGAATGAAGATTACACAAGACATTATCGGAAAAGGAGGAGTCTTCACCACGGGTTTCTTCATGAGAAGGTTTTCTGCGATTGCCAGAGAAAACTGAGATAAATTTTGAAAACATGTTTTTCCTTTGTTGTGGTCGTTACAGTACACCTTAATCCCATGGGAAAGGAATTTCATCAAAATGTTTCACGAAAGTGGGCGGGGCAATGACTCGGTAATTGGGACCCATTCCACAGTAGTACCTTACTGGGAAATATCTGCCACTAGCCACCTCCACTTCAGTGATTAATAAAATAAATAGTTGTTTATAATAATAATTAACAATTATCGAATGAGGTTGAGCATGATAGCTATAATTAACAAGGCCAAAGTTTGTAATAACACACACTGAGGCCATGATAATTATCGCTATCATGTGAAAACCGAATCCAATAATTGTTTTATGACGCATAATCCTGAGCTGAGCTCCGCCATGACAAAACTGATCAAACTGCTGGTTTAAGTGCATTAGGTGACATCACTTCTGCACGCATGCATGCATAAAACTATTGTCTGTAGGTATGACGTCAATTCTACATAATATAAAATCTATTGTCCGTAGGAATGGCGTAAGAGAAACAGAGCAAGCACGCCTACTCACGCCTGTGTTCCAATTTCTCACACCTGGTAGAAATGTTAGAACTCTTACCGCATTGACTGACACATTATGAAAAATATATAAATTATTTAAAGAACTGGGGCTTTATTTGGCATCTGAATACTTGATGAATTATGTTTAAACAAACGTAAACTCCACTCGTATAAGAAAGATCGCTGTTTTAGTCAGTAATTTTATGAATAATATCGTACATTGAAATGATTCTTACTAAACAACTACGTCAATATATTTTAAGCCATGTTTTAATAATATTTTCTTCATTTCTAGTGCGCATCTTAACATGACTATGATCAGATGCACATTCTTAAGTTATAAATAGGAGAAATAATAGATAAAATGGCCAGTTTGAATATTACCAGTTTTACAACGAGCTATCTATTATCTTATAAATATTTGAAGTGTTGATCGATGTACTGGCTAGACGGAAGTCTTTGGACATCTTTCGGACATCATCGAAGCCCTACGAAAAATCCAGGCACTCTCAGCCTGAGAAAAATGTCACGCCCATAAATTAAAAAAGTTGGCAGGTATACTATACTGGGAAAGTCACCTATTATGGCTCTCTGATTATCTGCGAAGTATAAGAAATTTGACACCATAGGATAGACCAATTTCGATGTATTTAAAAAATTCAGTCCGAAACAAAAAACACCATCTCGAGGCTCTGGGGAATAAACTCATACAAATCCTTATATTTATTCCCCAGAGCCTCGAGATAATGCCTTTTGTTAAGGACTGAATTTTAATTTGAAATTGGTCTATTACCAACACAAAATGGTTCCCAAAAGGAATGACTGTGCTTGTTTTACAACTGACCACAGGCTATTATTCTTGGTAACAACCAAAAGAACTGCAGCATTTCTGGACAAAAATGAATGGTCCATTACATATGTACCTGTCTTCTCAAATAGTTGGTATGATGGCCAAAATCTGACAGTCCCAGACTTCTCCAATCGACATCATGCAGCCTGGCCAAGGTTGTTACCATGGCATCATAAATAGCTTTTCGTTGGTCGGCAGAACAATTGGGCAAACTTGGTGTACGAAATATGTCTCCCTACAACAAAGGATACAATTCAGTAGCATCACTGCCAGAAAACTGGGAAATTATAACTCATAGTTTGATCTTCAAGTTAGTTGTGGTTCAGAGGACATTCTTTCAAATGTTGGTGAGGGATCTTGTATAATTGAGTCCATCTTCCACTGTAAAACTTCTCCGATGTATGGAAAGCTAGTTGTTTGCTGACTAGCAAAAGGACAAGTGAGATGTCAGAAGGATTTCAACCTAAGATCTCCGTAACACCGGTCCGATGCTTAACCATTTATCTAGGTCCTGATGAATGGACGATGTGCCCCAGCTGCTGGTCTACAGGCTCTACAAAGTCAAGTGCCTTAACAAATTTTCAAATGCAACTACTGATGTTTAAAATGTACCCGTGGGAAGAAAGAGAAACTACGTACTTGCTTGGTTACAGGCATTAGCCTAAGAACAACTGAAGAATCAGAGGCCAAGGCACGATTCAAACTTACAACCTCTGAAACACCAGTCGGATGTTTTACCTAATAGATTGAGCTACTAACATTGATGTACTAATTTTTAAATTGAGATTCCAAACTCCAAAGGAAATTGTTTTCAAATGTTACACTACAAAATGGGTTATTGTAAGCAACACCTAGACTTACCGGAACATGCTCCATCACATAAAATTCTGTCCCAATAATAGATTCATCATTACAACAAATGTATGGCTTTGGAACAGGAAATGAAACACTGTGTAGAGCTGACAGTATTCGAAACTCTCTTTTAACCTGATAATTAAGGGGGAAAAGGTGCAGATAGTTAACCAGATAAGGGACTGGTCATTATTATTTTATCAAGGGGGGGGGGGGGGGTGCAAACAGGGGGTGGGTCAGCACCAATTTTTATGCATGGCCAAAAGAGGAGGGGGTGGGGGGGGGGGGCTATAAAAAATTATTCAAATATAATAATAGCCAGCAAAAATTGTAAGCTGCTGAATCTACCGCTGGAAGGGCCTCAACTATTAAAATTACCATTTCTTGGTATGGCAAGTTA
>NC_090887.1:14975230-14997730 GCF_036669925.1 Montipora capricornis | reverse complement strand
CTGTGCTTGCAACATGGCAATGCTAAAGGCAAAGTTGCAGACGTACAAACCTATACTGTAACACATCCAAACGACCACTGCCTATGGGAAACCCTGCCAAGTTCTTCTTCAGATACTCGTGAAGAGCACCTTCATCAAACCTGTGCTCTGCACGAACTTGTACTTTTTCGGCCATTTTTTTCGGCAACCTCGTTCCTAGAGCTAACAGTTTATTTTTGTCGGGGAAGCCTTGGGAAGCAAAAAAATGACCACAATGCTTTGCGAATTTTAGAATACTGCCGCCATCTTGGAAATTTTACAGTTCGGAGCGATCATAAAAACATTGAGAAATTTGCAAAACGTTATGGTTAGGATATTCAATCTCGCGTTTGGTTTTCTAGGGCCTGTTAACTGATAGATTTTAATAACTCTTTGTGTTTATTCTCCGACAGATACGTTTTATTTTGATTCAAAACCGGGCTGGTAAAACAAGACTAGCAAAATGGTACATGAATTTCGACGATGACGAGAAGCAGAAACTCATCGAAGAAGTCCACGCTCTTGTCACGGTCAGAGATGCCAAGCACACAAACTTTGTAGAGGTATGAAATGACGAACGTGCGGGGTTTTTTTTTAATTGTCATGTGATTTGTCAAAATCTTAGTCGCTTGTAATTTCATGCCAAGTGAGTAAGTTTAGCTCACATAAATTGCGCACGTGGTAGAGTGAGTTTGAACATAAATTAGTGTCTCATAACCAAAACGAAAGTGAATACTCAGACCAATTGCAAGTGTGACATAAGAATCAGAATTCCTGGCAATTATATATAAGTTTTCACCCAAGTGACAAGGTGGCCATGTTGGTTGGTAATACAATACAATTTCTTTTCGCATATTTACTTTTATTTATTTACCATTACAGCCTACCCTTCTTTCGTGAAGAATAATGGCTGGGGTCAACGGTGTAGCAATAAAATGAATAGAATACAGAAAAACGTAATAACGGGAAAAAAGATAACTAATTTACAGGACTGTGAGTGATTACTGAGACGGAATGTTTGAATGAGTTAAGGTCATCAGTATCAAAAATACACTGACGTAAACTGTTCCATTGAGTGATAGTTCTGGGGTAGATGGATATGCAGTGAGACGAGGTACTGGTAGAGAGGGGGCTGAAGCTATTATTGTGGGAATGCCGGGATCTACGTGTCATGGGTCGGAGGTATTATATTTGGAGGTGTTAATTGGAATTTGTCCTCTGTGGATCTTGTACAAGAGAAAAAGTCTTGCATCCGCTCTCCTTTGTTCTAGTGACCTCTAGCCAAGGTCCTGGAGCATGTTCGAGACGCTAGAGGTATTGTGATACCTCTTTAGAGTCCACCTAGCGGCATAATTTGCATAATAATAAAGTTTAGTTTTCAGTGGAGAGACAAGTCATTGTTCTTGCCATCCAACGTGGCCACCTTGAAGTCACATGTGCAAACCAGTGATTTAATGTGATTGGCGGTCAAAGTGTGGGAAAATGAGCCTGTTTATGTACCAGTGCAGGTTGGTTTTGAGTTGGCTGGTCAGGGTTTTCAGCAGTTTTGGAGAGTAGCAGACGTATTTCTGAGAGCACCAGTCGTGACATTTTTTGGCGTCGCAAGGTGTGAACTTAGCTACCTATGGGGTCTAGGGGCATACCCCCCCCCCCACCCCCCTCAGGCAGGAAATTTTTAGTGTTTCTGGAACCCAAGAATCAGTTTCCCAGGCAAAGCTGGAGTTCACTCAAATTCTCTTTAAAAGGAAAGTTAAAAAATTTATAATAAAAAATAAAACAAACCCCTCAATTATTGGCATCAAAGTACAGGACATGGAATGAGAAACGATCAGACGAAACGTCTGGTCTCCGGCCTCAAACGAAGATCCTGATTAGTGGGAAAAATGCCTCAAATTTGTTTAAGCTTTCTCCACCCACTCCCTGAATTTTTCCACCTGCTTGCACTCCTATTGAAAACCCTGCATAATATTACGGTATCTCTTTTTTACAGGTAACAATGTGAAATGTTGTCTTTGCAATATTTTGTTTCAGTTTCGCAACTTCAAGATCGTATATCGCCGTTACGCTGGACTTTACTTCTGTTTCTGTGTAGATGTTCATGACAACAACTTGTACTATTTAGAAGCCATTCATAACTTTGTGGAGGTGAGGCCAAGACTGTCCCAAAACGTTTTTACCTCAATTTGTTAGGCCTAGAATAGGTTCAATAGCTAGACTTTCTGCAAGTAACAGTTTCTTAGGGTGTAAAATAGCCAAAGGTGGGGTTGTGTTCTCATCAGATGAACCACTTTTGGTTGGTTGGGGTTTTTTTTGTATCTCACAGGATGAAAGCCTTCCTTTGTTAGTTTGGTTGATAAACTCTTTCACCCAATTCACGGCTAGGTTCAGTTGGTTGAAAAGGATGAGTAGTCTCTTTTGTACTCTTTGCTGCCAATCTAAACTTGTTGGACATGGCTTCAGCCTGTGTTGACATTTTCCGTAAGCAAAATATTGCCTTCTGTTGTAACTGGTTTTTGAAATGGTTGATCCTAGCAGAGCATGACCCAAGTTACCACTATATTGCGCTAAGAAATTATGTCTAAACGTTTAGCCCATGTTTATCTGTGGTCGCAGTATTATTTACATCAATGAAAGCTGTTTATTTCTGCTCAAGAACTTGAAAGCTTTATTTTAAACTTTCAGGTCTTAAATGAATTCTTTCACAATGTGTGTGAACTAGACTTGGTGTTCAACTTTTACAAGGTACATAACAATGATTATTTTGCTCATTGTAGTACGCTAGGACTCCATTTTAACAAAGTGCTGTGGTACTACATTGTAGAAAATTTGTCATTGACACCTCAAACATTTGGAGAGTCAGGATGGCTTAGTGGTTATCAACCGCACCTCCGCCCTCTGTGACCCAGGTTCAACTCTGGCCTCGAGGTTGTATGTGGGCTGAGTTTCAGTCAATCTCAATCTGACTCCAAGGGTTTTTCTCTGGGTACTCGGGTTTTCCTCCCTCATCAAAATCGACTCTAGATCAGTAAAATCTGGGCGGATACCCTCGTATAGGGATAACATCTGGTATCTTTCCCTTTCATTGTATTGAATGAATAAAGTTGGTATTATTAGTATTAGTATTATTATTATTATTATTATTATTATTATTATTATTATTATTATTATAACCCCCTAGGATACCCCAAGTTTGTGAGTAAAATTGTCTGGTGTTAGACTGAGTAAAATCTGTCATAAGTCTCCTTTCCAGGGGCAGGCCTTCTGATATTACGCGATGGTACGATTTCGCACAATCTGCCTCAAATCGCATCCGATCGCACAATTCATGAACTTAGAATCGCATAATTCACAAAAGAATGCACAACATTCATAAAATGAAACATAAATCAACAAGTTTCTTAGGAATTCCTACATGTACATAAATACGCCATTTTTAAGATGATTTACCTTCAGTTGCAAAAGGTTAAAAAACCTTTGTCACCTTCGATTTCGTAAACATTCAAAGTTCAAGGCGTTATTTTGCATGTCAGGGGCCTGGTACAAGTCTCATTCTTTAAGAGTCACCCGTTGGTGTAACGCAAACATGCCCTTTGTTCAGATTAGCCAATCTGAATGGCTGATATATACACATCACTAAAATGGTGACACAATTGCCTTCTCTATTCACATTGGAAGTATAGTGCAGAAGACCTCATTTTTATTTATTTATTTATCCCAACTAATGTCGATCAAGATGCATAATTACTGTTCCTTTGAGTTCAAAATGTCTTTAGGGCAGCAAAAAAGTGTTTTTCTTATCCTAAAACCTCATAAAACAAGCTTAAAATTGCTCTGAAAAAATTCACATAATTTATTTTTCGCATAATTGGCCTTTCTAATTGCATAATCTGCCCTGCAAATTTTGCATAATTTGCATTTTTTCATCGCACCCTACCAGAAGGTCTGCAGGGGTCAATGGGCTATGTAGAGGCTGATTTTTCCAACTAATTGTTCATTTACAGTATTCAAGGTTCCACTGTATCACTGTCATTCATTGTCATCCATGTTATTTTTTCACTGAAGATTTTGTCTTTTCCAGGTGTATTCTGTTGTGGATGAAATGTTCTTAGCTGGTGAAATCAGAGAAACAAGTCAGAGCAAAGTTTTAAAACAGCTGCAAATGCTGCAGCAGCTGGAATGATGCCACTAAAAAGTCAAGCATGGATACCTCATGAAACATGAAAAAATTGCAGGAGTATAAATAATAAACATCGTTCTATGTTATCTCAACTACTATGCTTGAAACAAGATCAGAGACAATTTGAGTTTCAAACATGTCCAAATTTGCAAGAAACGACATTCCACTTGTCTTTACAAAATGTCAGTCGAAGTGTCCTCTTAACTTTTTGTGCACCTTGAACATCATTTGTGTATAGGAATACAGTTGATAAAGGTTAGGATGATCAAGATTTGTAAGGAACTTTGTGTCCTATTGTTGATTTTTCTTCGTTATAATTTGGGATAAAGAAGCCTCACAGTGAAGAGGGTCTCCTAGGGTTTTTGGGGAACAAGGGAATCGAACATGGCTAATTTGAACAGGGGGACAGGGGAACAAAGACAAAATTAATATCCTAGGGAACAAGGAAACATACATGTATTTACCATTATTAGAGATCAAAAAGCTGAAAACGTGTTTGGAAGTACATGTAATTTTGGGAACAAGGGAACACAAGCAAATTTTTGAAGGAAACAAGGACCACTCTCCCCTCCCCCCTCTCCCCTGGGAGGCCTTTGGTGAATTATTTTGTTTAAATGGAAGTTTTGTATGAAAATGAGTTAGAGAACTGTAGTAAGACATTACTGGTATTCGAGATTAGACAATAAATTTAATAATGCTCTTTTGAGGAGCAAGGGTTGCACAGTCGGTTAGTGCGCGGCCTTGGTGCATAAGGTCATGAGTTGGATCCCCGGATCTCACATCCTTGTTTCGACTTCTTTCCTTTCAGTGTAGCCTAAGTAGCTTTAAATACCCTTAAAACGGAGCACTGATGGAAAGAGGGGGGTAAAATGAGCACACCGTCGGCTTCCTGGGAGAGTACTCTGTAGAGAGTAAAGGAACTTCCGACGTTAAATAACGTATACCTTTTCTTAAAAATAGCATTGTTTAAGCATGGAGGCTAGCTAACTTGAAAAGCCAATCCAACATTATAATTGTACAGGCTTCCAGAGGTACAACTGCATTCCCAGAGTCTTTGTTCACCTAATGACCAGTGGATCGAAAACAACTCAGAGTCTTTGTTCTCCTTGAGCAGCAGGTCGGAAAACAAGTCATTTTCCTGACCTGATGGTCAAGGGAAACAAAGACTCTGGGAATAAGATTGTCTCTGGTAGGCTTCCTTTCAAGTCATAAAACCAGTCATAACTTACCATTTTGGTTGAAAGCATGAAAGCATTTTAATTTGTGATACACCACTGGAGGAAATTATTATTTTACAATAAATTATAGTGTAACCTTGTGTATAATAATTTAGCTTGAAAGGGTTTTCAGCTGACCGCACACATGTAAGCCACACACAATTTTAAATCTGCTCACATCAGCTCGTGATTCAAAATGGGTCACTGGAAATAAAAAAATACCGCTGATTTTGCTTAGCTTCCTTCTAATATGTAATTCTTATATAATTATACCGGTAGATGGAATAATGAAAACTCCGAAAATTTTGCACAAACACATAAATTTGTTTGTGTTGTCCTGTAGTTTAAGAATGCAATGTGTGTGTTCTTGGCTGAATTAATATGCAGCACAGGAGTTTGGAGAACTATTTTTAGCCTCCTTAACCCTTTGACGTCCAAACCGGCCAGACGATTTTACTCGTCAATGGAGAACCCCTGGGAGTCAATGGGTTAAGGTGCCTCAGACCATTTTCAACACTTGAAAGAAACGTTCTTATTAGAAAGATTGACACTACAACACTTTATCACTTAACAGCAATGTTAACACCAATTATTTCTGAAAAAGATTCGGTCATTTTTTGACATAAAAAAGTTACCATGGCAACAGGAAAGGCCCGCAAAAACACCCCATATTTATTTGGGTTTAGCTGCTCTTATCTCAAAAACAAACGAGGTGACCCCCATTTTTAATCTCTGAAATGTAATCAGCATGCCAGAATCAAATTTTCTGCAAAGTTTAAAAAGATTCTGTGGAGCAGATTTAGAGCCACCTGAAATAAATTGAAAATTTAAGGTAGCTCTGAATCTGCTCCACAGAATTTTTAGAACTTTGCAGAGAGTTTTATCCTAGCCTGCTGACCACTTTTGTGCAATTAAAAATTATTAGAGTCACCTAGTTAATTTGTCGGATATGAGCAACTAAAGCCAAAAGATAGGGTGTTTTTGCAAGGCTTTCTAGTTGCCATGGTGACTTGGTACATCACAAAAATGACTGGATCTCATTAAGAGGTAATTGATGTTTCACATGGTACATGTACCATAACATTGCTGTTACGTGATAAAGTGTTGTGGTATTAATCCATCTAATAACAAGTTCTCTTGAAAGTGTTGAAACCAGTTGGAGCCACCTTAACTGACTGTAGAGCAATACCATCACAAGTTTCCTGACCAATCAAATCAAGGACAGGTGTGTACATAGCCTGTGTATATCCACCTATGCGAAATACAAGAGACGAGAACAACTTCGTACATGCTAAAGGACTTTCCAGAAAGAAACCTCTGCTAGTGTGGTACATGTAGCAGCTTGGCCGCGAAGTATTTCCTGAAGAAACACTGCCTTTACAAGACTTCTCTGAAACAAACTTGAAATGAATTTTTTATCTCTTATCCATTTACTGTACAAAATATTTGATACTAGTCACATGTATATCAATGTTTGAAGGGGTGTTTACTGTATATGAAAGGGGGATGCTAATTTTTTGGTGTTTCTATCACTTACGGAATTTAAATTATGGCCAAGAAAAATGAAATGAATTATGCATAACTTCACTAACCATGAACTGTTGTACAGCTGCTGTAGGTATAATGTCAAAACTGAAGGTAGAAGGCTGATAACAGAAATTAATAAAGAACCCATTTTTGGCCTCCCATTAGGTATGTCATGCAGAAATAAGTGAAAAGAGGGATAAGCCAATTTTGATGTGCGCCATGAAGAGGATATTTCCACTCTGTTTCTTCAACTAAAGCAAACTCTGCTCCTTAGAGCGGTTTTCAATTGAGTATCGAAAGTAATTAACGAATTGCTTTGGTTTTGCATTACTTCAGTCAGTGATTGGTTCAAAGTTCTCGCGCCACTTTTTCAACCAATCAGAAGTGAAACCAAAACCAACCGTGGCTCGCGTGTGCCCATTTTCCTGCGCTTTGTGTTGGCTACGTGTAATTACTTCGAGTTTTGATTAGTCCTTTTTGATTGGCCAAAAAAATTACTTTGGTTTTGGTTTTACAACACTCGATTGAAACCCCCTTTAAGTAAACACAGAAACCCATAAGGGTTGAAACGTGTAACGGCCCCTTGTGTGCTGGGAAACAAGCTTCTGAATATTCAATTTGCTAAGTACTATATTTGGAACAAAAAGAGCGAGGGGTTTCCAAATATGGTACTTATCACTGAAACATTCAACCAATCAGTTGGCACTGAATATTCGGAAACCGTGAACGCGCGTTACACGTTTCAACCCTTATGGGTTTCTGGTAAACATTAATAATTAATAGCTGTGATAACTACGTTATGCAAACACTTCATGGGACACTACATATAAGTTTGTAAAAAATGAGCATGCACCGAATTACCAAAGGGTGTAATTAAGTGCAGGTTATGGTTTCAAATACCATAATTGAAACAACCCAAACCTTATCTTAAGCATAGTGTTAAGGACGGTGACTACTATTGTTATTGCGCATACGTCCTGCGCATCTCGAGATACTCGGGTTTCCTATTGGTGATGCTTACCAATACAAGGATATTTTTGCGCGGTTTAAAACTATGTAGAGAAAGTCGATCTTAGTATTTACTCTTGGTATCCAAAAAGAAAATTGGGGGTAACCATGTATTTTTGAGAGATAATATATTTATTAAGTTTCAATTTGAGAAAGAACATCATACATTACTTTGTAATAAGCTTTTTACAAATATTATTCATCAATTATCTTGGAAAAATGCGCGGTTACCCCCAATTTTCTTTTTGGATTTCAATAACACTTGTTAAGATCAACATTTGCTGCATAATCATAAACCGGGGCAAACATACCTTTGAATTAGTAGGCACCGTCCTTAAGACCTAATGGTGTTAAGAAATACGAATGGAAGTTTTAATGAACTCACACTATCATCTGTTAAGTTGTTTACTGTGTTTCTTTTGAGATTAGGACATCACATGCATGTGGCAAGTGGATCGCGTGTTTTAGGAACTTCTTTTTTATTACCATTTTTCAGATGACGGACGCGTGTTTGTGCTGTTGTAAACATTTATCAATAAAACGATTTTACATTCGAATTGGAGTTCAAAACTTTAACAAGACTTATACCCCATTCACACCAACAAGACATGTTTAATTAATTAAACTTGGTTTAACAAAATAAAAATAAGTCACAAAAAAATGTAGGACTGGCTTTTCCATGAGATTCAGGTTTGTTTCAACACATGCTTTGACCTGTGCTAAATTTGTAGTCGACAAAAGTCAGTAAACATGATTTAAAAAGAAAACACTTTGAAACTGTGTTTACCTAAAAACATGTTTAAAACATGTTTAAGGTTTGGTGTGAATGGGGCATTAGTGTTAGCAATTTACAAATCTGTAGTCACGGTTTGAGTTGTTTCAGCTATGGTAAACAACCTGCAACGTTCCGTTTTCACCCTCCATCCAATTACCTGCGTCCTAATGCCTTACTGCGCCTTTCAATAACATGCGGACTCTAAGATTCAAAGCTCAATCGACAAATGCGTTTTTCACTACCGTCAATCAAATGTTCGGCAGCTCCTCCCAGCTTCCGACAATATTGTCTAAACTGTGTTCAACTATTTCATTTGATTACTGTACGCTCAACAATAGCTTGGAGGAGCCACCGAACATTTGATTGACGGTAGCGAAAAACGCATTTGTCAGTTGACCTTTGAATTTAAGAGTCCGCATGCTATTGAAAGGCGCAGTGATTTTTTTGCTTAACTCATGTCAAGAAATGCAGCTAATATTATTAGAAGCACACCAAATTTTGATCCTTGTCAAAGTGTCCCACTGAGTGTTAACAACAAGAATTGCTTATTTAATAATGAAAAAAAAATGGCATAAGGGTTTGGGTTATTTACTTGTCAAAGTCCATGTATTCTCACATAAAGTCAAGTTACTGCAACACTTGAATGTTCAGCATTATTATTTTTTTTATTGACTGTATTTCTTGACCTACCTGATGTTGAAATTGAGAAGAAAGGTAAAGAGAATACTCGGTTTTCACATGACGTCACGACCGCCATGTTGGTGCCCTAAACAAAGAAAAGGCGGCCATGTTGGTGCCCCGACCAAATCCTCCGGGAATTTAACTCTATTATTATGCAAACGCTTCCTTTTGTTTTCGTGCATCTACATGTAGTCATAGTTGCATTTCTAGACATATGAGACAAATGACATTTAATTGTTTTCAAAAGTATGTTGCCGTTTATTGCTGAAGATTTGCCCATCTCAACTTTTCAACAAATAAAATATTGCGGATTTAAGTACAAAAAAGAAAGCCAATAACAACATTAATGCACGAGAGCTTTTCATTTAAGAAGTTTAATTTAATTTAGAAGTTCCCTTAACTAAAGTCACTCTTAATCCATCAAATCTTCTGAGACAAGACCTTTCGGAGCTCAGGTTTAACTGCAGTTGGCATGGGAGGAGTTGCTTGGTGGTATTTACAAGGTAAAGCTGATCCGGTATACCGCACACGGGCCTCTGCAGTGTCAACAGGTTCCAAAGTGGCTGCAACAAAGATGTGGCTTGTTTCAAATGCATCATTTGTCACCACTACAGATGGACTGTGAGGTCGATCATTGCAATTTGTAGATTCCTTGGCAGCTGCCTGAGTGTTTAGATAATAAGGATGAGAAAAAATTGTACACTTTGTTTGACAGTTACTTTGAAAAGTGGAGGTTGCGTGCCTGAAATATCCAGAAGACTCCACAATGTGCCAAGTTTGATACATGTATATCAACATTCAGGCATGGCTACATGAGGCTTTATAATGGTAAAATTTCATGGCTCAGTTCTGTTTTCTTTGTCTCACAAGTCTCGAAGGAGATTCTAGTAAACAAAATAATATTCAAATTTAACCGTAAAGCCTTGTAGCCATGTGTGAATGTTGATATATCGAATGTGGCCTATGAGAAGCCTGAACCCTACAATGAGCCCCTACAGAAGGAGTGAGAGTAGGTACAAAAGTCTGACCGCTCACCTCGGATTGAGCGAAAAACTGTTTTGTAAGCCGAAACTATTCCACATTTCCGCTGATTTCACCAAGGTTAGCTTAACCCTTTGGCGTCCAAACCGGCCTGTCTAACACCAGACGATTTTACTCGTCAATGGGGAACCCCTGGGAATCAATGGGGTTTAATCACTCACTGAAAAACTATGGCTCCATTAACCCTTTCATGTCCAAACCGGCCTAAACCGGCCAGACGTAGTATTTTACTCTGTCTAACGCCAGACGATTTCACTCGTCAATGGGGAACCCCTGGGAGTCAATGGGTTAATCACTCACTGAAAAACTACAGTATGTCCCCATTAAAGATTAAGGGGCTTGAGGCTTTATTAATTTTTTTTTTTACGTTGATCCAAGGTAAGCGATCCAAGTTGATCCAGTCCAACTTTTGTACCAGCCTATAAAGGTTGAGTAGCTGGCACCTGTCACATCGTAAAAATCAGTCAAAATCCAAATTACAGTATGGACAAATGCTGCATGAACAACACAATTCAATACACCTCACACATCGGCTTCCAAAGCACATTCATGAGATCTTGTTGCAGGCACATTAGATGGATTAGTTGGATTGTTCATCAATTCACACCTGTACAGGCCTTTTGTACCCTAAGATGAGCTTAGTGTCAAATTTGTTTGGTTTGTTATAAAAATCTTTACCATTTTAAAATACTTTTAGTACGATGGCCATCTTACTAAAGTTTGAGTGCATCACCAGTTCTCTCACAGGTCATTGTTTTACCAACACAGAGAATATCCTAAACACTCATAAAAGCTAACCTTCGGCCTAAAAGCTTTTGCTTAGGCCTTATTAGGCCAAAGGTTAGTTCTGTATTGGCAAAACAATGACCTTTGACCTGTGAGAGAACTGGTGATGCACTCAAAATTAAAACTGGACTGTGACCCTCCTGGGCCATTGTATTTTAGCCTTGTGAATAGTGTAAATAATTTTAGAACTTACAGTATTCTTAGAACTGTCCTGATGTTTGTTTCGTGGAGAGTTGGAAAAGCAACTTGTAGCACCAGATGAGTGCCTGAAAGTAAAGTAAACTATTGTAATTAATGCTATACATAAATAGCAGGATCCAAACAATTTCAGCTTTTAAAATGCCATGTCTTTCATTGACTTTCTCAATGACTCTTCTGCACCTCAAAGGCCACTCATCTGACTATAAAATAGCAATAAAAGAGAACCTCTTCGAAAATGCCTTGGAAAGGGGATGTAATTTGTTTCAATTTTTTTTAAATAACGACTTGAGTCTTCAATATACCAGTACCATCGTTTTCATCTAAGCGTGGACATGTGACTGGAAACATGCTCTAAGTGGCTGCAAACTTGACAAGTTTTGGCTGCAAACGTGACAAGATTTGTCTTCAGTGATTCGAAGTTTGAGACATGTTCATGCAACTTTTCCTAGATTTGGCGGCAAGACTGGACATCGAAGACTTTTTCTAAGAAATTGACCCAAGTCTGATAAAGAATGCTTCAAATACTTTCGAACTATCACACGCGAAAGTCTCAACTGTTTGCTATAAAACGGCTGCCATACTCAAACTTCAAAGAACATGTTTTCCCGTCATATGTCCACGCTTAGATGAAAACGACGGTAATTAGTTTTCATTACTGTTTTACAACTTCAAAAAAGAGCAACCTCATTCTCAGGGCTTTTCCATGACTTGGAGGCAGGGCAGGAGAAAAACCCTGGCAATGAGGTTGAAAAACCGAAGGTCTGCAAGGTTTTGCACCTGGACATTTGAAAGCAGGAGGAGATGATGAACCAAACAGGCAAAATCACATTAAAATCCAGTCAGTTTGTTTGGTGTCCAGCTCTTAAAGGGGCAGTGAATTTGACTATAAATTTACTAAATCAATTTTCAGTGACTTCTTCATTCTTAAATTGCTTCTGAATCACCACTGACAGTGAGATAAAAATTGATTAATTAATAACCCTTTGACCTCCAAACCGGCCTAAACCGACCAGACTTAGTATTTTACTCTGTCTAACGCCAGACGATTTTACTCGTCAACGGGGAACCCCTGGGAGTCAATGGGTTAAATTGTAAAAGAAAAATGAGCCACACTAATTTACTATGGAGTTCATCTGAGATGCAAGGGGAGAACTTGAAAACGTTGGCCCAACGTTTTCAAGTTGGCATTCATTTTAACTTGGCTTCACATCATGATGTAATCAAAAACACTTTAAAGTGGTTTCTGCGAGCTAAAATAGCCGTTTAAAAGAAAATTTAGCCGTTAATTTTCGTTTGCCATGGGTAAACAGGTCTTCTTTGCTTCCAGATTTTTATTAACAATCCGTGACAGTCTGCCCCTTTGATAAATCTCCTTCCATTGGATTCCACTCAACTGCGGTAATTACCTTCGTCTTATCCTTCTTCTTGGAGTTCCATTCTTGCTGTTGCCAGGTGACTGAACCAACAAATCATTGCTGGATGATGACATGGCTGGAGATGAGCATTTGCCATTTGGCGATGGCACATAAGACATGGTATCCACAACCTTAACATGCTCTGTTTCGTTTGACAAAAGGATCCTACTGTGTCCTGGCTTAACTGAAAAAACAGCAGACCATCAATTAATTCTTTATTATTAATAAATTATTAATATAATTTGTACACCTCTCAATAATTCCAACCTGTTAATGCAATTTCCACATTATTTAAGGTCAAGCTGAACATCACACATTATAAATAAACTTGGATCAATTTGGATCAATGCAAAAAATAGGATAAGGCCTCTAGAAATCACCCCGGCCCTAATCTTTAAGCTAACCTTGGTGAAATTGCACAAACGTCAAATAGTTTTGGCTTACAAAACCATTTTTCGCTCGATCCGAGGTGAGCGATCCAAGTTGGTCCGGTCTGCCTTTTGTACCTGCCCGTTAACAAGAAGCTTACCCATTTGATGCAGTGGTTTTGAAGGCATCAGTGGTTTTATAGGTGTTGTGAACATCTGAGTGGAAGCTGACACAAGACGTGGATGACTAATTCCCTGATCATTGGTCACATCAGTCAGCAGTGCTCGCCTTCAAAAGTACAGCAAATTTTTGCTTAAAATGAGGATTTTTGAAGAGAATACTTAAGGAGCTACAGTATGTCACATGATTTTAGGGGAAATCTTTATTTAATTTAATCACGAGTTTAAAACTCTAAAATGGTAATGTGGAATTCCTTTACTGATAAAATTATCGTTACATTACAAGCAAGATGATTCTGAACAAAAACTACCTTTATCCAGGCGATTTGCCATAAACTTGAAAAATGTCAGGCCAACTTTTGACTTTTGTTTTCAAGATTACGCAAATGCAATCTGTTTTAATCTTGTCCATTTGTGTCCAGCCACACTTCTCTTTCCTTTTTATGTATTTCTTTTATTTCTTTTATATTTTTTTACATCATTTTGTGTGACATAGCTATGGCTCCTTTAAAGTCTTTGACAGATCTTTTGGCAACCGTCTTATCGTTTTTTTTTCTCATATATAATTTTATTGCAAGGAGAATCCAATAGATAATTTAACTGTACCATATTTAACCATAAGTGTCCTAAGCTTATATATAAAGTTTTATGTATTACTGTTATGATGCAGGGGTGTAATGATTACGTTCCAGTGTACCAACCTTTTACTTGAAGGAGACAGTGTTGAGACATTAGGATCATTTGGTCGACGCTTGTTGTAAAGCCTTAGGCTCATCCTTTGACTGTTGCGGAGCACAAAATTCTCCAGCTCGCAGTCTTCTGCAAATATTCACGCTAGTTAATTAAATCTAAGTTAGGCATTGAAAATTACACGTACATCTGAAATCTACAGGATCTACAATATACTTGTACCTTTCTTGTCCAAAACAGCATCATCAAGACAATACTTTTCCTTGTTTCGCATTAGTTCAGCTTTGACACTTTTGGAACGTCTGTGGGCAGGGTTACCATTGAAAGGAGCATGAGGCGCTCGAGATGATGAAGTTTTGAACCTTTGGCCTAGACCAGTCACAAACCCTGTGGAAAGTGCAAGCCAAATTTAAGGCACTATAAATTAAGTGGTAGGTTCAAGATCCAAGTTGGTTTGTTTTGTTTTACCAAACTGTCAGTATTGAAATAAAAATTCAAAGGTTTCTGCGTGCTTTATGATCTACTATGAAGTGGGGTCAGTGCTCGAAGTGTTGAAAATGGTCTGTACCAGGGTGTTGTCCTAGCTTTAAGTAAAAGATGAACAACAAAGAAGCCTGTTATGAGTTTCAGTTTTTACAGTCAGGACAATAATGTAATTTTAATTTACCGGTAAGTAACAAATGAGATGTGTACATTAATGTCTGATGTGTCAAATAAATGGCAGACTGTGCCCTGGTACAGTCCGTCAAAACCTTCTAAATGCATTTGGTTATGGCCAACATCTTCACTCAATCAGGTAAAAGAGAAAACAGAAATTGATTTTATCAAACAAGTTGATAAAGGTTGAATAACCACCGTGAAAGATTTGGAAAGCTTTCCAAATCTTTCACGGTGCTTATTAGACCTTTATCAACTCCTTTCAATTAATAAAATCAATTTGTGTTTCAATCTCCCACCGATGCAGTACCACAGTTTCTTTAGAAACTAAAATTTTGTTAAAAGAAAAAACAGTTGCGTTTGAGAGACAGTTATTAATGGCCAATAAGTATTATTAGCGACCTTCAGATTGAGGTACAGGGATGACTATGAGTAGCAGTTTCAGTTGTACAAAAAACTTGTATTCTGAGTTGTTCTCATACACCAATCTGAAGGTCGCTATGGCTGGCTAACAATCGCAGAACTGTAGGTAACTAGTTCCTGGCCAACAGTCTGCAAAAGGAATAATATTAAATCTACATGTAATTGTTTCATTTACTACTGAAATCCTGGCAAGAATGAAGGAAGATTATTAATTAAGTTCTAAACATACCAGAAAGTGAGCCAGTTCTAGACCTTGGTCGCGACTGTCTCTTGTTGCCCCTTTTTATGTAGTCAACATCCAATTCATCGCCAGATGATTGAGTCAAGGAATCAACAATATCATCATCAATCATTTTTGCTCGTTCATAGATGTCCTCGCTAACCAAGCCAATTTTTTCAGCATTTCTCAAAAGTGTATCTATAACAGCAGTCTGTTCCTTCAATTGCTTCTCAGATGCAGCACTGTTTCCTTCCCTTTTTGTGCTGTGAATCAGATTGGGAGTTAAGACAATAGCTAGATTATTGGTTCCCATTTTGCTTTGCTGTGAGCATGAAGCAACTTTGGCCAGGAACTTCATCATGAACTGTAGAGTGGTGAGATGTGCAATGGGAAGCAGAAGACAAAGAAGTAGAACAGCCTCAATTTGATCACCCTCATCTTCTAAACGCTGGGTTTTAATGAAGCAGTCATGGAGGTGGTTGGTTAACAATGGCTCAGGTAACTGCCTAAAGAACTGCTTTACCAAGCTTGCAACATCATGAGGCTGCACATTTTGGAGTTCTTCTCCAAGATCAGCTTTTTGCTGAAAAAAGAATTGCAGTTATATTCATTGATACTAGATGCAGGAAAAGCAGTTTTAAGTTAACAATTTGAAAGTTACCTTAAAAGGATCCCCCGGTTGTACACAAATTTAGGGGCTTTTTGTAAGCCAAAAATTCATTACAGTTATACACTGTAAGTGGAACAACTGCGCTGAGTGTGGGAGAATTTTTTTCCGAGGTCTGCGACTGACAGGCAACAGTTTTTAAAACACTTCGCCAATTTACTGGAGGGTAGGTGCCGCAGATTAAAGGTAGCAAGAAAGGGGGGGGCACTCTCCTCAGCAGCAAGGAGGTCACCATGGCAACCGAGCCACAGTCCTCCATTTCCATCCTTTCCATCCTTGGCCGCAAACAACAAAGAATAGCTTCAGTGCACTACAGTGGTCATTGATAACAAAACTACAGCATTATTTTTTTGGTCTTCATCGATGGAAAGACGTCTTTTAGGCCCATTTCAATCAACAAACTTTTCATGTGCTGAATCTAATGCAAATGAGCGAAAACAATAGATTTTTCTCATTTGTATTATTGCATCTAAGATTCGGCACATGCAAAGTTCGACGTTTGAAACGGGCTTTAGTGTTTTGAAGTTTGACTACAATAGCTTGACACTGCCCCTTTAAAGAAGCCTAAAAAAACAGGCTTAGACAGGACTGGAACTGGCCATGACTGTGTAAGTGTGTTGCACACCACACTGCTCTTAATTACTGAACTGCTCAGCCACCTGGGCGCTAAAGGGATCGAGCCATTTGACAGGCTTCTTCACATGCATTTAATCAGGAACCTTATGTCTCATGTTACCTTGAGCAGCTTCTGACGTTGAATTGATCCAGACTTTCTAAAGAGACCTTCTGTTGATAAATGTTGCTGTAGAAAGTTTGCAGAATCCACCAAGAATCTAAGTAAAAGAAATAATTTGCAAATAAATGTTTCTCTTTGACAACTTATAATATCAGAAATTTGGTTTATCAATGGAGTTGATAATGTAAATTGGCCACCGTACAGAGATTCTAAAAGCTGACGTTTCGAGCATTAGCCTTTCATCAGAGTGAATCCAACGAAGGGCTAACGCTCGAAACGTCAGCTTTTCTAAAGAATCTCTGTACGGTGGCCAATTTACATTATCAAATCCGTTGATAAACCAAATTTTTGTATACTACTTCCCCACCGACGCAGCACAACAGTTTCTTTAGAAACTATCACCTTCATTCATAATTTTATAATATCAGAGTCCCTTATATAGAGGAATACAAGAAACTGCAGAGTTTTATCTGATCCATTGGGTAACTCAATCAAAGCCCTTATTTTATTTATGCTAGGATATACATGTAAAATCATCCATGGATGTTTGAACAAGACTTAGAACTGCATGCGGTTTTTTATTTTTGCTGACTTTTCATAATATATTTATTTCTACTTACTTAGGGACAGTGCAGTAAAAATCTTCTCCTACATTGACAGATGGCACCTTATCCAGACACACCCCAAATACTCCACTTTTGTTGCTGTCAACAGATAGCTGTTACAGAAACATATGTTTATTAGTCAGAAGTAAATTCACTCGGTAAAGGTCTAGCTTGCAAAATATTTCAAGCCTGCACACAACAAATAAATATCAACTGATTACCAGAACCAAACAAACTGAACTTTTTTAAAATGATTGTTGAAAATAACTAAGCATGCACTGCCTACTGGTTAGTCAGAAGACAGAACATCCATCATTATCAAGATTATCGTCATTATCATAAAGACCCATAATCACAAATGAAACAGTAAACAAGACTCAAAACAATAACTTAGACTCAAAAGCAACAGAAGTTGCCACAATACAGAACAACAGCAAACTTACAAGAGCTGTTATACTGCCGTTATAAATAACTGAAAAGATTAATCACTGACACATATTTTTGTCAATAGTACATGAACACTTTACCATCGAATCTTAACCACTCGCAAGACATTTCATTGGGGAAAAAACAAAATATAGCAGTTTTAATCCAGTCCTGAGAAAGAACTATAATTTCAATTATTTATATTTAAAGAACGCAGACGATAACTTTCCTTACAAAGTGTAGAACATCCTTACAAAGTGTAGGACCTCAGAAAGATATTTTAGTCTCTCCATTTTTGATCGATCGATCGTTTGAATCATTAAGTAGAGTAATATAAACGACAAGAACTGTCTTCAATTTTTACAATTTAATAGCTTGTCCTAATTCTAGTGTTGCAATTTTTTTGTACACTTCGAACTTTTTTACCCTATCCCAAACAGCACGCTTGCTTTGACATTCACGACCATCAAAAAGCTATTTTTCAAGAAAGGATATAAAACAGTGACAATCAAACGTATTGATGAAGAAAAAAGGAACGAATTCGGAGAATACACAATGCAAAAAAACCGATCAGCGCCATAATTGAGAAAAGACATTTAGATTTAAGCGCAACTTACTTGGGTTTTGCTGCCTTTCTGCTTGGGAACTTTAATTCCCAGAGTCTTGAGATAACGCCTCACAACAAATCGAACATTGTCTTTAAAATCGATGGCAGATAAATCCTTCATTCTTAAATCTGATTTCCAAAACTATTACTTTCTTTGTCAAACATCGATATGAAAATTCGAAAACTGTGACCAACCGCTCTGGAAATTTGATTGGTTCAGCTTGTGATAAGCGAGTTTGAAACGATAATCAACGAACCATAGAGGAAGAGTTCCGAAGATAGCCGAATATTACCGAATATAGATAAACCAAACGTGACCGGATGAAGTGAAATTTGTATTTAGCGAAGCAGGTTGCTCCGGGTTTCCTGTCAGACGATATGTGTAATCTTCTTTGGTGACGACTTTAGAGTGCTTGAGTGGGAAATTTCCTTCATCGCTTATGATGGGGGTGAATTCTTTGGAAGATTTTAATTTTTTGTGCATTATCTCCGGCAAAAATTGATGCTGAATTTTAAGCGTTCACTTACCGCTGGAGGTGAGCTTACAAAAATATGTTTATGCTATACAAAACGCCGACTAAAAGGTTCGATAAACGGTTTCAAATTTCTGACAGAGGTAGTGCTGACTCTCAGTAAGTTTATTTGATTGTCGCTTTGTCTTGTCTTTGTCTGGCAAAGTCACCGGTCGAAGTTAACCATTCTTAATGTGTCCTTTCAGACATGAGCTGAGCTTAAATTCATTTGAGCGTGGTAAAGATTTTAAGAGTAACTATAGTACCTACTGTTTGCTGTTAAAGATTTGTGAAATGTTTATCGTCGTTATCAAAGGTCAGAAGACGACGTGAAGCCGACAATGAATGAACAACAAGATGAAGTCGAAGTTGATGGCGGTGATGTTTCTGAAGAAGAGCAGACTAGATATCCGCGCGCTGCTTCAGTCGACAAACTTGTCGATTTCTGTGCCGAAGAATTTGGTAATCTTTTCATCTCTTGTGTTTTAGTGCGACCAGTAATTGTTTTTATTTGCGACATTTTTTGTTTTCTTTGCACATCCGAATGTAACATTAAAAATGTTTTGATGGCTTATCCATTGTTGTGGTTGACATCAGCCGACACCTCGTTCCAATACTGGGCTCCATAGGCACAATATTGGAATACGTATGCCAATATTGTGAAAAACTCAGTATTAGCATACTTCAGCTATTAATCGCAAACACGAAAGAAAGAGAGTGATATTGCTACAGTAATTTTCAAGCATTAGTAGATGCATGAGCAGCTCAGAAGTAAGTTCTCAATGTTTAATGTGGTAGTTCCTGTGAAAACATTTTTGAAGTTTTGAAGTACACCTAAAAGGATGACCAGAAAGGAAATTAAATTTCGTTTATGTTACTCAGTATGAACAAGAAACTATTTCAAAAAGAAAGAGTGTTTTGTTTCTAGAATGGCTAAGGGCAGGAGAAAAGATAAAATACAGTATCTTTATCATATTGATTGAGCTTCGTCTATAGACTAAAGATAGAAATGTGGACGCCAAGTCTCTGAACGGTGAGAAGACTGATACAGAGTGTCAAGGAATCTCAACCATTAAAGAGGCTCTGCCAGGGTAAATTCCGACAAGCGGCATGGCCTAAAACGTAGAAAGTAGCGATAGCACTCAAAGTAAAATTGTGACAAATGACATCCTTTTTGTTGAATTTCCGACAGCAAGGGTCACAGCAATGTGAAACATTCACAAAGCAATCTTTCTAACTCCCACTCTCCATCTCTCTTGATTCATGGCGAACCCCTT
Source organism: Montipora capricornis (assembly GCF_036669925.1). Lineage (NCBI taxonomy): Eukaryota > Metazoa > Cnidaria > Anthozoa > Scleractinia > Acroporidae > Montipora > Montipora capricornis. The sequence continues at coordinate 14,977,516 of NC_090887.1, read as the reverse complement.
TAAACGCTCTTGCTGTTTACTGAGACAAATTCAGACTAGTGACATGGACCTCCACCCACCCCCCCCCCCCCCCCCCCAGGCAGGGCCTCTTTAAAGAGAAGGACCGATTCTTGTCTACAAATACCTATTTTACCTTCAAATATCACTGCATAACTTTTCAAATTTAGTTTTCTGTGAATCTTCTATTACATGTGTTACATATGAACCTTGGCAGTTCTAGCTTAACAATATAACACCAGTTAATCCAGTTTATTACTACATGCGAAGATTGTTTACATTATTCATTAACATTGAAGAGAGAGAACTTTGAATTTTTCAGCAATATATGGTTTTAATTTAACCCAAAACCATTCATATACTCAAAACCTCCTATCTATAATCCATTTCCTTCGCTTTTGTGCTTGTCAATATTGACTTGCTGTACTTCAGGTTTACATGTTCACAAGTTTGTTTTTGCATCTCATAGATGTTCAGATTTTCAATTACAAACTCTGTTTTGATTGACCACTCTACCTCATTGTGTAAATAGTTCACCCCTAAGTCAAAATAGATACGTTTCGTTTCTGAGGAAACGAAACAAAAATTAAGGATGGTGCAAACGCTCACAACAACACACAACATTGTTGGGCCCAACAATGTTGTCTCTTGTTGCGCGATGTTAGCAGATGTGTGCAAACGCTCGCAACAAGTCACAACATGTTGGGTCTTTAGATGAGAATACAAAGGACTCTGGGATGTTTTCCATCTCCGATGCCATGTTGATTTCTTGTTAGCATGTATTTGTGTGGATACGTGGCATATAGTGCGTGTGCGCCGGAGCAACATTGTTGGATGTGCTGTGCAAACGAAAGCAACATTGTTTTGTTGGACCACGATTCGATGACCGCAAAACAATAGAAATGTTGGCACTTGTTGGCTCTGAAGGTTGACCAGTTTCAAACTTCATCCAACAGCTTCCAACAATTCACAACAACACACAACATGGTGTGTGAACGCTTGCAACATGTTGGGCCCAACAATGTTGCATCTTGTTGGCCAACAATGTTGCGAGCATTTGCTCGGGCCTTAAGTCTCTGGCAGCGAAGAAACTGTGTGCCCTCTAATGTTGAATTTGGACTTATTCTTGAGCCAAAATGAAAATAGGGTTAGGTTAATACCGGGTACCATGATACAGTGGAACCCCGTTACAACAAAGACCGCGTTATAACGAACAACGGGGTCTTCGCCATAACAAAGACCCCTCTAGGAAGAACTTTTTTTTCACTACCATGGCACTTCGTTATAGCAGGGTTCCACTGTAGAACTATCACTCTGTGAAATTTCACCTTTTGGAGCCAAGAAAGTATTACTTAACATTACTTTAGTCAGGAAACACCTATTTCGCATCTACTTTCGACACACTAATAAAAATTACATATGCGTGTTTTGAAAGTTGATACGAAATAGGTTTTTCCTGATTATTATATAACTATTGACATCATTCTTTTCACAGCATGTGGAATTGGGCAAAACTCAAGTACGTCAATGGAACCGTTTCTTTCAAATTGTGTGTTTATGGTGCACAAATGGTTCCTTTCCTCGGAAGAGCTGTTGAAGAAGCTTAAGCAACGGTATCTTTGTCAGTAACAATATTATTATGACTTTTTTGTGGTTGCCCCTTCAGGAGGTCGCAATACCATCTCAACAATGCCTGTGTGGTTACCATATGGGAATATCATGTAGCTAAATTATTTTATATTTAAGGGAAGTTTATCTCAAGCCAATAATATGTGCCTCCAATGTGGGTCAATTATTGACCCGCATTGGAGGTACAAAGGGCACCCAGTCTCTAGCCTGCAGGGATGGGTAGCTTATTGCATCTGTCTTGTGCTTCACGTAGATCTTGCCATTGGGGACGAAAAGTCTTATTGTCAAGCCTTCGAAAGTGCTACCAAATAGACCTAATCGGATAGCTCATTGTTGTACCCAATTCAAACCCTTTGGGAATAAAATGTTTTGTTCCAGGGATTTGCACATTTGAATATGGATGCTACTTTATCATACGCAATAGGCCATTCCGGAATTGCGCAGGGAACTGGGGCGAATTTCAAATTTCAACCAATCGATAAATTGACACCATCACATGAAAGATAACATTAAGATTGGCCTCCCATCGAAGTTTGATGCTTTTAGGTCGAACAGAGACAGTTACATGTAGCGATTGTTTTAGAGGCATTTCCTATTGTCAAGGTTCCCATGGATACCCTCTGGTTGTTCCTGGATAATATGAGAGACCCTCCCCACCAA
>NC_090887.1:14962730-14967730 GCF_036669925.1 Montipora capricornis | reverse complement strand
ACACCAGAGGAAAGAGCTTCCTGTATGGAAAAGTTTCAGCAAACAGCTAAAGTAAGTTGTGTAAAAATGGCAGCACAATGATTGGAATGGACAGAGAGGTAGTTGATTCAATATCCTTGGGGGGGGGGGGAAGATGTGCTGCTATGACAGGCAAAATTAGCTGGTCTTAGCCATGGTAGCCATGATAGTATAAAACTGTAACTTGTGCTCTCAGGGGTGTCAAGCAAATTTCTGTGGGATGCCACAGGCAGACTACCTCTAACATCCGGTTGAGTTTCAGTTTTATCACACTTGGTAGATACGTGTCACCATGTGCTTGTGCTCATCACAAAAATTAATCTCTTTTGGGCAAGGGATGGGTGACTCAGATTGTAGAATATCCCACACGGCTATCCTCTAAGAATTAATGATTTAGGGATCCCAAAGCTTTGGAATTTTGAAATGTAGGGTGCCCAGCAGCTAATTTTTGTACAAATGTAAGATTTCCTTGTCGCACAAAGGCAAAAGCTAGTCACCAGGAGCCACATGGCATTGCTAGAGCACAGCCCTGCCTCATTTTCTTTGTTTGTTTCCATATCATTGTTTTGGCTTTTTTTTCTTTGTCATTTCACTTCTTGTGATGGCAGATAGCAAACTGTCAGCATCCCACAAGGGTCTCTTACAGGGCACCTTGATATGATAAAATACATGGCCGCATTTGAAGCGGCACACTGCTAGCAGAGCCTTTCTTTTGCTTGCTCGATTTTGGTTTTCTTGAAAAAGGCTCTGCATGAATCGAGTAAGATCTTTATTGAATATGCGCTGCATGTTGCCAGGATACAGTCGCGAACCCAAGCCTAAGATGCCAGATCTCGCCGCCATTTTGGTTTTTCATGGTACAGCGGGCTCAATTATAACCATGGGTTTTGTCACTAAACGGACGCTCGCACTGAAAAAACCAGTTTAACGAGAGAAAAAAAGATTGACTGGTCCAGAAGTTCGGGCTGCGGCGGCTTCAAAGAGTTGACGCGATTCGGGCAGAGCCTCATTTTCTCCTCCTTAGTAAAGAAAAAGACAAAAGGAGGCTCTGCTCGCAGGGTGTTGAAGCGGTAGTAAGCAAGTTGACTTAACTCATTGACCCCTGAGGAGTGAGACTTGACGGATTTTACTCTGGCTAATACGAGACGATTTTATTTAAATGAACTGGGAGTGTCCTAGGGCATTTGAGGAGTGGATGTGTAAATAAATCGATAGTCAGTGAGAGTAAAATTAAGAGAGAAAAAAGATCAGGTTACATGTACCCTCTTGTTGATGTGAATATTAATTGTACTTGTTTATTTGATCAGCATCTAAAGGACCTACAAAACTTCAACGGCTTGATGGCAGTAGCAGGGGGGTTGACAAGTTCAGCGATATCAAGATTACACCAAACACAGGAACAACTCTCTCTTGATTGTAAAGAGGTGAGAGCAATTCAATTTATATTGTCTCCGTTTTGAACAATCTTTCCAGTCAATGTCACTGTCATAATTTAGCTTGAGGGAAATTGTTAGCTAATATCTCAGAGAACAGAAGTATATTTTTATCCTATCATGGTTTTTCATGGAGGAAACACCACTACCCCTAATAATTATGAACATCAAAGTGTTGTAAAACAGCAACTTTGGTTTATCATCTTTATTGTGACAAGACCAAAAACACTTTCAAATGCCATTTAAAAGCTACAACAAGTTGCAAAGTTGTTGAGACACTCCCGTTAAAATAACCGAAAACTACAGACGATTTTACTCGTCAATGGGGAACCCCCAGGTCTGAGGAGTCAATGGATTAAGTAGGCAGGGATGAAACTGTAGGTAGGCGGGAAAATCCCAGCCTCTGGCCCTTATGACTGTCCTGTACAAGTGTACAAGAAGATAGAGCATCAGACTAGGGTCTTATAATAACTGAGGAGAAAGTGCTGACTTTTTAATCAATGCATCCACTTTCAAATGGATTGACTTCAAGTCTTCAGGTGGAAGGTGTATAAGCACTGTAAACCTATTAAAGACCGCATCTTACAAGTTTCATTAGGAAGTTTAAAATCTTCAACACCACGGCAAAGAAAATGTCACAAATTTTGCATATTTAATGAGCAAAAACAATAACTTGCACGATCTGCACGAGCATTTTTTTCATTTTTGTACATTTCTTTCACGTTTTTTGCAAATCTGCGACGTCAAGTGACCAATTTTTAAGTTTTGTGAAGAATGTGAACACAAGGCACCGAATTTGAATTTCCTATTGTAACTTCATCAACGCACCTCCTAATTCAGTTCCTGGAAAGTTGCATTAGTTTTTAGAAGTTAGACAACGATGTAATGATGAAAAAATAATAATAAACCTGAACTTGCAATTTTAAATGATGTTTTTGTTACCGTTGCGTCGTAGATCTTAAACTCTGTATTAAAATTCTGGTGGACTTTAAAGAAGTTGCACGCTGTTGGGAAAGAGTAGATTGCAGATCAGGTCCTGGGGCTGGTTGCTCGAAGCTTGGTAAGCGCTAACCGTTGATTAAGAGGTATCAAAACCTATACTCTGTAGGTTTCCATGGTATTTAACACTGGTTAGTGCTAACCATGCTTCAAACAACCCGGGCCTGGTGGTTTGATCTGGCCCTGGATGAATACCTTGTAGGGGTGGGACCTTAAGTCCCATCGTATTTTCATCTTTCACCAGGTCAGACAAAGAAAATTTGATGTTATGTGTATACTTAACATGTTCACTACATCTACATTTTTCAGTTCTTGACGCTTCTGATGCAGTTTTTGTCTTCTGATGGGAATTACGCCCTCTACAGGAAAGCGTTGGGTGATGCCTCTGGGTTCCTTATACCAATTTTGTAAGTTTCAATGTGGGTATATCATTAGCTACAGTGTATAGTAGAGTCAAGTCAATAAGTTTACTTATAGTAGATACATGTACCATAACCACAAAAGAGTGCAGGCAAGTGTTCTCAACAACACCCAGATTAGTATTAAAGGCAAGCTACCAAGGAGAATAAGAAATGGGATCCTTTGACAAAACTTCTAAAGTAAAGTAAGACAGAAAAGTTAGTCTCGCATTATCCCTGTTACACCTTCACATTGAGCGACAATCAAACAAATAGCCATATGTACAAATAAATATACTTGTAACAGTTCCGCCTTACCGTAAGATAACATATCAATGCGCTTTTCAGACATGTATTTAGCTACCTTATAACTTTAATTTACTTTACTGTCTACTTCTGTTCACTAGTTTGTTTTATTTTGTAACTGTAAACTTTTTTTTTCCCTTAAAAAAAAAAAAGAGAGAGAGAAAAAAGAAAGCTGTAGTGTTATCAGCCATGAGGTTAATATGCTTCCCCGATAGTTGGTCAGGAAATTGCTTTAATGCAAACAGGGCAGCAAGAGAAAAAAAAGCTACTAGGGAATCTGAAATTTGGGTCAGTGCCAAAGGGTTTCTATACAATTTTTTTAAAGCCCTGTCCCTCTATTAGGTGAGACTGGTCTTCAGCTTTTTCTGGGGTGTGACCCGAAACCTGCCTCTCATTTGGTGCACTGCATGCTCGAAACAAAATTACTGTAAGTGCACCTGGCAGTGGTTGAGCATGTTATCTTCAGGTTATTAGAGTGCTATATGAACGAGGCAGCAATCACAATGATAACATAACGTTTTCGCTAGTGTTGCGTTTGTGACTGTCGAAGCACCCCGTTAGCTCGGGTTCTTTAACTCTGAGATACAGGAGAATCATTCATACACATGCCAAAGAATTCTTCTAATGTCATCCAGGCAATTAAACAGTGTTTTACCTATATTAGTTTTTTTGACACAAAGCTAATGAATGCGTTTTCTTCTTTCTTTTGTTATGGTTCTAAACTACTCAACAACAAAATGAACTGATTTAGAGGTAAGTTATGTAACTTGTTCCCGTCTGTTAAACAAGATGTACCGGTAAATGCTGTACTTTTTAAATGTAAAGGAGAGAGAGACATCTTTCAGGTTCAAAACATTATTATTGTATCTCCAAGACCTTAGACTCAGGTCTTGCATTCTTTGTAAAGTGACTGGTTCTAAGGATAGGCACGTAGCTTGAGATGGCAATAATCTTGAACAGTATGCCCTGTAAGTAGGAGACACTTTTGAAACCGAAAGGTATCTTTTTCCTTTACTGCTATGAGTTTGACGGATGCTCCATTACAGCATTTTGATTCTTCAAAAATTTCGACTTGAGTCTAGAAATGGATCCCCTGTCACATGGGTAGAAGATGAGATCTCAGCTCTATACAAACTGCACTCCTCTCTACTTTCATCCAATTTCACTTACTAATTTTACATTTAAACTTGTGCCAAAAAGGTAATTGTGGAAGTTAACCATCCCTTGCTTCTCGAAGTTTATCAGCAGGGTCCAGCAGTGTCGTGTACAGATCTTCAATACTGTATTTGCTTTAGAGCGACTTTCTTATGACCTGGAAAGTGTTCGCAATTTGTTTTACGGACCAATGTTTGGCAAGATTAAAACAAAGCTTCTCCTTTTTCCCACCAAGGAAACTTCTAATGTGGGCAGTAAACAGTTCGTTTACCCAATCACATTACTGCGTTTCAAATGACGTCAAAGCGAAATGCCGATCGCTCTCCAGAAAGTTCCATGAAGAGATGACGTTATTTGTGTCCACGTTCGCTACTAAGCCAATGAAAATTCGCGCTCGTTTGTTGTTGTCTGATAAGCCAATTAAATGTTTTGCATTTTTGTTTACGTTCTGTTTTTACGTTTATTTTTCAAAGTCATATAAAAGTCGCTCTGTTACGTTTTTGGCAACTGATTAACGACGAAGTTGTTCTCTCTACAGGTATTCAGCTGAAGGATCTCATTGCTTTGCACACTGCTGTCAAAGACATGATCGATGGAAACCTAATCAATGTACAAAAGATGGTCCGTTTGGCAACTATTGTTTCACCTCTACTGCGGGTGCACATCACCCAACCACCAGTGAATCCAAATA
>NC_090887.1:14942730-14952730 GCF_036669925.1 Montipora capricornis | reverse complement strand
CTGGGCGTTCACTACATATTGAATACTGCATTCGCATGATAATGTAGCATTCATATGGAAAATATTTGGAACAAAACGTTTTATTCCCAAAGGATCTGAATAGGCCATTTCCGAGTTCATGTCTACCTCCTCTTCAAAGCGAGTCTAAGTGCGAAGGTTTTGTGATGGTAATTAGTTCTACTTTACATAAGAATGACTACTCATTTTCATAACAAAAACTTCGCACTTAGCCTCGCTTTGAAGAGCAGCCAGGCAAGAACTTGGATATGGCCTATTGGGTACAACATTGAGTTAGCCCAATTGGTCTATTCATGGGCTGGATCATTTGACTGAATTTTGAAACTCTCTCATATCTCAATGTCAGTAACAAACATGAGTATGTATTTCTAGGTGACGTTTTCGCTAGTATTGCCGTCGTGTTTTATTTGACTCAAACTGACAGTTTAATACCATAATGGCTTTCGGCATAATCGCGTACGCTTTTATCCTTCTTTTGGACAACCTTTCTCGAAACAGCTGTGTGCAAAACGCTAGTTTAAAAGTCTGAAAGCCCAAAACTCCCGTGCTGCATATTAATTCTGCGGCGTCACATTGCATTCATTAAGTAATGGCGGACCATTAAATTGGAAAATTCCAGTTAAAATAAGCAGGTGTCTTTTTGAAATCAATTCTGAAAACTTTTGTCGCTTAGTTGAAATCCAATGGAAAATAAAAATTGACTTTTTGGTCACAGGGGCACTTTAAGGATTTGACGATGTAGGTAAACTACCTTAAATGAACAGGTTTTTTTTTTCTTTAATTCTTCGTTTTCAAATGGCATCAACGCTGACGTGTTATTGTCCCTAATCAAAGAAACGCAAACCATGTAAACAACATGAAATAGCAAAATTTGAGGTTGTATGAACGGTGTTAGCACTTGAGGATAAATTTTCATATTAAAAAGGTTGAAATAGTCAGGAAGTGATTACAATAACGCGTATTTATATTTTGAGAGGAAGTTCTCGTTGCCGTCGCCGTTGCTGAAGTTCTCTATTTGTTTCGGTTAAAAATGTGGCCGATGATCACGTGATTGAAAACCACGAATATAGCCTGCAAGCAGGCTCTTCCGTTGAAAATGGCGCGCGGTCGAAATAAACTAGTAACCAAGCCCCTATATTTCGACCGCGCGCCATTTCAACGGAAGAGCCTGCTTTCAGGCTGACACGGATATCGAAGGCTGATACAGCTGTCTGTTGATTGACAATAAGGCGTTTAAGCAACGACGCTGGGAACAGCGACATCGGTGTCACAAAATAAGGATATTAGTAAAAGAGGAAAAATAGTCACTCGGTACGTGCGGCACGAATTTTGATAGTTTGCCGTCCTGCAAACAACAATGTGAAAAACACAAAATTTAGGTTTTGGCGAGAACGGGACCGTACAACAATGAATCGTTCATTTTTTCTGTATTTGCTTTAAGACCGTTCGTACCAATTTAGTTTCAGGTTTGCTTGCCCTTATTTTACAACGTGCCGCAGCACAAAATGATATTTTGATGTGGTGCTTTAGTTTCCGTATCCGTCGTCGTTGCTGAAGTGCCGCAGTTGTCCCTGAGGAGGACTTCCTTTGGATTGTTCTCGTTTATAGTGACCTTTAAAGGTTTGTGCAAGAGCAGCCAGCCCTCCCCCTCTTAGAAGCTGATCTCAAAGGACTCAACATGAAAGGATGTTGTTTTACGGCCTTACGGGGAAAGTATATTTTCAGTGATCACGTATTTGCATTTGCTATTTGCAGTGATGGTGTCATCAGCCGAGAGGAAATGAGGAACTACTTTATAAAAGCGAATTGTCAAGAACTAACTAAAGGCTTTTCACACAACTTCCAGGAAACCACATACTTTACACCGACATTTTGTGACCACTGCGGTGGCATGGTAAGAAACTACTTTGTTTGTAGTCTGATTATTTTATTTTATTTTATTTTATCTTAGCTTGTCTCAATTTTCCCTGTGCGTAAACAGATCGACAAGAAAAGCGTTCGAAGTCCGACGGTTTTCGATTATTGTAGCTTTGAAAGAAACATCAAAACAGTTTGTCACTGCTTTTACCTTGATACGAAAAAAAATTAACAGCAGACGTAATATTTACTACAGAACTTTTTAATCTCGAATTATCCTTTAAAACCTTGAAAAACTGTGGAAACAAGTTAATATTTCGCGAAGAAAATCAACTGTAAAACTGCAGCATTGTCGCACTGTGACGCTGACGCTTATTGACCAATTTTGTTATCATGTATGTGGAGAACACGAGCTCCAATCGATGAATTTCCTTAACATCAACAGATTTCACACCAATTAAGTTTGCAAAGACTGTACATTTTATTGATTAAAAGTCTTGAATCACAGTTTACTTAACACTAATAGCGACAACTGGTATTTTGAAACGTCTATTGGGCAATAGGCCATTTCCGAGTTCATGTCTGCCTCCCCTTCAAAGCGAGTCCAAGTGCGAAGTTTTTGTTATGAAAATTAGAAGTAGAACTAATTACCATCACAAAAACTTCGCACTTAGACTCACTTTGAAGAGGAGGCAGACATGAACTCGGAAATGGCCTATTGTCGCCATTGCTTAAGCTCAGTAAGGCTGAGACAAAGCACCGCTAAAAACGGCGAAGTGGGATTTAGTTGTCAAGCTATTAAGTGATCTTTATTTATGCTCGGTACAGTTTTCGCTTTTCGAAGCAGTTTTCACGAGTCCCGAGCAAAACCTTTCAGTTGCCTTTTATCGTGGGGAGCAGGGTTGGTCACTTTGCACTGGTTTGACCCTACCCTCCTTGGTAGAGGTTTCTTGATTTCCCTCTCTAGCGAGAAGGAATGGAAACCTCTGCACGCATCTCCTCGATGTTCTGTCACGCATGCGCGACATGACGTCAATGCAACGTCACTTCCACTCTTGCGACATTGGGCAGGCTTTAAAATTCAAACTGGTTATGGCGGGCTTTAAACAGGTTGAGGTTTTAGTAAAGTTCTGGGCACGGTTGTTCAAAAGCCGATTAACGCTAATCCCAGATTAAAAATTAACCAAGGACTATTTCTTTACTCCCAAATGCTGTTCAACACTGATATTTGACAAAACTTTACATTATGATAAGTCAGTCTTGAAAACCAAAATAAGCGACGGAAACTTTCACCAAAAAGTTCAAAACATGAAACAAAGGTTTACGCTAATCCTGGATTAAGTTAATCGGCTTTCGAACAACCGGGCCCTGGATGACATCGAGAAGTTTCGTGCAGAACAAGCAGGGTAGTTTGGCCCAGGATCGACTCCCAGCCTCTGCGGTTGAAATCCAACAAACTGAAACCAGATATTTAGTGAATTCCGGAAATCGAACCTGTAGTACGTTGTTGGAAGGCGGTTATACTCCAACTACTTCGTCAACACAGTTGCTTGGGCTCCTTCCTTTCACAAAAATAAGAGAACATGAGAAGGTGCCGGCTGCTTCTGTTTCCTCATATTTTTATTTTTATTTTTATTTTATTAGCTGTGGGGGATCATCAAACAAGGATACAAATGCAAAGGTAATGAACATCATGAACTGCTGCCAGAGATTGTTATGGACCAGCAGTATTTCAAATGACAGTAGTAAATTTTGATCAGTATAATCAGTATTCTTGCTGGCCACAGCCTCGTTATCAAACTAAGTCTATAATGCAAAGTATTCTTATAACGTTGTTTATCTTCAGGAAATCGTCATACGCAGCAGTTTTCGAAAAAAGGCACTGCTAGCACTTTTGGGTAGTTTTGCAACACAAACTTGTCATTTAGTGATCATGCAAACAATTTTTTTTGACCCGAGATCAGAGCTATGGGCAAGTTTCAGTAACAAAATTTTTTTTTTGTCTGCTTATTGTCACATTTAGAGGAACTGGGTCCCACAGGAAGTAGCCCAGGTCTCTTTCCATAGGACTCAACGCATGCGCATAACTAGCTCGCTTACTCACCAAGCGGCGTCCGTGACAACGAGTGCTTACAGGGAATTTATACTTTACTAAAGTTTCTAGTTCTAAATAGGATAAATGTGTTTGCCATTTACTTAAATGTTGCAAAGTTATTGAATTGTTTTTACTTAAGTTAAAGTAAGAAGTAGAAGTATAATTTCTGCAGTTTTTGCTATACAAAAGCTAGCATAATCATTAGCATAATTTTAGTAATATACGAGCACTGCTAGTAGCATATGATGCTACTTATGGGAGCACAATCTGTCAAAGCGTAGACTGTTATTTGTGCTTTGTCATACAGCGGGGTTATTCCAAGGACGACACCGTATACACCTTATTCCAAAATGGCCGCTAATTTATGCGGATACAAATTGGCACTTGTTGCCTCGTTCACGATAAAATATTCTTTTGAATTGTAAGCTTAAGAACGAGGCATCAAGGGCTTATTTGAATAAAAACAAAAGAATATTTAAATGGCGGGTGTATTGGTCCTTTGATGTGAAAGTTGACCGCGCGGTCGTGGGAACAAAAGATTAAAATAACCATCGCAGCGTGGGCGCGATCTGGGAACCCTGTGCATATGCACAGGCATCCGCTCTCTTGCTTCATATTGTCTTGCTCCTGTTATCCTTTATTTGCATGTCGTCATTGATGCATCCGAATTAGTAATCGGAAGACCGTAGGTACGAATCCTGTTCGGAGCACTTGGATTTCATTCGTAAATGCCCGAGTGACCATCGATGCAACAAGTCGATAGTGGTTCAGCGTTGTCTGTACTCTTATCGACAACGATAGTCGTCATCACAGTAGTCAAAATGTTGTGGGTGGCCAATATCTTTGTCGATAAGAGTACAGACAACGCTTAACCGCTTTCGAGTTGTTTTTTTGAGCACTTGAAGATAAATTTTCATTTTCTCCCCTAAATTAAGCGTGACTCGTATCGGTTTCATTCTTGAGGGACTGCCACACCATTGTCAGGTTAAAAACCTTCGAATAGTCTCGAAGTGATTACAATAACGCGAATTTATGTTTTGAGATGACGTTCTCGTTGCCGTTCCCGTCGTCGTTGCTAAAGCTCCCTAAATGCTTAAACTCCCTGTTGTCAGGACGAGGACGGCAAAGAAATGTACCTAAATACAAAACGCATGTGCAGGGCGTGGAGAGCTATTAGGGAACTTAAGCAACGACAACGGCGACGGCAAGGAAAACGTCACAAATTTGCATATTTAGTGGGCAGAAACAATAGCTTTGCACGCCCTGCACGTGTGTTTTTCACTTTTGTCCATTTCTTTGCCGTCGTCAGCAAAACTACAACGTGAAACAGCCAAATTTGAGGTTTTATGGACAACGTCATTACTTGAGGATAAATTTTCATTTTCTGCCCTAAATTGAGCGCCGTTCCTACCAGCGTCATTTTTGAGGAACTACCACACTCCCGTCATATTAAAAAAGTTGAAATAGTAACGAAGCGATTACAACAACGCGAATTTATATTTTGAGATGACGTTCTCGGTGCCGTCGCCGTCGTCGTTGCTTAAGTTCCCTATTAGGGAGCTTAAGCAACGACAACGGCGACGGCAACGAGAACGTCATCTGAAAATATAAATTTGCGTTATTTTAATCGCTTCGTGACTATTCCAACGTTTTTAATATGACAAGGGTGTGGTCATTCCTCAAAGATGAGACCAGTCGGAACGGCACTTCATTTTAGGCGAGAAAATGGTAATTTATCCTCAAGTGCTAACGTTGTTCATAAAACCAAAAACTTGGCTATTTCACGTTGTTGTTTTGCTGACGACGGCAACGAAATGGACAAAAGTGAAAAACGCACGTGCAGGGCGTGCAAAGCTATTGTTTTTGCTCACTAAATATGCAAATTTGTGACGTTCTCGTTGCCGTCGCCTTTGTCGTTGCTTAAGCTCCCTATTGTTTTTGTTCATTAAACCCATTGTTTTGTGGGGTTTTTGTACCCGTCGTCTTTGCTCTTATCGTAAGGTCCCTAAACTCAACCCACATATGACGCCGAGTCTGGCAATCGAACCCGGGCCACAGTGTTGGAAGGCGAGTGCTCTCACCATTGCGCCATTCCTACTCCCCTCGGCAGATATCGAACAACTTCTCAAAAGTTAGAGACAAGTTAAATAACCGAATCTTCATGCTTTTAGGACAAGCAGCAGCTTGTCGTTTCCCGTTTGCCATTTACCCTTTCACGTTAACGCAATGCGAAAAATCTCTTTATCATCACAATTATTTTCACATGGAAGTGAGGTTGAAGTACACTCTTCACTTTAAAAACGGAAAGTTTGAAAACCGCAAATGTACAGAAATAACATCTCTCTATATATTGGATTGCTTGGGAAATGCGTCAGAATATCGTGTTTTTACGTCAAGTTCACAATATGCCTTTTCATTTGCCTTATACAATACAGTGTAAAATTCTAAAGGGTTTTTTACTTGTTCTTCGTCCCTTAAAACTGGTTTTCTACCTCGATCGAAAGCACAAGGTTGAAGTTGTTACAATCTTTTCGAACTCTCGCTGTTCGCCAAAATTTATTTAAATGTTGAATGTGAGCAGGTACACAAAGGAATGATTTCCCCCCCCCCCCCCCCCAAAAAAAAAAACACTTTTGTTTTGAAGTTGTAACAATTATTTGAAGCATTTTTAACTTGGTGTATCTGTTTTTGTTTTCCAGATTGTCACATTAACTGCCATAAAAACTGCAAAGTAGAGGTTGTGATCGGCTGCCGGCGGAAACAGTCTGAATACGGTACGGAACTAACTACTCTGTCTTAAAACTGATTTTTCGTTGATCATGTTAACAGGATTAAGATAAAGCAAGTCTCGTGTAGCTTATTGCAAACTTATCCAAATCTTTCACGGGAAGGTCGCTAGTTCGACTTGCGTTCGGGAGCAGTCGGGTTTTTTCCCGAGTACACTCCTATCTCCCGACGCCAATTTCTTTGTTTTATCGATGGTTTTTTCGTTATTGTTTTTCAGGCTCAGACAAATCTCTTAACAAATCTCTCAACAAATCGGATATGGTGAGAAGCAAAAGCAAACACAAGAGCTTAAGAAGATTCCACAAACATCATTCAGAGGAATCGATCAAGGTTGTAAATGGCGAATCTATCTCCCTACCACTAGATCAATACAGGAGGCTTGTAAAAGCCCAAGAGGTAATCCTTTCATTTTGCTGAATCACTTTTGTAACGCACGTAGTCTTTTTATTTCTGAGTGAAAGTGATCAACGCAGTGAATTAATCTTTTCACTGCCGAGGGCTTCCCCATTGACGAGTAAAATCGTCTGGCGTTAGACAGAGTAAAATCTGTAAGTGTAAATTTTCATCTTTGGCGGTGAAAGGGTTAAGCAACTTTGGTAGTTGCAAAAGAAGCCTGAAAAAAATCGAGGTTTGCATGAACAGGAATCGAATCCAGGACTCTGCGATTTCGCTGCCATCTTGGACTTGGGGCCCGTTTCTCGAAAGTCCCGAAAAATTTTCGGACCCCAAAAGCCATTTGTGAAACTGCCAACCGCTTCTTTTGGAAAGCCGATGTTTTAACGTGTTTTCAAGCTAACTAAAAGAAACATGTTTAACGACTTAAATCCTCTCCGTTCTTGAGTTACAAAAGTAATGGTGACACGCGGAAAAGGCCCGAAAAGTTTCGGGACTTTCGACAAACGGGGCCCGGGTCAACTTGAAAGTTCTTGAATTGAATTATATCCCGTAACGGGTGGTTGTGTGATACAGAATAGTCTCTTTTCTGTCATCAGATTTTAAAAAACGCGTGAAAATACGTGGTGATCGAAGCTCGATTTAAGGGTAAACAAAAGCCGAAAAAATATTGAGCGAAGGGTTTTCCTAGTGAATAGATCGAAGAACACACTTGTCTTCTAAAGTTTCCCACATATCTCCCACCGAGTGCACTTCAAGAACGCGACGTCATCTCTCTAAGCTGCGAGAAGTATATTCCATTTGAGTCGAGTTTGGTTATCAAATATTCACTGTATATTTGACGTTGTCTAGGGGTCAAATTTATTGTTGGTTCTCTAATATTCTTCTAGACACTTGTAACACTTGTAACTCAAGAACGGAGAGGATTTAAGTCGTCATTTCCAAATTCCAATTCAATCTGGAAAGCACGGACATTCCCAACGAGAATGAGTTCTTGCGAACTCCTTGGTTCTCTGTTGGTAAACGAGTAACATTCAAATTTCATTGTCCCTAGATCTCTTGCACTTGTTTTAAAATTGAACGATCAGCGCTAGACATCGTGGCTCTTGGAGCTAAAATGTCATTTTTTCTGTAAATTGCAGTGCAACGAAGCGCTCTTAACAGAGAACGATCGTCTTCAAAGCGAACTGAAGAACGCGACCCACAAGTTAGGCTTGTTACAGCATCAAGTGAACGCGATGAGGCAAAACACTGTAACATTTATTTTGGAACAAATGGATACATTGAAGATGCAAAAGGTAACAGAAGTATAGCGGGAAGGGTTTGGTGGAGCTCAAGACGGAGATGTGATGTTGATGCAGCGGGACAAAACGCTAAGAAGAGGGGATAATCTAGTTCAAGTCAAAAGCGATCTGTCAAATAAAAAACACTTGCAAGAACGTGACGTGGTTTCCACTTAGATGCAGACGCGAGTGCCTCCCGTGTATAGAGTCGTTGCTCGCGTAGTGCGCAATTCCCGCTCGCCTTCGGTCAAAAAAAGGCTCTGTGCACATGCAGTGAACTTCAGTTGTTTCAAAACTACTTTTTCACCGGAACAGTTTGATGCGCGATGGCCGCTAACTGAAGCCGATATTTTTTATCAGTTCCGATCTTAAGGACGGTGCCTACTAATTAAAGATATTTTTGCCCTGGTGTGTGATTATGCAGGAAATGTAGCTCTTAACAAGTGTTATTGAAAATTGGGAGTAACCACGCATTTTTCAAAGGTAATTCATGAATAATATTTGTAAAAAGCTTTAAAATACAAAGCAATGTATAGCGTTCTTTCTCAAATTGAAGCTTAATTATCTTTCAAAAATGCATGGTTACCCCCAGTTTTCTTTTTGGATACCAAGAGTACATACTAGGATCTACTTTCTCCGGATAGTTTTAATCCGCGCAAAAATATCCCTGTGTTAGTAAGCATCACCGATAGGAAATCCGATTATCTCGAGATGCGCAGAACGTATCCGCAATAACAATAGTAGGCACCGTCCTTAAATGCGAAAAAACGAGGAAATGAATGTAGAAATGACTGAGTTTTTTTAACTGAAAACTCTAGGAATTGATGTTAATGGTGTAGTTTCGCAGCATTTGGCGGCAAACACTTTTTGAAACCAGTTGAGGTTATTATAACAAGTCATTGGTGAAGTCACTTCTTTGGCCTCGTTCTCAAAGGGGGTTTGGTCTCTAATCCTCTGTTGTAGTTAAAATCCGCACTCCTCCTGGTTTTGAAAAAGAGGCTGAAGCCGATATCTCCACTTACATTTGACTTCGACACTTCGACGACACTACTCGCGAGAATCCAGTGTAAATTACCTTGTGCAACATGAAACGTTTTACTTTTAGAACTTAATGGGACTGTTGTCGAAAATAAAACAGTAATTTGGGGGAGTTAAATTTAGTCCCCTTAAATTAGGTTTGAGCAGAATGATATCAAGCAACAAAGAAACAAGACACGTTGGAAAAGGTGACTTCATAAATCAGGTTGTTCCTACGTGTTTTCCCTGTCCAAGCGTCGGCTACAGGCATATTCTTTACGTTTCACGTGATTGGACAAAGAGATATGCTTAGTTTTGGTTGTGCGGCTCTAAGTTCAGAACTCCCTAAGAGCAAAAACAGTTACGGATTTCACTTCTGCGTCATTGGCAAATAAAACTAAAGCAGCTCCCCTATCGAAGTTAGAACAATGTAATGTTTTAGAGAAAGCAGACTTTTTAAATGTAGTATTGTACAGTATCTTGAAGTGACAATACTCTCTTAAAATCTTAGAATAGTTTTTTTTAACAGCGTTTATTTTATTTTTATCAC
>NC_090887.1:14920230-14930230 GCF_036669925.1 Montipora capricornis | reverse complement strand
CGTCTAACAACACATAAGCAATCAAAATTCGTGTGATGTCACAGCCGTGGTTACATACTCTCTGATCTAACCACAGCTATTGACCAATGAGGGTGCGCGTATTATCTTAATTATTTTTTAAAAGCTTGTGAATCAAGGGAGTGACTAAATTCGCACTCAATGTTTCTCGAGCCAAGCAATTGTAATAAGAAAAATATGCAGTGACTTCTGTAAGAAGTACGAATTAAAACGACGACGAACTTATTTTAAAGATGTTAACTTAATGAACCAACTAAAGCTTAATTGTATCCTTCAATAAAACGGTGTTTTGTTCCAGTGGTTGCAAGATAATTCCAAATTTACCCCACCTTTTTCCAAGTTATTTGTACTTCCTTTGCCCGAGTGGAATTGTTTTTTAAGAGACTGTGGCGTGGCCGTATATGCCAATTTTCCATGAAAGGAAATATACTTCGATCATACTTTTACACGTCAATGTGCCCAGTAGAATTCTTAAGCGCCATTGCCCTTATTCAAACTAGATGAAATCTCGAATACTTCATTCACACCAACAAGACATGATTAATTAAACTGGGTTTAACAAAATGAAATCAGTCACAGAAAAATGCAGAACTGGCTTTTACACGAGATTCAGGTGAGTTTCAACAACATACTTTGATCTGTGCAAAATTTGTATTCGACAAAACGCACTAAACATAGCATTGTTAAACCTATTTTAGTATTTAAACGGTAGATATAGGCATATTTTTATCCCCGAAAAATTTTTCATCTGTTCGGATTTCCTAGCTGAAAGTCTAGTGATCCGAAAATTATAGGGATCAAAACTTACCTTTTCGAAAATTTCAGCCAGAACAAAGGCTCCCGAAAATTCTAGTTGACCTTTTTAGGATAAAAATCCATTAGAAATGGGCAATTATACCAATTTTTGGATGTTCGAGAATCCTAGGACAGGTAGGCAAGCAAGAAATTTTACAACAAATGTTTCGAAAATTCTAGATCTCAAATCTTCTTCCGAACAGATATTATCCGAAAGTTGACGTTGGGTGCCCCTGCCTGTAGTTCAGCCTTCACTCCTTAAATAGCCGGTCTCGCCGATCCCGGGTGTTTTGCAATATTATTCACATGAATTTTATTGTCAAGAATAGAGAGATTTAGGATCACGTTTCCGTGAAACGGGAAATGTGAAACGGGAAACGTCAAACTGCAGGCTGTTGCTTGTCATAAAAGCATGAAAATTATCGTATTCGAACTTTTCTCTCTCGTTTTAGAAGTTGCGCGACATTTGTAGATAACAGGCAAAAAAAGGAGCTAAAATCAGACCAGTTTCTTTGATTTTCGGCAAAACGCAAATTTCAGTCTCACGTTTGCCGTCTGCCGTAAACGCAAAACTAAATCTATCTACTAAAATTCTTTTCTGCGCAATTGTAAAAATGATTTTTTTTAATCGCTTACGGTTTTCGTATTTGCGCGTCAGGTCACGGGCGACCATTTCTTCGAGAATATTGATTTTATTCAAGATCTTCCTTTTTAGTAAACGTTACAACTCTTGGACAATTTAGTCTACAGATGCTTAGAAATAAGCACAGTTAAGTCTAAGCACACTTTAGTCTACAGATGCTTAGAAGTTGTCAGTGCCCCAACCTCGTTCCCAGAGACCCTAGGTCCCATATTCCGCTCAGTCTTCTGGCCCAGTATTTGAACTCGTGACAGACTCCCTCGCTTCTTGTCTCCATTTCATTCTTCTGTTTTGAAACCATACTTTCACTTGGCTATCGGATAGGCCTAACATAGAAGCTAACTGGTGCCTGTCGGCTTTTGTCAGATATTTTTGAACCTGAAATCTTTTCTCGAGACCCTTTCGTTGTAAGTTGGAGAAGACAGCTCGGGTCCAGGGTCTTCTTGGTCTGCGCGGTCTTGTTTGACCGTAAACAGTTTCGACGAAGGTTTCTGAGGGAGTTAGAGAGTTGCCACTGCTGGCCTCGTTGTTTAATAAATCTGAGGAAAACAAAATAACTGTGTTTAACGGTGGGTGTCTAAAATAATGATATCTGTAAACAGCTGATAAAAAATTTGAACTTGAAAAAAAAAGGGCTTCTAGAGTTCTTGGAGCCATGACCGGTAGATTACACAATTTGAGCAGTCATTACTAACTGAGCGATTAAGCCAATTGTGTCAATAGGCTACTTTCTCTTCGAGCCTCTTTTTCAAACCGAGGTCATAAGCAAAGTGTAATGCGTAAATTGCGTACCCTCATTTTAGAAACGAGACTAAGAAGACAACGGGCGATCGATCGTTTGCAGTAGCTGCACCTTCACTCTGGAACTTAGTGCCACCTGAGCTTTGCACAATCTCGGACCTTAGCTCGTTTAAGCGTCAACTCAAGACACCTCTCTTTAGGGCTGCTTTTTATTAATAGAAATATAAATCTCACTATAGCTTTTATTTGCAATACTATTATTATAATTTTATATCTAACTTAGATACAGCTCTTATTATAATTTTATACGTATCTTGGATACTTAGAAAAGTTTTATTACTATTATAGGCTTCATTTTTATTGTCACTATATTAAATAGATCTTTATTTTTGACGTTCTAATGCGCGCAATAGAAGTATTGAATTATTATTATTATTATTATTATTATTATTATTATTATTATGATAGGCAGTATGTCAACATCTGAATGCCAGCTGTAAAATAAAAAACACACAGGGAGCTAGGCGGGAACCCGTGACTAGCCCTGCGTATAACTTTACAATAAAATCGTGTGATAAACTAAGAAAATCAGTTAAACATAAAAAAAAAATTAAAAAATCTAAATTTTAAAAGTCTTAAAATGGTCTATGCTAGCCACCAGGTCGATGCAACGGGTGTTTGAGCATCTTAATCTAGCACAACACCTTGAAAGTTCTGGCAATGTTCAGGCTACTACTTAAAACAGACTTCTGCATCCTTCCTGAAACATCTCTGCTTCGCTTTGCTCCTATAGTATTTTACACACACTACTACTCAATCCCTTAGAACATCCACCAAGTGCATCCATTATAATGTTGATTTGAGTGATCTTATAGCCCGGGTACTGCTTCTTGATTTGCCATCGTAGTGGCGCGTACTTGCAGGTTTTCTCCTCGTCCTTCTGTTTCCGGTTCTCAATCCTAGGTCATCTCCAACAGGGTTACTGTCTTCCTCTCCTTATGTACGATCCTCGCGTCCACTCTGTTAGCTCGCACCTCTATGTGGTCTGCATATACTGGTACATCCCAATATGCCGTCACTTGATCATTTTGGTAAAGCTGCTTAGGTTTCGTTGCTGAGTACCCAAAGGCGGAGCGGCCTCCGTCAGTTGGTAGTCTTTCAGCAGCTCAAAGAAAAGTATTTTGAGTGCTCCGTTGTGTCTTGATAGATACTTCTTCTGTGCCAGTGCACTGCAACTTGATAGCTCATGTGCGATAGACCCCTGCGCCCTTCCACACAACCTGCATCTGACGTCCGATTCTTCGCTTGTTTTGGTCTTCCTTGCGCTGTACAGTTTTGACAACGCAATTATTGTCTTGTTTGTCCATCGTATCCGATGATGACTTCTCCGTGCAGTTCTCTCTCTCATCTGTTTTGCATTCGTAGATGGCTCAGGAGCCCAATTCTAGATCTACAGGGTCGTCCGCAATGCTGACAGATAAACTGGAACTGACCCTGCTCTCTGGACACTGCTGCTTCCGCTGTTTCCGTCTGCTTCTGGCCTCAGCAATGCTCTTGCGGAGTGTTCTTTCAAAGTTCTCACATGCGAGCTTTGTTAATGTGCGCCAGCCAGCACGTTCTTGTGCTCGTTTCTCAAGCTGGTTTGGGGGTATGTCAGCATACTTAATGTTCGCTTTAACTTTGTCTTTGATGCGTTTCTGAGGCCTACCCCTCTTTCTTTTCCTATGGCAAAGCTCGCCGTATAGGAGCTGTTTTGGGATTCTGGAGTCATCCATACGGGTTACATGTCCTGTCCAACGAAGTTGAGCTTTCAATATCATAGCTTCTATACTAGTGGTCTCTGCTCTGTCTAGGACCTCAAGGTTGGTGACTTTATCCTGCCAACGGACACCAAGGATTGAGCTCAGGCTGTGCATATGGAAGCGTTCTAGCTGTTTGATATGTCTCCTATACAAAATCCAAGTCTCACATCCGTACAACAGCTTGATAGACTTTTAGCTTCGCTGATAGCTTAATTTTGTGCTGTTTTAGCACATTATTATTATTATCATGATTGTTATTGTTGCTGTTATTGTTAATGTCTCTATCTAAGCACCAGCAAAATTTCCCGAGAGCATACAAAAACTACTAAATTTACCTTGCGTAGAACAGAGAGAAGGGTTACCATGAAAACTGTACCCATGAGCCCCTGGTGCATAGCAGGTGTACGGAGCATTCCAGTAACAAGGATGTTGAATCATGTAACATTGAGATCCTGAAGGGAAAAGAAAAAGCTTTCATTAACAAGTAAACCCAGGAGCAGCTTCTGGTAAACCGATTTTGAGGACCGTACTGTGTATGATCCGCGTTTTTCCAACTCGTGCCATAAACAGCTAATAAAACAAGGAAACGTAAACTACGGTAAAGCCCGAGAAAGTTAGCGCGATATTTAAAGTCGTGATCTCTTGGCCTTGGATCAAGCGAGAAAACCGGTCTAGTTCAGTACAGTTCTTGAAAACTGACTTGCTCTAGTCGCAAGGCTCAGAGGTCAGGATTCGGCTGCAGTTTGTTTGTTTGTTCTTTTTTTTCCGGCGTAAATAAATATCTTTCCCAATAACACCCAAAGTGAAGGTGTCGCCTTTGAGGTTTATTTTGCAGGCCGCGATATCCTCTGCACGCGTTCATAATTTCTTCCAGTTTTTTTTAATTTCTCGTTTATCAATGACTTTGGGAACCTGATGAGTTCGTGCACCTAGGAAATACCCGACTATAGGCTACATATAGCCTATATGAATGTTTAAAAAAAAGGCCTTAAAAATTATCTGGTGGCATCTTGCAATCAGTATTGCGAAAAGGAGCCTAGCAGTAAAACGCTACATTTCGCGTCTGGAAACGGAACTGAGCTAAATAGCAAAAAACGTACTACGCAATCCTCCTGAAGAGATGTTCAGATGCATGTATTCACAAACACTGGCTAAGAGTAATATCATTTTGGATGAAAGAGACACCAGGATCTACAATACAACAAGTTAAGCTCTTGATTATCCGCCCTTTTTAATAGCTTGCCTCTTTTTTAGCTTAAATTCAATTTTTGGGAAGCCATTGTTTTTTCGTTTTGTATTTTTATGTCTTTTTCAGCTAGTAGCAGTGACATCATAAGGTGTTTTGTTGGGATTTTACGCAGC
This sequence comes from Montipora capricornis, assembly GCF_036669925.1. Lineage (NCBI taxonomy): Eukaryota > Metazoa > Cnidaria > Anthozoa > Scleractinia > Acroporidae > Montipora > Montipora capricornis. Next base: position 14,924,872 of record NC_090887.1, on the reverse strand, counting down.
TGAGCTTAATGTTTTAGCTTTTTTGTACCTTGAATGTGATATGTCATATGCGTTAACTGATTGCCTAGCCTTTGAAAAGACTTTGTCAAAACCTTACTGCGATCTTTTCTCCTCGGCTCTGTGTTTGCTTTTAAGAAATACTGACGGCAAGGTCACAGTCGCTTATGCTTTTAGCCTGTTAAAACAAAAGATCAAAGATTTTGCTCTGACAAAAGAGATAAATGACACCAGACAACAAACAGTTTACTAAAACATTTGAAACGTTAAAACGGATTAAAAGGTGAAGGAAACATTAAACTGCGTCTTAAGTCATCAGTTCAATTTTAAGGCAGAAACTAAACAGAGATTTTTGATATCAACAATTAAATTATCAATTAAAGAACTTCTTTTTTGAAGAGTTAAGGCGAGTCATTCGCTAATTATTTCCTTGGTTTGTAGTTTTTAAAAAAACTTTATACAACTGCAAGGTTAGGTAGAGATACAGTGGTTTTATGGTCGTTAATACAATAAGGCCAAATTGAGACTGAATTGAAAATGTGAAACTGATTGAAAATCTGAGATTTTGCCCAAAGAACAAGATGGATTTTAACTTCAAAGCGATACCGATTTATATTCCTGTGAAATTAAAATATGTCACAGAGACATTCAAATGTGTATACAGCTTTGAAATAAAGTCGCACTTAACTAGCTTAATGATATAAGTAATATCATGTGAATCAGGACAGCTATGCCAGTATTAAGCCAAAACGCACTTTTTTTTAACTCATCCACGTTATAAGATACGTCATTAGGATAGATCCAAGTTTTTTTCTATGTCCTCTTTCATTGTTGTATTCTTTTGACCTGAAAGATTATCTCTGAAACGCTAGTTAAATTCTTTAATTTAATCGAACTTTTACTTATTTAAATTTTGCTTAGTTAACGAAAAAACCCTGAGAAGTTGTTTTTTCATTGCAAAGTTAGCCTACTTTAAACTAGCACCTGTAAATCGTTTATATTAAGGCAACTTTTACAAAGCTTTTTTTCTTGTGAAAAACGAGTGATGTGTTCTTCCTCTAATTCGATTGCCGAAAGTATCAAGTCTTTTGTGGTTAAAATGGTCAAACCCTTGTGCGAAAAACCTCATTCGCCATTTTTCAGTCAAGCCCAAGTTGACCTTCACGTAAGCGATGGGATAAAGTGTAGAAAAACTAAGTTGAAAATACTTCTGAAATACACGGTAATGTGAAGGCTTAGGCGGAGAGTTTGTGCTCGTGTTCTCTTTGAAAGGTTTCACGTTGTTTGGAAGAATGTTGTCTTTAGAGTTTCCGTGCGGTAGAAGTCGTCTCGAAACGCATAACTGAGTGTAAAGCTAGAGATGAGAATTTTTCCAAGATATGAGCCTGTCTAAAGACGACCGCTCTATTGACCTGAAAGCGCCTCAGCCGTCGCTGAACTGGGTCACACATATTCACGAATGGAACGATCACCCTTCTTCTCGTTTGGGTAAAAAAGTCTACAGTATAAAGCAGGCTGTTGGAGAGGACACCGGAAAGTATTCATAATCCTAGCGTACTTTTTGAAATGTATCGTGATTGGTATTCGCTGCTCAAATTCGGTGGGATAAATGAAATTTATTTACTGAGTAGGACGTGAGATTCAGTCTTGTTCTTGGACATGGAACATTGTCACTCAGTGGGAAAAAAGAATGAAACCAATTCTCAAAGACGCAGCTCGAATTCTCCGGTGGAAAGTAAACTGAACTGACAAACCTCTATTAAACGATGAAAATTCAAGAGAAAAGGTTCAAGATCTAGAGCCAAAAGTAGGAAGAAAATGACTTGAAAGAATAGACTGGAAATGGAGTTGATTTACAATGACTTAACTTTAGTGAGTGTTTAAAACGCGCGCACCGAATCGCGGAAGATAACATCATAACTTAAATACTCTTCAAGCTGATATTCTTGTTATCACTCATCGTAGGCTATATAGTTGCAGTTTCCACCATTAGAAGCAGTCTGATGAAGTGCTTCAACAGTGGAGCAAGCTTCCTGCTTCACCCATTTCATTGACTAATCTTTGCTTTTAATTGCACGAGATCTTTGTATCGTACAAGAACTGTTCAGCAACAACTTGTAATCTCAATGACAAGATCGTTGATTCTTTATTGTTCACGGGCTTTCCCAAAAATTTTTGAAGTCACGTTTTTACAACCTACTCCTCGCGATGCTATCGTGTTAACACCCGAGGAATAATACAAACAAATGAAGTGAAAACATGGTTCATGAAAATTTGGGTAAACCCAATACAAACATTGCGTTTTAAAAATGTCATGGAGTTGAAAATAGTCAGATCTCATTCCAAGCAATTTAGTTCTTTTCCCATACTCATTGCCAACTCTAAAGAAAAATTTCTTTTAGACTGGAAACACATCAGTCTTTCGTTACTTCAGTGTATGATAAATCAACCAAAGGAAAATTTTTACGCCGCAAATAATGAAAGGAATAGAGATAATCATATTTACCATAACATGGAAGAAAGGTCGAATACACGGACTGGTTGCATAAGAATGAAGTATTTCTGGTTGGAGAAGAGAGTTGCCGAAAATCTGTGTCTGCCGACGGAAGGTTCTGGTTGCAGCACTGTCCCATTCGAATACTCTGAGGCGCGAGAATATCGTCAATTAGAAACGAAGCTACCCTCGGCCGATCGTCTGTTCTTTCTCGTGGATTCATTGTCTTCCTCTATGTTCTAAATTTTCTCTCAAAAAACAAAGTTATAATTAATACCACACAGAGCGAGATCATCACCCCTAATCTTCTGTATGATCCTGTATCAATGTCCATATGTTGACAAGTCTTTGTTTACCGTCAGGTTTTGTCCATTAGCATTAATTTATTGATTTTATGTTCACCCGGCTTTTCCCTATCAGGCATGGAATCACTCGGTAATTTTTCTGTTAGAAAGTCCATCTTTCGGAATATATAAAACCATTTTGTTACCGAATTCTTTAAAAAAAAATTGGCAAACTTTTGCAAGTTATGTGTTAGTATCACTTTATATGATATCATGAAACGTTTTCTTTGCTATAATATTATACAAGCTAGCCCTTTATCATGTTCATATTATTGGGCTGCTTAAATAAAATGTTACAGTATTTTTGAAGAATGACAAGAAATGACGAGATTCATTATGGAAAAGAGATATCTCTTCATACAAATGGCTCATTGGAAACGAAATGAGATCTCTTTAGCGTTAAACACGCATGTATTTGGAAAGTAATCGCATTTAAGTCAATTGTTATTTTTAATGGTGCTCTATTGAAGATATTCAGAGTTAACTTTTGCGATCTGTTACGTTTGGTTAAAAGGTGATTGAACGTCAATTTCGCATTTTCCATTAACCAACGGAAATCCATGAAGCTGCTTAATGTTTTCTTTCAATCCAAAGTTTTCTTTTTTTTTTCATGAGATACTCGTGACAGAAACGCATCAGCAGCACAAAAGCAAATGACAACTTTTGCATCAGAATACGCTCCAGTGTACACACATTAGTGGGGATAAAAAGATACACCTTGACTGCAAGCTAGTTGTTTATAGATTAGGCAAACAGTTTTGATTAGTTATTCCGGTATTTCGATTACAGATTTGAAAAGTTTCGTGATAAGATGAGGAAAATCACTTGGCTGGAGACATCAGAGGATGGCTTTGTTTGGCCCAATCGAAAAACATCGACCCATCTCAGGCTCTTAATATAGACTTGGTGAAGGTAACTATTTGAAAAATGTCCAGTGTGGTAAAGACAACTGGAGTTGAAGAACCGATCACAAAGAGTATTGTTCGAATGTTCAACAAATTTGTTAATGCATTTAGAAACCAAGCATCCGATGGCCATTGAATAAAGACAATGCAGACAAACAAATCCAACAGTAGGTCAACTGTCGCTGAAGCATGCCATAGCATATCTCTGAGCAAACTCAGTGGAACAACTTACACTTTATTTGTTAAGACTCATATTGTAGTGAATATGGTGTCCTTGATGAGCCACGAATGCACTTTGAGCCTCACTCTCATACACTGTAAATGTTGTCCCCAGACTCTGACTCCACCGGTCTGATCTTTTAAGTCGTTCTCCGGCGCTTACACAAAATAGTTTTCATCTTTATAACCTTGTAAACTCATCTCCAAGTTCAAGGTCTTATCATTTCCCCACGCTATGTCAATGGAATTTACAAATTAATACCGCAGTTATGATGCGAGCATTTAAAAAAGCAGTTGAAAGTAAGAATTGAACAGAAAATGAACTTGATTGTTGTCCAGTAAATTGTACTTCACTTCGGAATCGTACTTCAAAAGTCAGCGTAGTCATGTGTGAAGAAAACGTTGTTCTTTGACTAATTCTTATATTTCCTTACTTCGTTACAACTACTCCTTACTTACACAGGAGGCAGTACGGCCCCAGCACGATCTCTTCCTCAAATGAAGGTTTATCCTTCATTGTCAGTTTGCTCTAAACGAAGTATAATCCTCAATTTAGATTTCTCTGTCCCAGGACTTGTGGTAGCAAATAAAAGGAAAAACAAGTAAAAGCAGTCCCTGCACAGGATTTGGACCCGGAGCACCCACTTTGAAGGAACTGCTTTTATCCGCTTAACCACTAATGA
>NC_090887.1:14902730-14910230 GCF_036669925.1 Montipora capricornis | reverse complement strand
CCAATTTTAAAGGGGCTAGGTCACGCTATTTTATGTAATTTTGTTTAATTTTGTTAATTATGAGCTCTAAACGTCAAATTGGCAGAGCAAGAGTCTGTCATTTGCAAAATCACGGCCACATAACAACTGAGAATGATTTTTCAGCTTTGTAAATGACATTTTGATATAGACTGATATAAATTTGAAAAAAAGTGGGCCGACGTTTTTCAAATTTACCCAAATTCAATCCACTTCAATCTTCTCCAGTTTTGTCCATTCATGTCCTTTCTTGGCTTTCCTGTGTTTTCTTAGAGTTCTTCTATAGTTTTGAACAGTTATTTTGATATTTTAGTTAATTCTATGACCATTCGATCAGTGCTGAAATTGCCTGAAATTGCGTGACCTAGCCCCTTTAAGCCTTTTAGCTTCGGTAACGAACAGTTACTGGCCGTCAAAAACTGGATTTTTAAAGCTCTTATGTTCCCCTTCCTTCTTTTAGTTTTAACATTTCGAATTTCAAAAGCATCATTGCTCAGAGATTACCTGTTTCCCTCGGGACCATACATTAAGTGTATATTGTCATGCAAACGTTTTGTTTTGTTTCGGAGGAAAAACAAGGTTACTGATCACGTGAGTGAAAACACTCTATACCAATTGCGACACAACAGAGCGGTTTTCAATTGAGTGTCGCAAAACACTATGCTATGAGGGGCTCGTCTACTTTGACTGTAAAAAAAAGTTCGAGAAAGACGATGGTACATTGAGGGTGACATTTGAAGCAGACTGACAAAATTAATCTCACCTTGATCGCCTTCTGAATGTTGATCAGCGAGGACCTCACAACTTCAGTCAGTCTGTTGAACCTGACCATCTCCTGAACCAACACAGTGTTCATACTCTGTGTATACGTCGTAGGGAACTTGCGCAAGGCAGCTTCGGTATCGAAGGTCTTCGGGAGCTTCTCGAGGATATCATCGGCAACTCCGAACAGGACCTCGTCTTCAGACTTACCCCCTTTGGATGAAGCCCTGGACTGTGTGAGTAGAATACTGTTGAATAACTGGTGCGTTTCTTGTTGGTCCTTGCTGATGTCCGCATTAGCATGCATTCCAAATACTTCAGGATGAGTAATAAGAGGAAGGTTGCGGGAGTACTCTATGTACGACTCATAATCGCCTTCGTTCGGCGCGAAGTAGGTGCCGCTTGGAGAAAACTTGTAGTCTTCATTTTGAATGATATCAGTACAGTAGAACTTGTCTAGAATGGTAAGCAGAGTTCGTCTGTCTCGGTCATCCGTTACGCGTCCACCGTAATTACACTCGCCTGTCAGGTAACTCAACGCAGCAAACTGTACATCCTGGAAACAAATACATCGACATTGTGATTATGTTCTTCGCGTAAATTGGTTTTGCATCCCTCCTCTCAGGAGCAAAGAAAAAGTTGATACAAACAAACACAACAAATCTTAAAGAATCCCGAATGGCAGGAGGCTGACAGTTTCGTTGGTGGTCCTCCCTTTACCATTTTTGTATTTCTGACATCAGTAACTTAAAGACGGTGCCTACTATTGTGATTGCGCATACGTTCTGCGCATCTCGAGACACTCGAGTTTCCTATCGGTGATGCTCACTAATACCGGGATATTTTTGCGCGGTTTAAAACTATCCAGAGAAAGTAGATCTTAGTAAGTAGTCTTGGTATCCAAAAAGAAAATTGGGGGTAACCATGCATTTTTCAGAGATAATTAAGCTTAAATTTGAGAAAGAACGCCATACATTGCTTTGTATTTTAAAGCTTTTTACAAATATTATTCATGAATTATCTTGGAAAAATGCGCAGTTACCCCCAATTTTCTTTTTGGATTTCCATGACACTTGTCAAGATCTACATTTCCTCCATAATCATAAAACGGGGCAAAATACATTTGAATTAATTAGTAGGCACCATCCTTAAATCTCATTCTGGAGAAGTTCTTCCTTGGAACAAAGCTGGGTATTTTAGGACACCAATCTTATGCCCAAATATGGACAAAAATAAGATCGAAGCTGCACGCGCGGGAAAATGCACGAGCTATGTTACATCCAAATAAGGAAATTTTAAATCTAAAAAAATCCCAGCTCTGAACCAGAGTTAAACGTCCCAAGGTCATGAGCTTCTGTTTGTAAGTAATCACCATTGTATTTTACCCCCAGCAGCACGCGCTCTCATTGGTTACTTCGAGGTCACATGACATCTAACAATAAAACTGTTTCCCGCTTGGCGGGAAACAGTTCATTTTGTTTTGCGAGAATTGCAATGTTTCTCTCGGCTGCACCTCAGGGAAACATTGACATTCTCGGGAAACAAAATGAACTGTTTCCCGAGGGACCAGTCATTAAGTGTTCATTGTTTTCTCGTGCAAGTTGTAAATTTATTTCAAAGACAACAAAGCCCTACGGGCTCGTGCCCATACATTCATTCCAAATTGCACTCGAAATCATGTGATTCCCATGTACTAACGTGGTCAAAGTATAAATTGAACACGTACGTCATATTTGTTTAAGAACATGTGAAGCTGTCGAACGCTAATCCTCAAGTCAGTCTCGTTGAACTCGTATGGAATATTCCAGCCAAGTGGACCAAATGTTCGCCTTTCTTGCACAATGGCGTGGAAAAAGCACAAACCGTACAACATCTTTTTGAACTCTTGCTGCAAGAGAACAGTAAAAACAAGACTTAAGCATCAGGCAACTGGAAAACTAAACGGCTTTATGGAAACTATATACCTCTTACCAAATTCGTTTTCTCGGGCGTAAGTTACGGCTCCTTTTTTCTAGTAATTTATGGCCCGCCCACGTACGAAGCACGACGGCCCAAGAAAACGAAGCTCTTGAGAAACTTATTAAACATTTTGGTGACGAGAAAAGCCGTATTGTAGAATACCTACTAAATTGGCCAATCATAGAGTGCATTCTATCGGAAGGATATTACAAAGAGTAATACTAACCGGTTTGTTACAAGTTGTAAAGAACTCTGGATCTGAGATTGGATCACTCAAATATGATCGAATGACGTTAGAGCGCAGTCCCTTGGGCGGTTCGTTTGTCATCTTGACACCATTTTGCAGCACAGACACCGGGAAATTGGGCGACGGGTAACTTGTCAGCCACAGACGGAAGTCTGGATGAGTGGTGTCTGGATTCAATTCCTAAAACAAGTCAAAAACCCAAGTTAACGTAGACTCGATGTTACAAGACATCTCCGACGCTTGAAATATAGTTCATCTGTACCCTTGGTGGTAGGATTAGCACTTCAGAGTTTTTAAATTGCCTATACAAGCATTGTTCATGTTCGTGAGCAGAAGGACGGGCCGAAACCTCGAAAAGATCGACACCTGTGAATATTCATAACGCGGTGAGGACAACTGAGTGGTCAGTGTTACCTCACAAACTTTCTCCAGTGTTGGCATCCATGATGTTGCCAAGTGACAGTTTTGCAGCGCCACCCACGTGCCGTCCTTGACCGCCTTTTCTATCATGCGCATGGCAATTGGACCTTGTCCCTGCCCCAGTGATAACGAGCTCAGTTTGGATCCGCTGAAGCCCTGTGACAGACACAAGACCCGTTGTTATTTCACTCACATAAGCCAACACTAAACAGATTCCCTTTTGATTGGAGCGACCGCTTTTGCGTACAGAGTTTAAAGGATGAATCTTTTCAAACGCCCGTGAAGAAAACTGAAAGCTTGAAGTGATGGTCGCATTTTTAATCCAAGCAAAAGTTCCCTTAGAATGAGCACTGATGACTTGTACTCTTTTCTTGATAAAAGTGTTTTTCTGGTTGCACTCAAATTAACCCTCCTCGTATCATCTACAGTGAACTAATCGAAACTAAGAACGAGGGCTACATTGTCAGCCAATCAGTCAGTCACGCGGTGAACGGATAGACTCCAAGATTTAATTCTCGAAAACGAAATATAAACGACTGTTCTCTCACATTCCGTTAGCACCTACCTGGTCATCAGCAAATTTGAGAAGTGCAGCGGTGGGATCCGATCCTGGCGACAACACAAAAATGAGCGGAGCACAGCAGTTGGAATCAGCAAATGCTTTGCCCAAATCAAAGGGGGGAGGCTCGATAAACCGCTTCCCAAGCTTAGTCGTGACAAAGTCTTGAACAGCAGGGGTCATCTGCAAAGAAGACAAGACAACGCACTGTCACAACTCACCCATGTGTTCAGGAATCAAAGATGGGACCTTTTCCCGTTTGCCGAATGTGTTAACCCCACCACATAAAGAAAGGTAACAGAATACTCCACAAACAACTTCAGTGATGCTGGAAGCCATGTTTTTGTACCAACTCCTTTACATTCTGAGCTCCTTATAGATAATAATTACTATTTCTAGTCGAGCATGGCCACAAGACAAACAACTTGAAACACACCTTGTCAGGTCGCAGACAGCGCAGAATCACCATTTTTTGAAACTGCCCAAGTTTCTCGTTCCAGTCTCCCGGCAGAGGCTCGTTCTGAGGCTCCTAAATTGGCAACAAATAAAGACAACTTAAGTTTAGGTTGTCGAAACGTCAGTGTCTGAAAACGGTCCTTCAGGACTAAGCAGCAATATTCCTGGACTCAAAACCATTAGCCAACAAATGGGATTAAAAACGTGCTTAAAATATCGGAAGAGATAGATCTGTTGCCACTTTAACATCTTCCCTATTGTCCTTCTAGTGGGTAGAAGAAATCGGCGCGCAAACAACGTTCATTCCTGAAGTCAGCCAGAATTTCAAAGGCCTGATTCTTAATCAAAATCGTTGGAGACAGTATAAATAGGGTCACAATTACAACTTTCATGAATGTAACTTACGTTGCTATCGTAGATTTTCTTCCATCCTTCAAGATGTTTGGGAAACTTTTGACGAAATCCTTTAAACCTGAGATAAAGGAACACGGTAAGAGTTAAGTGTGACGTTTGGGCAAAAGCATGATTGCGTGGCATATACAGTGGAACCTTGTTAATACGGACACCAATGGGACATGTCATCTTGTCCATATTATTCAGGTGTCCGTATTAAGCGGGCTCTCAGAAAACAAATGTCTCGGACAGATGTTTTAAAGATTTCTTCTAAAAAACGTAAATTGTTAAATTTCTCAACTTAAACTGTGCACGACAAGGCCGTGAAAGGAAGAAGGCTACGAGCAATAACTGCAGGAAAAAGCTAAGGAAGTGAAACTGTAATAGGAGGCAGAAAATTTTATTAAAGGACTATAGTACAAGGGTGAAACACCGGAAGAAAGACGAACTGACCGAAATCAAACATGTCACGCTACTTTGCTTCTGTTTTGTTAGTAACTAAATCGTACTAACCCGTAGAAATCTATCATTATTTGAAGAGGTACAATGTCTACGATTAGCACATTAATTGTGACAATGAAAATAGACAGTGCGCACATAACCAATGTCCGTAAAGCAGGGTTGACGATATATGAGAGTTTGTGACTTGGGACACAACGGAAAATTGTCCGTTGTCCGCATTAACCGGGTAAATTATGGAAAAAAATATACGACCTTTTCGTCGGGACAAACGAAAATGTCCGTATTAAGAGGGTGTCCGTAGAGCGGGGTTCCACTGTACTTACAATGCCAAGTCATCCAGCCTGCAGAGCTCGTCCCAGGACCTCGAGGGCAGCCAGGTAGATGGGTTAGAATGAGGGTTGTCCAGACCAACTCCACCGGTCAACAAGAAACGCCATTCATTATCACACACATCTCCCTTGCTCTTCAGAAGATTAACACACAGCAGAAACGAGAATAACAACTGCAAAGGAAAGACACTTGCTCTAAGTATTGGTATTACGTTTAATAATTCCAGAATTCAATACACCAAAATGTTCGTAACTCTGAGCTCAAGTTAATACTGTTAACAACCTACGTAATAGCACAGGTAACCCAGGCTCACTGTGTGTGCCACATAGGTAAATATAGAGAACTTGGGAGGCGAAGTTTAGGTCTGGAAAATTTGCAAGAAAATGGAAATAAAAATCGATGAAACTGATCATGTGGTGAGCTGTTGTTGTCTTTAATACGTACACAAAGTTTCGGGGAAAATGGTCACCGTTCACCTTCCTTCATAATAGTGACAAGGTAGGAGACGGAAGCCAGCGTCGGTACTCCGAAACAAGCACAATTTTTTTCGCGAAAATCGAATCCAGTCGCTAAATAAACACGCCAGGCTCGTGGAACATGAATAACTCTAAACCATGAATCCACTGAAGCATCTCCAGGTAGCAACGCGAAGCCACCAGGCTCCGTAGAACTTGTAAGTTAACCTGCTAAAATGGCGGCCAGAAACCGTTGTCCTCGCAAAGTGTACAATTCAAAATGGCACTGAACTCGGGACGCCTGGTGATGAGTATAATAAGTTTCCCTGGAGGGAGGGGAGTCCCAGATCTCACGAGCAATCTGGGACTCCCCTCCCTCTACGGAGCCTGGTGGCTTCGCGTTGCTACCTGGAGATGCTTCAGTGGATTCATGGTTTAGAGTTATTCATGTTCCACGAGCCTGGCGTGTTTATTTAGCGACTGGATTCGATTTTCGCGAAAAAAATTGTGCTTGTTTTGGGTCGATCTGAGTCCCGACGCTGTCTTCAGTCTCCTACCTTGTCACTATACTATGAAGGAAGGTGAACGGGGTCCATTTTCCCCGAAACGTCGTGTACGTATTAAAAACAACAACAGCTCACAACATGGTAAGTTTCATCGATTTTCTAGCAAATTTCCAAACTTCGCCTCATATGTTCTCTATATTTACCAATGTGGCACACACAGTGAGCCTGGGTTACCTGTGGTAAGATGAGTTACACAGCTGGAGCTTATCACGCAAGCAATGGCATAAAGTAACCGAGTATCTTTAGAGACTATACGTTATGTATTAAGTGTCATTTTCTTTATGGAATAACTGAAAATAATATACACTTTTCTAACAACGAAAAGATAAATAGTTGAAATCAGATATCACATGATAAAAACCGCAACTGGCGAGAGAAACCGTGTAGGCTAATTACAAAGCGTGTTGGATGTAAATTTGGACCATCAAAGACAAATCCAACGAGTCAATAGTGTTTTCGCTCATGTTACCAGCAGCAATATTTGCATACTAAAACAAAAGGAAGAATTTGGATAAAAATGGAGTTCAATTCCCAAAAGGATATTTTACTCTTCCAACATGGCCGCCGTGACGTCATATGGAAACACTCTATGGAGCGGGATCACGAACCCGAAGCATGCACAACCGACCTTAAGGCCGAGAATCCGGCGAATTTCCATGGCGACTTACTTAATCAATGTGAACACGAAACAAAGCAGAGAGTTGAAGCGACATAAATAAAAAGGGTAAAACTTTCGATGGTCACTCGAATAATATGCGCAATAAAAGCATCTCACCTTGTCCTTCTCAAACAAAGAGCGGCAGACATTGCAGTATAACGAGTAGGTAAAATGGTTCGTCAAATTATCCAGCCTAGAAAAAAAACACCATACAT
>NC_090887.1:14887730-14897730 GCF_036669925.1 Montipora capricornis | reverse complement strand
GATGATTGCGCGACTGATGACTGTACAGGGAAATAACTCGAAAACTGCAAGGTTCATTTGTCACCCCGACTCGACCTTTATTCACAGGTCTCTTTCTCCATAAGTTATATCTTTTATTTTACAGTATTTGAAAATGTGTATTAAGTGTAAAGAGTAAGTAAAGTGTTGTTGTTGTTGTCGAACGACTGACTGGTTCGCCAAGTTACTCGGTACACTGTATGAGTAACCGAGAACTGACGGACTGACTGACTAGATACACGAATTATATAATTATTACATGCATGAATCGATGAGCAATTGACTAAACAGTTTATAAAACGAACGAATTGACTATCCGAGTGACCGACCCACTGACCAAATGAATGAATGATCTGACCTACCAACCAATCAATTGTCTGACTAACAGACTGACCGAAGAATGAAGGGGTAGTTTCTAAAGAAACTGTGGTGCTGCGTCGGTGGGGAAGTAGTATACAAAAATTTTGGTTTATCAACGGAGTTGATAATGTAAATTGACCACCGTACAGAGATTCTAAAAGCTGACGTTTCGAGCGTTAGCCCTTCGTCAGAGCGAATCAGACTGACTGACCGTCGAGGTTCTTGGCAATTGTTTTATTGAATGACTAATTGGTTGTTATATGGTTGCGTGGTTGCTGAGCAGGAGCAGTGGCTTTTCATAAAATAAAATGTTTATTTCATGTGATCACACATGACTAACGAACCTTAACTGATGTTTCAGGAAGGTAGTGAGGATTCCTGAGCTTCGTTGTAATGTAAAACCTGAAAAGCAAAGGAAAGAAAATATAGCACCGAAACTGACAGCTTAAGACAGCAGTCGTGCACAATCAACAAAATATCAACATAAACAAAATTGCTGCGCAAAATAACGCCAACCGGCAAAATTCTGTGAAACGAACCTGAAGTCTTTGGAGTATTCTATAACACTGTCCCCAAGTTTGATGCAGATACTGCCGCCCTGTTTGAAAGTCTGCTTCAAAAGCAGCGGCTCCAGCAACGGGTCCAGTTCCTCGCCAACATTTTCTAACAGAACCTAAAATGAAAACAGTTACTTAAACTGGTAAACCATTGATACAAAAAGTGAGAACAAAAAGATAACAGTGATGGATGACAAGGAAAAAAATTTGGGGTTAAAGTATAAAATGTGTACTTCAAGAATTTTCAAGGCCTTCAATTTTGACGCTTAATTTCAAAGCCTCTCAGGGACTGAAAAGAGGCATGTAAGACTTCAAGAGTGAACTGAGGTACTTGGTGCACACTCTACGCGCACTTAAAAAATCAAAGCAGACGAGCTGAAAGGTAAACATACCGGTGTGCCAAACTGGATACAGTTTTCCAGTGTTCTCACGTAATCCGCGTCTGTCATTTTAATCACGTGTAAATTGTTTTTCTTCTCCATATTCTTCACCCACTTGTTTGCCTGTCCCTGAGGGTCGATCATCAAAGGCCAGCGGTTCGCGTTGCTGGGAATAAGAAGTCGCAAGTTAGATCCTGAAGGAGGTCGTTATGGCAACCAAATCAACATGACTACCATTAACATGGCCGCCGTGACGTCATATAAAAGCGCAGTATCAGTAATAAATCCAAGTTTGAGTCGACAAGTCGGTTGAAGCCAGTTTTTTGTAGCACTATTACCTGATGATGATTCCGTTTTCGATAGAGAAACTATCTGTGGGTAAGCCAGCAATATTCCAGTCCCTTATCTTGACTGGATCTCCAAGAGTGCCCGTCACTGTGAAGTCATCAGAACATGGAATGTTTGCAGAACGGCAGGCTTGTACCCACTCTGTTGTTTGTTCCTATAAATACAGGACCATCAATAGTAACAGTGATGGGATAAACGGCTGAACGAATGGTTCAATGAACGAACAAAAAAAAAAAACCGACGGGAAAGCGTCTTGGTGAATGAGTGCGAGAGTGAATCAATGACTGGATAAGAAACACTTTAAGGACGGTGCCTACTACTTCAAAGGTACTTTTTGCGGTTTTATGAATATGCGGGAAAAGCAGATCTCAACAAGTGTTATTAAAATCCAAAAAGAAAATTGGGGGTAACCACCCATTTTTCAAAGATAATTAATCAATAATATTAGCAAAAAGCTTTAAAATACAAAGCAATGTATGGCGTTCCTTGCCAAATTAAAGCTTAATTATCTCTGAAAAATGCATGGTTACCCCAAATTTTCTTTTTGGATACCAAGAGCCCTTGCTAAGTTCTGCTTTCTTCACATAAATTTAAACCGCGCAAAAATATCCCTGCATTAGTAAGCAATACCGATAGGAAATCCGAATATCTGGAGATGCGCAGAACGTATGCGCAATAACAATAGTTGGCACCGTCCTTAATATAGACTTCTGTAGAGAGGAGTTGAAGCGGCGACTAGCCTAATAATTCTATCTAGTGGTCAAAACAAACCCTAGTTGTTGGAGGGGTTGATGGCGCCAACCCGGTAACTGAAGGCTCAAATCACCATCTAGAGCAGAGCTCCATTAGTTTGACAGTCCGTGTGCCCTCCATCAACCTTTCAAATAACTATACCGGACAACGAACAACTCGACCAACCGAACAGTGATTTGAATCAATACCTGTCTAAAAGCAGCTGTAAATGCTCCCAAGTAGGCAACTACACCAGATGACACCAACACGTCTCCAATAAGATTTGTAAATTTGATACCAAGCTGTTTGGCCACTTCAGTCCACCTGAATTCGAAAAGCAATGACATGATTGACTTTAGGTGCTGACAAAAATAGTGGAGTAGTTTCTTTACTGAGGACTGTTTTGTTGAAAGAAAGGAATTGAAACAAGAAAAAAAAAACCGACAGTGCGTTTGCAAGAAATTGCCATAATGCCACATACCTTGTTTTTTCGCCCCCGAGTCCCCCAATCAACTTTTCCGCGCGCTCAAGTTTCTTTGTACAAAGATCGACCTAAAAGAAAGTAAACCGCAAAACAGAATTGATTAAAAAGGGAAAAACGCGCAAGAAAATGACACGTTCAGAAATAAGACGTCCATACTTGTTTTTCCAAATCTGCCTTCTTTTTTACGTTAGCTTCGTACTTCTCCTGCAAGCGAGCCAATTTATCTTGGACTTCACGGAGAGCGGAGCGCTTCTTATTCAAGCTCTACAAGGCAACACATACAACAAAACTTGGTTTACTCACTAAATCGTGTTCTTGCTGCTTTGCGGTTCTGGATCATTACGACAAGAGATAGGACAGGTGGAATGGATGAATATGAAGTGCGGACAAGATTCAAAAGGAAAAAACGGTCCTATCATTACTTCAGTAAATTAAGACAATTGTCAGAAAAGAGAGGCTGAATTGCCGCAGTGTCGGCCACAGCCCCACTTGTGATTTGAGGTTGTTGATTCATTATTCTCCTCCGAGAGATTTTTTGGGGCAACCACGGCCTGCTTTCTCCTCTCGCAAAAAAAAATTGTTCTGCTTTGCGTTAATTTGTAGTCTACCCATTTAGTACACCATTGCTACGCGGTAAGAGAAACCTAAAAGAGTAAAGTCAAAGAGTGGCAGGCGCTCTAAAGTGGCCATCTCCGTCCACGCACGCGGTGCCATTAGTTCAGCACGTGACATTCATGCGGGCGATTCAATGTCAAATATGAAATTCATATTCATATTGTAGATAGGGTTACACACATTATGCTCGTAAATTTAATCACTATGCTTTTTAGCGTTACCCTAAAAATCATACCACTAATTAATTATGCTCGTGTGATGCTGGCTGAAATGTCGCCCTTGAATCCACGGTACCACCCAAACGAGTCCCCAAAGCTTAAAACGCAACATTTTCATGTTTTTGTTTTACTCTTAAAGGCAACGAAAAACAACGCGGTATATCTAAAATGTGTAAAGCATGTTAATAAAAGTATTGTATGTCAGCAATTTGGTCTATGTTTATCTCTTGTTTTATTGAAGCATTAATGAACATTCAATATAGTCTTGAGGCGCAAGGTCTTGCAAATATCCAAACGGGACTTGCCATGTTGTGATTGTAGTCAGGATGACTCCCAAGCCTGATGGACCTAGCATAATGTTGTAACCATGCCTCTCAACCACTAACCAAGTCTTAGAAAGAGCTGAATAATCACACAAGAGGCAAATTCGATAAATTTTTCCTTACATTTTCACTAAAAATAGGGAAAATATTAGTTTTATAGCATTATGCTAAAATTATGCTATGAACTTGGCTATTATTCCGGCATTATGCTTGATGCTCTGACTATGCCATTATGCTCAAAATTATGCCGGCATAATGTGTCTAACAGAGTTAACTGAATAGAGTGTAATGTGGGATGGAAAATCTGGCGCTACACGTTACACTCTATTCAGTTAACTCTGTTTAAAAATATAGTGCTACACGACCAACGTTTGTATAAACGTAACCTTTCCTTGTACTTGATAATGTGTCTAACCCTACTTGTAGAACATGAGAACATGGGGGTTGGCTGGGTAAGTGTCATGCATATACACGATGGGAATAAAATAAACGCATACACCCTCACCTCCATAGCAACAGATAGCTCAGCCTCCGCTTCCTTCAGAGCCGCTTTTTTAGGCGCCACAACCCGTGCAACCCTGAAAACCAGAGGATACCGCATTTGGAATTGTTTTGACACTAACAATATACATAACAAAATTACTCCATTCTCATTGGCTGAAAGCAGTGCTGTTTTTCGTAAACACAGTGCAAAAAACAATTCATTCAGTGTAAAAATAGCTAATTTGGAGGAATTTACTCGCAGAATTCTCGCTTTTCGATTGGTCAATGAGAAAGCAAAGTCAGAGAAAGCCAATCAAATGCGAGCACTGGATGGTGCAAATTATTCCATGATGCGTGATACGCGTGTGTTGCTTCTGCTCAACAATCTCGGATTTTTTCATGTATATTATTCAGTCATCACATGATTTTTCTCGCCCTACGGGCTCGTGCAATTTTGTTCGCCTTTGAAAAAAATTTACTCGTGTTTATTTATTCCAAATTGCACTCCAAATCATGTGATTACCTACACTAACAATACTGAGGGACGTTAAAGAACCAACACACTGTAAAGGAAGAGAAGGGCACAGAAATCCCGATATTGAAGTTTATCTCTACCAGCACGTGGTCTGCCTGGCTGGATTAGATGGAAGGACCTATGAGTGAATGAGGCCACTAAAACACAAAACAGACAATCGCTGGGACATTTGACGGATGCTGGAACCCCTCAGAAGGACAACACATATGGCCAACAAGTTGGGGATCCAATGATATTAGAGATTGTAAAGAGCTTTGTCCTTTCTAACAAGTTTAGTTGGAGCGCTTAACTCGCTTTATAAAAGAGGTTGAAAGAAATCTACTTACTTGTCATAGGAATCCATGGCTACAACCCACTTGCACAGACCCTCTGCTGCAGTAGATGCCGTCTTGATCTTGTCGGGATCAAACTCGGCATTTGCGGTGTACTTTTGTCGTATTGTTTTGATAATTGCTGGTGCGATGTTATCTTTGTCGTAGTTTTGCAGTGATTTTAAGAAATTCATGTCACCGAGAACTCGCTTTGATGGCCCCCAGAAGTCTTCAATTTTCTTGCCTACAAACAAATCGTATAAGAAGTGACCTTGAAAAAAAAAAAATCTAGATTCTATTCCGCGGCACAAAGCTTCATAAAACGAGATATATCAAGCAATATGGCAGCGTAACAAAATTACCAGCGTGTTATAACTACCACAGCGAGTAAACAGATAAAGAATATGTCCATACTATGAACACATGGACTGCGTGTTTACGAAATAGCATTTTTGCCGCAGCGATAATCCAGGGTCACCAAAGGACCGAATGTCTTAAAATTGGTAAGAATTACCTAAAATGGTTTCCACAATGCTTTAAACGTTCGTTTAGTAAGTTTGTAGCTGCGCTACAAAATATTTGTATGTGCGGATGTCCTAGGGGCTTTTTTGCCTCGTTCGAAAGTTGTAGCAATCGTGACGGGTCTGATCCGGCAAAAACTTTACATTACTTGGTCGTACTTCTTTTTCCCCGATAATTTTAAGGAAGGTTTGTTTAAGGCCGTTCGCGCCAATTGTTTCTGCGCATCCTTACTGCGCACGCAAATGCACACGCCACGTCATACACGAGCGCGCGCGCTAAGTAATAAAATGAGAAATGATAGGGCAAAAGGCCATTGCTATAGCTTTGCCTGGATTTAACGGTCTTGGACGTTCGGTGACCCCTATTTTTCTTTCCAGAAACGGATTTTATTTACAATTATCTCCACGTTGTCCAAAAATGAACAAAAAAATCAATGTGGGAAGTTAAAAAAATTTCAAGATTTCTGCTCACGGGACATCAAATCCTGCCATCTTGCGGCTGCAAGGCGCGTGAAACTGTGGTCGCTAAATGCGAACTTGATCTTTAAGGAACCTCACCAGTTGACTAAATTCACTTAATAAGTCCACTTAAATAATATTTGGCAGAGAAGATTTCACTTCAAAGATTTGATTGCAATATATTTGGGTTTAAATAAATTGGCCTTATTCGCTAACGAAGCCCGATTTTGTCACATTTTGGGTGTTTTCCGGGCATGTTCTCTCCAAAACGAAGTCGGTGACCCCCCCATTTTTTTTACATTTCTGACATAACTAACTCATCATCTTACAGTGGTAAAAGTTTCAGAAAAAAATCAATGTTGAAAAATTTTCGCGCAAACGTCCTTAAAACACGATTCTCAAACAAACTTTTGCGAAATTGATAGAAGCTATAAATCTTCACATCTTATGCTATTTCCAATATCACAGTTGATCCTTACTCAACTCAGTAAAAATTCTAGCCTTCTTCAATGTGGTTTCGAAATTTCTACATACTCTTCCGAAATATCTAGAAAATCTGTTTAGAAAAATGTTCAAAATCTTAGTGTGCATCAAGAGTCTGAGTTTGAATATTCGAAAATTCAAGCTCACCTTCCTTCCGAGCAGATATTTACAGAAATTACTCGATGGGTGCCCCTGATAATAGAGTGATCAGGGAACACTTTACTTTTTTTTAAAATCAAAGATGGTATCTGTAACCTGACGAAAGGAAATGAAATGAACGAGTTTCTACAGTATGTTACTGGAGTCTGAAGGATCTGATACAATAACCAATCTAAAATTCCCTCGTGACTGTACGAGGGGTTCTTTGCAGAGTGCATTTTTCCAGGCTGAAGTGAGTGTCTGTTATTTGATCACGAGGGATTCAGGAAGGTATAGCAGGGTTGAAGTTATTACCTGAACCCGAGGGATCTGGAATTCTTTCTGCTTTGATTCCTTTCAAAATACAAATAGCCTCCATGACAAGTTTAACGCCAGCCGGAGGACTCTTCATAGTTTTCATCACTGTAATGTCCTGAATTGAAACGAAGGGAAAACGAGATGTATACACACGTGCCAAACACCACTACCTCGATAGCTGACAAATCAGAAGGAATACAAGAATAATTTTCTCTCAGTAATGGAGTTCACGGGCGTAACTGTAAATTACGGCCTGCATTCCTTCATTTTCCCTCAACTTCTGAAACAAGCAAAAAAATCCCCACTTTTACATTTAGCGAGGCGTCCTACAGAATACAGCCCGCAACATTGGTCAATCATTGCTCTCATGCGGAAAGATAACATGATGATTAATTGTTTTCAAGGGCCGGTTGCTCGACGCCTGGTTAGCGCTAACCGTTTGTTAAGAGGTCTCAAAACCTACAGGTTTCCATGGTATTTAATGCTGGTAAGCGCTAACCATGCTTCGAACAACCGAGGCCAGGTTCACAAGGATCTTTCAAATATCAAACGCCTTCATGCCCCCGGCATCACTGATAAATAACTTTCTCCACACCGTAAACAGTTTGGTGACTATTCCATTAGCAAACATTTCCTTTCACGCTTGAAACATGTCAAGGGACCAGCTTTAAGAATAAGTGAATCATAGTTTTGGACCAACTGGGACTTGGGAGTATTTGTGTCTTACCGCTGGTGTCAATGTGTTGAGGGCTGCAAGAGCAGCTTCGAGAATCGGAATAGCTTCACCCAAATCCTTGTCACAATCGTCTTTGATGGCCTGAGCAGCAGCTGCCTGTTTGTTAGCAACTGCTTCGTCTGCTTTCACAACCTGAAAACAACCGAATACAGTTCAACAAAAACCGCACTACATACTACCCCAAATAGCAGGCATAAAACACTTAATAACTGTTCCCTCTCAAGCGGAATATGGGTAATACTAAAATGAGATAACGTTTGGTGCGAAACACCAGTACAAAAGCTAGGACTGTTGACCAGACCCTGTTTGTTCAAAAGACGAAAGCACTATCCGAGGGATAAATCACTTTCCAACGGATCAGAGCTATCTTGGCCAACTGAGTTATCCTGCGAATGGCGACTTACCCGGTGGACAGCACTACCAGCAATAAACTAATAAACTAAGTCTGGATCGAACATCTACCGGTAACTATAAAGTGCAAAATCACTGCAAAATAAGGCCTTAGCAGCGGTCACGAAACCTAGGCTGGCCACAGATGAAGAGACGTAAACAATCAACGACACAATCACTGATTTGTGAAAAGGAAAAATTCGGTTGGGATTTTACATCAAGGCAAATCTTAAGTGAGGTAAATTCGACGAAACTGTGCAGCGCAATATTGCAGATGAATGGTAAAGGAAAGTTTAAATTTGAAGCCGAGAATTTAAAATGTCAACCAGGCACCAGTTGTTCAAAAGTTGGAAAATGCTATCCACCGGCTAAATCACTATACATTGGATAGCGCAATTGGTTTCGCTATGACTTAACCACTGGATAGTGATTTATCCGGCGGATAGCGCTATATCCATCGTTTGAACAACTGAGGCCAGACGTTTCGAGGGTCTCCCTCTTCATCAGCTGCTTGAAGAGGGAGTACCCTCAAAATGTCTGGTTCACATTTCCAATTCCCGAGCGCAACTTTAAACTCTCCTTCAAGTCTTCAAGTTGGCGTGCCACTGGGCCATTGTTTGCGCAAGCTAAAAAAAACGTCACAGTAGGCGAGCTGCTGACGATATTTGTAGAATCTGCCGACCGAGCGCGCGCGCGCGCGCACTTGCACGCAACGCGCAGGAACACGTCCACAGAGATGCACAACTTGATGCGTTGAATAACACTCAAAGATAAATCGCATTTCTTGTTGCTTGGCACACATGGATTTGCTTTCAGTGCACTGCGTTATGGGCCGTGACTCCGCTATTTTCTTTTCTGTTTTCATGAGAGGATATTACCTTTTCTTTCTTGGCGACTTCAACAGAGTCTTTCTCAATAATAACCATGATTTCATCCACCTCTTTGCCAGCTTGGATAAGTTGGGGCTGCAAAGCTTCTAACTCTGCCTGCATGGCTGACACCTAAAACACAACCACATCACCCCGCCTTTTAGCAACACAAATGAATTTAGTGCATCTCCATTGAACCACCTCTCGTGTAATGAGGACATGATGATGATTTGGAAAGGAAAGGAAAGGAACTTTATTTAAGTGTCAAGTCGTTCTAGCACTGGAGCACTAATTGGGGACACTGTAAACTGAAATGAACAATTAACACAAATCAAGTCAAATGTTGTTTTGTTTATTTTTTTTTTTTTGGAGGAGAGGGGAAACCGGAGTACCCGGAGAAAACCTCTCGGTGCAGAGTAGAGAACCAACTAATTCAACCCACATATGACGCCAGATCTGGGAATCGAACCCGCTCCACATATTGGTGGGAGGCGAGTGCTCTCACCACTGCGCTATCCCTGCACCCCAACCCTGGATGTTTTGGAGACAGGCACGGCGATGAAAATAGTGATAAATACTGCAATCAGATGATATTGATGATACTGCTGACGATACTTGTAAAAATGATGATGACGATGATTTGAGGAAATTCTCCCTGCTTACATTTCGGCGAGAACAACCAGTGCAAGTATTTGCCTACTCTTTTGTATTACATAATCAAG